>NC_030421.2:2940000-3145000 GCF_001660625.3 Ictalurus punctatus | reverse complement strand
GGGCTCCAAGGGTATCCCTGCTTCACCTCGAGAGCCAAAACCCACTTCCATAACAGCACTGGAGCTCTGCTGCATCCACGTGTGGCTGGAGCATCCTGTCACAGAGGAGAGTTCGGAGAGGCGGATGCAGGGGTAGAACTTCTTTATTGAAGACAACACAGGGAACAGACTTAAGGGACAAACACGAGGAGTAGACACACTAGGAACCAGGATTATCAGAAGTCAAGAAACTAGAAAGTAAACACTACGAAAAATGCTAAATAATCAAAAACATAGTGCAAATAACACCAGCGTAACAAACATAAGAAACAGAGCACTAATCATGGAAATAAGAAACACACGAGTAAGGTTACACAGAAAATGGAGGGAGACAACAGAGGAAGAAGTTCTACACGGGGAACAGGAGTACCCTCTAGTGGTCCAAGGTGAAATTGCCCCTGGGGGCCATGACAACTGTATCTGTCTGGGAGAGAGAGAGAGTATGAAGAGATAACCAAAGGTTAGACAGCTATATTAATAACATAGAGTGGAGTGAGATTTCTGTTTGCCTTCACAGCAGCATTGTGTGTCCGTGTGTAGGAGTGGGAATCTCTAGTGACCTCACAATCTGATGCGATTTTGATTCAGAGTGCCACAGTGTCATTATAAATAGATTTCTTTATGCATCTTCACGTATCTTGATTTCAGATTTCCGTAGCCTACATCATGATTTTCTTCTAGCATGCCCACTTGCTGCAATTTATTATTAACGGAATATTATTAATGGCATACACAAGGCGTGTGCGATATTGGTTTTTCCATGGTCACAATTTACAGTACCGTTTCGAAAATATCGTGAAAAATGATTTAATTGTCCAGGATAAAAGACAAGGGAAACAAGTATTTCCACCATTTCAGGTTAGAGGAGGTGTATTAATATTACTAGATGCGCAGTCGGGAACTGCTCGAAGGCAGAGGCAACTGTGAAAACTGTGCTGGATGGTGGATTTTTAGGTGATTATGCCGTAATGTGCAATAAAAACAAACCGTAACTGTACTTTTAAAATATATATATATATATATATATATATATATATATATATATATATATATATATATATATATATATATATATATAACCGATCAATCGGCTCCGATAACCGTTTGATGGAACTGTTTTCTTATCAGCAAAAATCCGCACCGATAGTTTTTCCCGGTTGCGTCAGTTGCAGGAGCGACTGAGAGGGGTCCGCTGTTTATTTTTATTATTATTATTATTATTATTATTATTATTATTATTATTATTATTATACAGTACGAGAGCGGCCCCTAGAGGCGAAATATAAACTATCACCGATCAATTTTTGTGGTGTTATTTGAAGTGTTTTTTTATTCATTTTGGACGTCTCTATTTTTCCCTTGCTATTTGAAGCGTTACTTTTTGGTTCAGTGTGGATGTATATCTTTTATTTGCTTTAGTATTTATTACTAGTTCGTATATTAATATTTATATATTTATTTCATTTTCACGGTACAGTCAGTACTGTTTATTTCTGTAATAAAGTTCAAAATAACTATCTTCCTTCGAGTGATAAGTTTTCAATGGGTGTCAGTCTTATAAACTCTCGGTTGATTAACGGGTTATCGGCAATACCGGTCGACGTCTAGTATATACGTATATTGCCATTTTATTAGGGAGAGAAATACTGCACTCGTGGCGTGTGTTTGAATGATAACTCACAGGTTTTGGCTAAATGACCGTTGATATAGGAAAAGGTCTCTGAATAATCGTGTGTCATTTACGGCAGACATTATTTATTTATTTTTATTGGTGTATCTAGTTCTGAACGGGATATTACCTGTGAATTTTACTCCATAGGGCATACAGTGAGCTACATACTGTATACTCTACACCACCGTTATGTTAACGTTCACGCTGATCATGTTTTCTCTGCCTGCCGCAGTATAAAATTGCGAAGGAACGTATGTTCAAATCCATTCGAATACTACGTCTTTCCCGTATTTAATATTCGGGTCTTTTATTCTTATTTTTTTCATCAGACGTGAGAAAGAAGTCATTCATTTCACGCGTACACCGACGTAAGCGTTTTTACGACGATGCGAGATCTTTTTAACGGAGAATCATGATGTAAGATTGGATCATCTTTTCGCACCCCTCTCTTTGTCTCTGTGTTTGCGGGCGCGAGGAGTTTCTATCGTGAGCCGACATCATCACATAGCGCCGCATTGTTGTGGCTCTGAAAGGAAGCCACACTTATAAATGCAAATCCTTTACTCCGAGTCTCCCAACAATATTGGCCTCATACAGTGCTGAAATCTTTAGCAGGCTGATTCAGGATAGAGCCGCAGCATTGTGTGTGTGTGTGTGTGTGTGTGTGTGTGTGTGTGTGTGTGTGTGTGTGTCTGCTTCCATATGCATGTGTGTGCATGTGTGTTGGATGGAGGCGCGTCTGTTTGTTTGGCCAGGAGTCAGTGTGTGTGTGTGTGTGTGTGTGTGTGTGTGTGTGTGTGTGTGTGTGTGTGTGTGTTGCCTGCGAGAGCAGATTGGAGCATATTGCGCAAACTCTGGCCATGTTCTGTCTTCAAAGCGAGGGGAGAAAACAGGACAGCACGGAGACTCCGGAGCCATACACACGTGATGCCTCTGGCACTGCCAGCCTTTGGTCTGGATCTGAGCTGTGTGTGTGTGTGTGTGTGTGTGTGTGTGTGTGTGTGTGTGTGTGTGTGAGTGTGTGTGTGTGGTTCTGTCTGTCCCACCATATGTCTGTCCACTTTCTGGCTTGGATTTCTCTGTCACCTAGTCTCTCTCTCATGCTCTCAAACACACACACACACACACACACACACACACACACACAAAAACTCTCTCTACCTCAGATAAGAATAGGTGTAAGCTCCCGGTGACATCTAATTACACAGAGCAATGGATTACAGAGAGAGAAAGAGCTACGAAGAGACATTGGAGGGAGAAGAAGCACGACAGAATTAGCAAATAATTGGTGTGGCTCTGCCCTGACTCATACACCAGGACATTCAGAGTCGTATGAAAGAAGAGTGCTTCTTGTCAGCTGTATAATGCTGGCATGAGTGCTCTCTCTCTCTCTCTCTTTCTCTCTCTCTCTCTCTCTGCCACAGAACTCTCTGGTTAAAACCTGAACATTTATTGCTGTGTGGGTAATAGACTAGCGTTATATAATAAACTTTGCACGCTGTGCCTTGGTGTTAAGGAATGAAAAATGAACGTTGGAGATAAGTCATTTTTTGGAGTTGAATGATGGAGAGAATGAGCTTTGGCTGAACCCATCATAGCATTATTAGTGGCCGCCAGGGAGAGCTTGCTGTTGCACATGCGTGCGCACACACACACACACACACACACACAACCGGTTTGTCAAACTTGCATTCAGATTGTCACCGAGGACGAATATGTTATACACATATCGTTACGTTATTCGGATAGAACGGACGGCGCGTTCTAAATGAATACGGATTTCTTTCTTTCGTTCTTTATTTCCCAAAAGCTTGCCAGAAAGGGCGTCTGTTTAAGGTTCTCACTTCCGTACGATGTGGGCGTAGGACTGAAGGTATGAGGAGTATGATGGGTGCGAGTTTCACGCTCACAGGACAAACACTGTGTTCATTAAAACAAGCATGAAGCGGTTATTTATTTATTTTTTTTAAAGAAATAGACCCAACTAAATTCGTTAGAAACGATCACAGCCAGGTGTAGAGAAGAATGATAACTCTATGCGGGCTTAAACGCGCCACCTGAGCTGACACCGATGTCATTTCTACCTTTGTTTTTGTGTGTCGTCCCTCCACCCCCTCCTAGTGGCCATCGGGTCACTTCCAGGGCCATCGGGTCACTACAAAATGACTTTCTGGTGTACTCAGACCCTCTTCAGATTTAAATCCGAATACAGATACAGATATTAATATTTGCAGCACTAAACACAAACATACCGTATAACGCCAGTATGTTACACCCCTTCCCTTATTGTACTGTATAAGAATGTTTGTTAATATGAATATTACATATTCATATCCTGGTAAGAAATGCTGATTGATAAGCCTAGTAAATACTGAGATACTCACGAGAAATTTCCTACTAAAATGCTCCAGTTCTGCGAATACCCAGTGATCATAAATAGTGAACAGACACGGTGGCGTAGTCTCTAGCACGTTTGAATCGCACCTCCAGGGTCGGGGGTTCGATTCCCACCTCTACCCTGTGTGTGTGGAGTTTGCGCGTTCTCCCCGTGCTGCGGGGGTTTCCTCCGTGTACTCGTTTCCTCCCCCGGTCCAAAGACATGCATTGTAGACTGATTGACATCTCTAAATTGTCCGTAACGCACGCGTGTGTGTGTGTGTGTGTGTGTGAGATGCTCTGGGTTGGCACGCCGTCCAGGGTATATACCTCACCTGGGATCGGCTCCAGGTTCCTGTGTATAAGAATAAGGGCGTACAGACGGATGGATGGATAGAAATAGTGAACGATATTGGCCAGAACATTATGGAAAGCTCCACATACTGTACTAGATAATGCAGGAGTGTGTCTCAGCTGTGATTGACAGGACGATGGACTGCCATCGCGTTCCCGGTAAAAACTGTGAGCAAGAAACCGTATCACAAACGTTCAGCAAAATGATCGGAACCTGCACATCCCTGTACGTATGCTTGTAACGAAGGATAAATATAACGCTAGTAATGAACGCACACAGCAGGTTTAACGCTCGGTTATGTGTACGTCCATTCATATTCACTGCGCTGCTGGTTTATTAGGTGCACCCAGCTGGTATCAGGTACCGTACACAGTACGTACACTTTATAGGTACACAATTATCCGACATTATATATTTTCCCCTTACCCCAGCCACGAGACCAAAATAACCCACAAAGAAATGCTGTTTGGTTTCCTTCTTTATCCTCCAGCCTGAGTTTCTCCGCTTTTCCAGCCATTTTGACAAAAAGTGCTTTTTCCCCCCCCTTTCTACTGTTAATGGAGCCTGGGGTAGCAGAGAGACTGGTGCATCTTCGTTCAGCTGATGTGAGAACTTCATTTTATGAATATTATAAATAGAAGAACTTACATATCAGTAAGCCAGTGGTCCTACCTTTACCTGGGTGATTCAGAGCTAACGTCACATCCCATCAAATGTGAAATATGCTGTCAGTGGCAGACAATGGCTTAGTGGTTAGCACGTTCGCCTCACACCTCCAGGGTCGGGGGTTGAAAAGGATAAAGCGGTATAGATAGATAGATAGATGGATGGACCATCCATCCATCTATCTGCAACTTACTAGTTAGTGTTCTATTAATGCGATAAATTCAGCATGATGAGAAGGTAAACATGACCCCTATTTTTTTATTTATTTTTTTTTGCTGTTGACTTTTGCTGTTATTTTCTTTGTGTACAGATAGCTCAAAGATTAAAGTGCACGATACAAATGTCAATCTCCTAGGAGACTTGTTTTATCAACACCATGGACAACCAGTGAAATGGAACAATTTAACAACATGTAGTGAAGGGACAAGAAGGGAAAGAAAAAAAAAAAATCAGCCAATTTGGTTCTCTGCCCGATGTAAGTTCAAATCCGAGTTCAGCCAGACAATCACTATTGGGCGCTTGAGCAAGACCCTTAACCCTCAGCTGTATGCTTGGATTGTGTTTTGCCTTATTTGTGTGGTACTTTGGATAAAAAACATCTGCCAGAAGAATAAATGTAGACGTGAACATTTCCGAGCTCCATTTCCGCAGTTCTGTGTCTCTCTGCACAGTGGCTTCTTCCTGCTATCTTTCACACGCCAGGATCTATTCCACGCTAAAACATTCGCATTTTTTAATGGGTTTCAGAAGCTCGTGCGAGCTCTCGGTATGCGGAAGAGGATTTTATACATGCAGAATCAACAAAGTGTATCACATACTGCAACATGCCTGCGGGGGTATTCTGCCAAGAGAGACCATCAGACGAACTGAAAACCACACCGAATCGACAGCAGGGAAGAAATAGCACCGGAAGGAGCGAATGGGGAAGGAAAGAAAGACAGAAAGAAGAGAAGAGACATGTTTGAGGTCCAAAAGAAGGAAAACAGGGAAGGAACTCAAGCAGGAGCCATTTGCTGGCAGTGAAACGTGAGTCATGGGGAAGGCGAGAGAGCACGAGTAGACGAAATGGAAACAGGAGAGCGGAGGAGGGAGGTCACAGGAAACTCTCGCTCGCCCGCATGTGCTGCGTTTGTTTGATTTAAATCAAATTAAAATCCAATTAAAGTAAACGAGTCGAATCTTTATTACCTCTCTAAGGAAGTTAAGAGATGACAACGCACAGGCATATGCACACACACACACACACACACACACACACACCAAAAGCAAAGCGTGTGTTTGTGGCGCTATTCAAAGGACACTTAATATTAATCACACACTCCAAAAATAATACTGTTGTTGCTAAGCAACAGCCGGGCCTCCTCCTGCGATGAAGGAATTTCTCTAAATAAATAGCGATCCTGCACAATATTGGCCGCGACGTTACAGAAAGCACCACACACATGCCACTAGATAATGCAGAAGTGTGTCTCAGCTGTGATTGACAGTGAAGATTGACGACCACTGCATTTCAGTAGAAATTTCCGCGAGCAGCAAACGTAGGACAGGAGAAAATGATCAGGACTGCACATCCCTATTTGTAATGTGTTTATAATAAAGGGAAATATCAGAATGGTAATGGTAGTGTACGGTATACACTGAGGTGCCATTTTGGAGCTGTGTAACTACACACATACGCCCACTCTATCAGCTAAAAAGCGCCAAATAGGGGCACTTTGTAGGAATACAGTGTTTTTTTTAGCCATCCATCCATAAACAGAGACCACCGTAAGAGGTCAGTGTAGAGGTGCAGAAATTATTATTGGGAGTGGATAGAGCAATGCAGCAGTGATGCTGTCCCAGGCGAATTCTGTATGATAATTACTAGTCAATTTTAATTGAGTCATGATGTAATGCTTTCAAGTATAGGAGTGTACTGACATTGTGATGTAACTTGTGGTGAATCAAATCAGCACAAAGAAAACCCATCCGTCCGTTTTCCGTGCCGCTTATCCTACACGGCGCTGCAGGGGAGCCTGGAGCGTATCCCGGGGAGCTCGGGGTACAGGGCAGGGGACACCCTGGATGGGGTGCCAACCCATCACAGGGCACAATCACACACTGGAGACAATTTGGAAATGTCCGCCTACAATGCATGGCTTTGGACCGGGGGAGGAAACTGGACTACCTGAAGGAAGCCCTTGAGGCATGGGGAGAGCGTGTAAGGGTGGGACTTGAACCCCCAGCCTGGAGGTGCAAGGCAAGTGTTCTAACCACTAAGCCACCATGACACGCCCCCCCCCGATTCTCTCCACACAATGGCTCTGTGTTGATAGCGAGTTACTGTGTAGTGTAGCTTTAACGCCTTATCTAGAAAAACCTCCCACTTACATTTGCCCAAACAACGAATATATATATATTTTCAGGATAAACAGACAAAACAAATTACAAATACAGATAGGAATAAGACTATTTATTTTATATTTTTTAAGAAAGCTTCACAAGACATCTGGATGAGACCGGGATCCAGTTGGCTCCCAGTCCGCTTGTCCTTCTTTCACTCTCGCCCTCGGCTCAGAGTCTCACTCTCAACTCCCCGCTCATCCTTACGTCCCTGCCTCACGCTCAGCTCCTTTATCTTCCATTCCTTTCACGTCTGTGTCTCACCTTACTGTATTTTCCCTGTCTCACTCTCGGTTTTTGCTCACCCTGATCTCATTCCTGTCCTCATGCTCATGCTCAACCCCCGACTTACCTTTATATCTCTAACTTTCTCTCCTCACAGCTTCCTGTCTTATCCTCAGTTCCCTATCTAATCATCTGCCCCCTGTCTCACCTGTCAGAGACTTCCCCTCACGCAGAGCACTGGAGCACGCAGCACTTCCAGGTTCATTTACATTGACTTTACCCTTGGTTCTCTGTCTCATCTTAGCTCCCTGACTCACTCAAGGCTCCTTGCGACCCCCGTGTCTGGGGCTTTCTTTCTCAACCTCACCCACAAGCACCCTGTTTCAACTCCAGCTTCATGTTTCACCGGTAGTTCGCTGCCTCTCCCTTATCTCCCTGTCTCACCTGGAGCTATTTGCCCTCAGTCTTCTATCTCACGAATTCCCTGTTTCACCCTCAACTTCCTTTCTTATCCTCAACTCTCCTTCTCAACTCCCCCCCTCCCCGAGTTCCCTGTCTCACCATCAGCTGTCGCTCTGTTCAGGCCTCATGAGACTGGAGCTCTAATCAAGCACATGCTCCTATCAGAGCCAACATGACTTTTCAGGTGCTGGCACTTTCTGGCGTGACCTTTAAGAGTGAATGGCTGAGAGGGAAGCTGAAACTAATGTGCACTGTAATGGAGGATAATGTGAACCTCTGCTCAGGGCTGCACATTCTCTACATGCGAGAGTCCCACTTATCCATTGCTTCTCTCAGCACCACAATCACAACCTGCTGTTCTAGGGCTACAAACCGTCCTCTGTTTCTCTCAGTACTCTCTGATATTCTCTCTATTCCTCTCGTTTCCCTCAACGATACAAAGTAGCTTACCTTTACATTTTACCTTTTCTATAGCTTAGCTTTACTACTACACTCAGTATCCAGTGAACCCCCACTTTATTTTTCCCTCCGTGATTTCTAATTCAGTATTCTCTTTTATATTGACTCATGCGTCCATGCTTTTTGTTTGCTTGTTTTATTTCAGCTCTGCATTGCCTCAGGTTAGATAACGGCCGCAATTGTTGTTTATAATGTGCAGGCTGCGCGCTAATACCGTATTCAGTTTCCTGTATACGTTTGTTGACAATCACAGGGCACACGCATGGACACTCGTATACACACTCGTATACACTCTTGTATACACGCTCGTATGCAGGGGCAGTGGAGGCATGGCGGTTAAGGCTCTGGGTTACTGATCAGAAGGTCGGGGGTTCAAGCCCTGGAACTGCCAGGCTGCCGCTGTTGGGCCCTTGAGCAAGGCTCTTAACCCTCTCTGCTCCAGGGGGCGCCGTATCATGGCTGACCCTGCGCTCTGACCCCAACTTCCTAACATACTGGGATATGCGAAGAAAAGAATTTCACTGTGCACATGTATATGTGATCAATAAAGACTCATTATCATTATGTACACGCTCATATACACGTCCATATACACAGTCATATACACTCTCGTATACACACTCTCAGATACACACAAGCTCACCCAAAGTTCAAATGAGAGACAGAGCACTGCTCGGCCAGTCATCCAGAAAATGGTGAGTGTTACACATGCTCGAGCAAACTGCCATTTCTTATTTTTGTACCCTGACTCGGTCTCAAAGAGTCATCCAGTCGTATCAGGTCAGAATTGGGCCATCAAACCCTTACATGTAGCTCAGCTATGAGCTTTCATTTTTATAGAGAGAGGCTGGAATAAGGCTGTATCATAAAGAGGTGGGGGGAGGGGGAGAGTGCCATAAAGCAAATAAGAGCACGGATTTGAAATCCAGAGCAATGTTTTTAGATGACAGTGCTTGCAAACTGTAAACAGATTAGAGCAGCTGTAGATACTGCATTAAAAAAATAAATAAATAAATAAATAAAAAAAAACACACACACACACACCAAAAAGCCCATATGTCTTTAATTACAAATGAAAAAAATAATAAATTCCACAAAACTGACTTCAAGATATAGTGACTGCCTGGATTCAACCTGGCAGGTAAAAGCACAGCCCATAGTAATTAATGTGTCCTTGTTGTTGCTGCTTCTGTGTGCGAAGCCGCAGTGCAGATGGGACCTCAGCTGGGCCCCCGTTCTTAAGCAAAAGTAAATAAAGTGATGCACAAAGAGAGGCTGCAAACAATGAACGCCAGTTCTGTTAAAACCAACACAATCCGTGTAACATATCTAGAGCACTAGGATGGAGTGGTATGAGACTGGTCTCCCGCTGCTCAATTCCCCGCATGAAGCTGGGGTTTGATGACAGGCCTACTGAGAGACGAATGAGAGAGAGAACGAGTTGGGTGGGTGGGTGGGTGGTTTGGGGGGGGGGGGAATGAGCGAGGGAGAAAATAGGAGAATGAGAGAGTGAGTGAGGGAGCTAAAGAGGCTGTGGGTTGAATGCCTACGGGAAATGGCCCGCCGATGTGCTTATATTACACTGACTTTTAGATTCATCTTGGAGATTGAAGCTGATTCCCCAGGGAAATGATGTCTGCCTGTGCGTGGGGCATCTCGTCTTCCATTCCAGCTATGGAGAAGAGCTGCGGGGTACTTAGTGAGAAAAGAGCAGTGGGTGTGTGTTTTAGAATGGGAGCTAAAGTGGGCCTATGTTCCCCATTCACCTGGCCAATATTGAGGTTATTACTCGATATGTCGAAGCTGCGTAAAGCGGGCTGCGACAGGGACTCTATTATGTCATCAGAAAGAAGGGATCAGCGGAGGACAGAGCATGAAAGGAGGAGTGGAAGAGTACCTGCTCGCAAGAGTGCAATTCTTTACAGCTAATTAAAGCTTCCTATTGAGGGGCAGGGCTGTGGAACAAAGGGAGAAAAGAATAGAGAAAGAGAGAGAGAGAGAGGGGAAAGGAAGAAAGAGGGAAGAAAATATCACAGCCTTTTGAACCAGACTGCAGTCAGTGAAGCAAAAGGGATAGTGTTCTACACCACCCCCATCCCGTGCTCTTTGTTTCTCTTGTTTCTTCCCCCCCTCCCCCTTCCTAGTTCCTCTTCCTTCCTTGTCTAATGTAATGAGTGCATAATTGTTTTGCGCATAAGAGCACTTGTGGGTGTCTGTGCCGTGTGTTATACGGTTAAGTGAAAATCTGGAGCTTTTCACTCGAGTTTGCTCAGTCAGTGCAGTGGCTGTGCTGTGTGGGTAAATGGAGCGAAGAACAGACAGCAAAGTCTTTAGCACACAGAGAATTACTGGCATGTCACACACAAAACACACACACACACACACACACACACACACTATAGCCACAGTTAACAAGCCTCAGTGAGGAGTACAAGCTCCCCCTCATGGCTGCATTATGTATCCTACATAGCCGCATGGGTCTGTGTTATAACAGGGATCTCTAAACACACTCTTGAACTCTTCTGTGGTTATAATTCTTCAAAATTCCACCCATGTCATTTTCTTTCTAATTTGTCAACGTCTGTCACATGACGTTACAATGAGTTGATCAATAATGGAAGAACATGGTGAAAATGGTGCTGTGTGGGCGGTGCACAGCGGATTAGTGGTTAGTGCGCTTGACTCACACGTTGTGGGTTTGATTCCTACCTCCGCCCTGCGTGTGTAGAGCTTGTATGTTCTTGCGGTGCTTAGGTGGTTTAATTAGAATACTCCGGTTTTGTAAGCTGATTGGCATTTCCAAATTGTCCGTAGTGTGTGATTGTGCCCTGCGATGGGTTAGCACCCCGTCCAGGGCGTTCCCCTGAGTCTCCTGGGATAGGCTCCAGGCTCCCCATGACCCATGTAGGACAAGCGGCATGGAAGACGGAAGACGAACCTTCCACACATCCGACTGCTTTTATTTCTTCACGTGTAAATATTTCTATCAACAAAAAAACTTTCAACAACTGAGACATGAACTGAAGAAGCTCCACAGACGTTTGAGGAACAGAAATGGAATAACGAGTCCCTGAACAAAGTGGAGGTGGATATCAGAAGGAACAGTCGGTATCTGGTGTAACCTCCAGCTGCTTTAAGTACTACAGATTGGTCAGATCTTGCTGTGAGATGTTCCTCCACTCTTCCACCAAGGCATTTACAAGTTCTCCATCACGTCTGGAGGGACACACGCTTACATGTAATTTTCCACTGCGAGGACGATCAGCTGTCCTTCCTGTCTCCCTGTAGCACCGTCTCAGACGTCTTACATTACAGACATCGCAGTTTATTGCTCTGAACACGTCTGCAGTCCTCACGCCTCCCTGCAGCAGGTCTATGGCATGTTCACGCAGGAGAGCAGGAACCCTAGACATCTCTCTCCTGGTGTTTTTCAGAGTCAGTACAAAGGTCTCTTTAGTGTCCTAACATATCCCGCCTGTAAACCGTTCGTGTCTTAAGGACTGTTCCACACTGCAACAATTGTTTCCGGTTCATTGAACAATCATGAAAAACATCGTTGAAACCCTTTCCCATAACGATCTGTAAAGATTATTTGAATTTTATGAAATTATCTCCAAAATACAGTCTCCTGAAAGAGAGACGTTTCTTCTTATATTCTAGGGAAATCAGGATGATGATTTATTCTAAGATAAAGTAATTGCCTCAAGCAAATTGGAGGTGATTTACATCTCATAGTTTCCTTTCAATATCCTTTAAATTGACGGTTCATACGTGTGCGCACTAGGCGTGATAGGGTTTAAAGACATTTATGTCATATGGGAGAACTTGGGAGAAACGGAAGACGTCCCATTCTTCTGACTGAATGAGTTCATGCGCTGTAGGCTACACGACAGAAATTCAAGATGGCTGTCATTAGCCTCATTATTATTGGGCTTTCTCATTAAGAGGTGAGCTAAATTGTTTAGTGAAGCCTAGGAGAAAAAGAAAACCATTCGCTAAATTGTCAGTATTAACACTTGGAGGTTGATGAAAATGCTTATTTATTTATTTATTTATTTATTTATTTTTACCACTCGGGAACTTTCAATTACAGCAATTCTGACGAGGTGAATGTGGCATTGTTGCTCGGTGATTGTAGTGCGGCGTTTATGAGTCTGGCTTCGTGTGAGTGGACATAGTTGAACGGATGCGAAATGGTCGTGGAAAGGAGCTATAGAGGGGAGCTTTTCACTGATCCACAGCATTTCATATTTGCTTTGTCTGTTTTAAGTACAGTAAATGACGAGTAAATAAAGAAAAATATCGACCACGTATTCCTACTTATGTTTAGTGATGATAATATGCGATAATACATGAATAATAATAATCATCATCGTCGTAATAATGATGTTTTTAACGTAAAAATGCATTTGCTGCCGGCTTGATTTGAGAATAAGAAGGCAAGACAATGTAGAAATAGTCATTTTATTCCCCATTATTTCGCAGCAGCTGCTGCACCTCAAGCTTATAGATTTGGTTTGAATGTTGGGTTTAATTAACTAGGAGTTAATTAAAACGTATCCTTCATAAAATACATGTGGAAGCTGTGCTGGTCTAACAGCAGTGCTGGAAAGAAAGTAGATGCTAGTTTCACACATTTAATTACTGTGTTCTCTGGTTACCAAAGTCCTGCCAACATCGGTGCGTATGCTGCTTGTTGTGTCTCATAGTTACATACACACACACACACACACACACACACGTGGACCAATAACCAGTGTGTTTGTGGAGGGAAATGTGGGCATGTACAGTACAGAAATGCCAGGTGAAGAATAATCTACGGGCAGTGGTGGGTCAGTGGTTAAAGGCTCAGGGTGACGGATCAGAAGGTCGTGAGGTCAAGCCCCAGCACTGCTAAGCTACCACTGTTGGGCCCTTGAGCAAGGCCCTTAACCCTCAAGTGCTCAGCTGTATAAATGAGATAAATGTAAGCCGCTCTGGATAAGGGCGTCTGCCAAAATGCCGTAAATGTAACGTGAACATCGTAAAACATGTCACCGATGTAAAATATCTCATGCGGTTAAACTTAGAAACGAAGGTTCATCTGCCGCGTGCGCGAACTCGACTTGAAGGTAACCTTCGTTTCAACTCGAAAAGTTAGGTTTTACAAGTCAAGACAACGAAAATAAGTGAAAACGTATAAACTTGAGGTCAATATCCAAAACATGTCCTGACAACTGGAGTCGAAGAGAAGAAATAAGTTCACGTGACTTCACGGGGCTATCGTGTTTTACAACGAAGGATTAATAATAACTATTATCATTCCAATTAATCATAGGACGTGGATCAAAAGTGGATTATTTTCCAATAACAGCATGCGCCAAACGTTTTTTTTTTTTTATTTTATTTAAGAACAGTGTGTACTTTTTATCCATTTATAGCTACTTTTATTGTTGTACAACGTCGACAGCTGTACAGCTGTAACATAACAACACTCATCCCCTCACCTCTCCTTTTTTTTTCTTTCTCTCCTTTGAAGTTAAAGACAGAAAATGTTCCCGTTGAGCCGAAAAAGCCGTCCCTGAACACTTACACAGACTCCTTCCGTTATTGTTAAATAAATATGAATAAATAAATGTCTCCTTACAGGAATTCCCCCGTATCTTTCTTGGTTAAATACCGGCACATTTTTGTGCGCGTCCACGAATCCTCTTTAATTAGAAACAACGATGAATCCCTGCTTTGATGAGTGCTTAAATATAAACCTGTGATTTGCCTTATAGCTAGTCGGCTTATACGTTAACTAATAAATAACCTGTAAATCCTGTATCTAGAGTATACTGAACATTCAAATTATTAACTTGCTCAGACTATGATCATTTTTATATTATTATAGCAAGTCGAGTGAGCGAGCATCAGCTGCTGGTGGTGTATTTCCAACAGCGTGTATGTTCACGACCGGTCCAACTTAAACCTGATCTCAGAAATCAGCGAGTAATCCAGATAATCTCTCTCTCTCTCTCTCTCTCTCGATCCATCGGCACATTCCTAACTTGCCGAACTACACACCTTTTTCTACTGTATTTACCAAACCATAGGCCTTAAGATGAATAACCCACTAATATGCCAGGACATTAAGAGGGTTAGCTTATATTTTAGCGTGTTTATTGGACGTTACAACAAAGAGAGCAGAAAACTCTCGTTCAACGGCGCGATTGAATACTTTAAAATGCTACAGCGTGTCTCACTCGGATGTCTCGCGAAAGAAATAAAGCTGCTCTGAAAGCAAAAAAAAAAAAAGAATACGCTAAAATAGATTTTAAATCCATCCAGCATATACGGGCCTGCTCTCGCCGAAGCATCCGAGTCAAGATTTTTCGACCATATAGCAGGAGAGAAGAGTTTTAATGAGAGTCTGCTTGTCACAGAGCTGACTAGAGGTGTAAGTGATGGTGGCAGGTTGGGCCCCTGATTGGCCCAGTGAGATCTGAACACTGCTTCTGTACTGTACATATCATATCGATGCTCCTGACATCACTGCTGACACACGATATCGTACCCCAGGGGAGCGGGGAGCTGGGGGAGAGGAGCGGGGGCGTGGGTTGGTGGATTGAAAATGCACGCGCGCCTGTCAGACGCATCGATGAGCTCAGGATGTGTCGGATGAGTTCAGTATCCAGTTTCGCTCAGCCAGCGTTCATTTTTATTAAGTGAAGCGTGATAGAGTTGGTCTAAAGATCAGACGTTTGTGTGATTTTTATCTGCGTTTGGAGGAGATACAGACGTATAAACGAAAATGCCGGTTGTAGACATTAGGAATGTGCAGATTAATCGTATGGATCGAATACGTACAGGGTGTCTGAAAAGTCTCCGTATATAGGGCACCGCACACGTTCGACGGGACCACGTCGGTCGCGGCTCCGTCAGTGGATGTGCGTGGGCGTCCGCTTCTTCTCGGTTGTCCCGCGACACTTCCAGTCTATTTGAATTTGCTAATACGTTTGGCAGCTGTGTGATATCATGTGTGATGTTCTCGCAATGTTTCCCTATTAAAGTCCATCTCAACCTCGTGACGGTTTCCCGATCCGACCACGAGGACGATTTCAGCACGTTCTCCGTTTCTCGAAGGACTTCTTAAAGGCTATTAGATATAACATCAACTATATATGATATATAAAGATTTCGGAAGACGTTTTGCTAAAAAAGTGTTCACTTCTCCCGTATGTATGGAGACCTCTGGGGACCCCCTGTACAGCGAGTACTTCAGTGGCCGGTGCTAGATGCTATGGATTTATGCGTTCCGAGATCTTACAGGGATGTGAAAATTGGCCCAGACTCGAAAGTTCAGCTTAGACGCAAATTTTCGCAGATTAGAATTGAAGGGAAACATCAGATGCATATAAGACATTTGGGAAAAAAAATCTAATTTGCCAGTCTAAAAGAAGCTTTCTACACCGCGTCTCTAATGAGCTGCGGAGCTTGACCTCATTAGACAAGTGTGTAACACCTGAGTGCTTCAGTTCTGAAGAGTAGACTTCTCCACCTCAGCACATTACAACCGAGCCTAATCTCGGTGCATTGCGAACAAAATTGGAGATATGAGCGAGAACAACACGGCAGAAAAGACATTGGAAATTGTAATCATTTGGAGGCACCTTTGGGACTTATGAGGTGCTTTAGAGAACCACCTCCGTCATCCATGCCACTGGTCTCATAAGCATGATGTCTTTGATGTTGACTCCACTCTGCACAGGTCTTATGTGACTCTTGAGTGCATGTGAGTGAATGCTAAATGTGTCTTTGCGTGCCCTCGGCAGGAGCTTCGGTCAATTTGACGTGCCGAGCATTCTTCGGCTACAGCGGCGACGTCAGCCCACTCGTGTACTGGATGAAGGGAGAGAAGTTCATCGAGGACATGGACCAGAGCCGCGTCCGAGAGAGTGATATCAGGTGATGGCACAAATCAGCTGACGCAGAGACACAGATCAGACCTTATACCATTTCTACAGCAGATCACACACTCACTGTAAGTAGAGATTGTTAAACAAGAGGACTAGACCACACGAGCGTATTTAAATTTCTTATCAACTGGTTTTCCAAAAACGAAAACCTTTTAAATAATGATAACGAGTCTTTATTAATCACGTACACATTACGGCAGAGGGAAATTCTTTTCTTCGTACACCCCAACGTGTCAGGAAGTTGGGGTCGGAGCGCGGGGTCAGCCGTGATACAGCGCCCCCTGGAGCAGGGAGGGTTAAGGGCCTTGCTCGAGGGCCCAACAGTGGCAGTATGAACCCCTGACCTTCTGAACCGCCAAGCCACCACTGCGTCCGTTCAATATAATATCTCACACAATGCGTAGTATATCAGTAGTGCAGCTAATTAGCGACACACTGACTACATATATATACAGTAAGAAAACACTGCGGATCACACAACCATGAAGAAACACCACAATCCATCTCGTGTAGTCATCTTTCTTATTGATATCCGTTGCTCCTGTCCAATCAGAAATCAGTTTAGAGGATGCTTTAGAATATAGTCAATTTCATAATAACAAAATGATCTTTAATGTACAGATTATCTGTCAGGTCATGCCTGACTTTTCTTTTCCCACAATGGGCAGGCAGCCTCATCAGGTCGCTGGCCCGCTGAGTGCTAACATGCTCAGGGCAGTTAGCAGAAGGGAAAGTGGGTGAGTTCTCAGCTTTGGCAGTGTCGGCCATGACCTTCCCTTCAGCAGCGTATGCCATATCCCCAACAGCCTTGAGCAGCAGGAAAAGAGGACAAGTGGTCTGTCACTGATATGTGACTAAGCTTATTACATTTTCACATTTATGATATCATGATGTTGAACTTTCGTTTTGTTTTGTTTTGTTTTTAAACCTTGTACTTCTTGTAAACGGTACAGAAAATGGACGGATGAATGTACTTCCTGTACCTCCTATACTGCACACATAGCCTTTTACCTCTACAACATCTCACCGGATGACGTTTAAGCAAAAAGGAACTCTTCAGGATATTGCATTTTCCTTAGATAAAGGCAAAAACGTAAATAGTGAGCTGATTAACATAACTTGTTCACGAGATACTGTACATTCACTGCTCCCCAGGTCGCTTTATGCGCCCTCGGTTAATGAAATGAAACGAAGGACTAACTGACAAGCACGTAATTATTTAAGAAAAGACTCTTTATGAGACAGGAAGTTAACCTACATTTGTAAAATATTTCTCTATAATAGCAGCAGCATCTCTGTCGAGGATACATGCGAGGCTGCCTTTAAATGTGGCTAAAATAAGTTCTTTTACAAGACAGCTGACTCATGCTGCCTTCAGTCTGGGACAGCCTTTATCTCAGAAGCACACGGTTTCTATTTACAGATATTCCACCCAAGTGGAACTTGCGGTAGTGACGGCGTTTCGAAGTGCCTCTGATTACAATTCAGTCGAGTATTTGTATGTCATAAGGCAAAGTAAGGACGTTAAAACGGGCCCTGTTAACTTTTGCCGAGTACCCAGCAGGTCGGCAGCGATTCCTCAATTAATACGGTGACGCAAAGTCTAATGAAGTCAACGGAGTGACTGTGTGGCAATTAACATCTTAGAGAAAATGGTTTTGTGAGTTTTACAAGGTCGGGACGTTGAATAAGACGGGCCGGCGGGTGCTGTTGAGGAAGTTAAGCCTGTGTCGAATAGCTTCGAATACAAAGCCATTATTTTTTAAGCATTATTGATTGATTTATTTATTTATTTATCGTAGAGCCATTTAAGATTTTCGCAAACTACATAATCTTCACAAATTTTTTAATTTTTTTCCCGGGGGGGGGGGGGGGGGGGGTATAACTTTAACACAAAAGCGACTAGTATTAACATCCATCTAAATGCTTTATTTTGATTTGTTACGTTTCCGAAGAATATTTCCGATACGTTATGCTTCAATACAAGAGTTATGAGGCAAGGTGTGTAGTTCATTTTGAACATTATAGTGTTTGTGCTGCATAGGCCATAGTTATGTCCGTGAGTCAGCTAGCACTGAGCCAGGTGACTCATCTTATCTCAGCACCACTATGTAAAGAAAAAAATAAAAATAAATAAAACCCACCATACAACAGATTAAGATAGCTTCTATGCTTTTCTTCATTCTCACACGGTAGCTTATGAGTGCACCGATAAAAAGCTCGTTCATCTCGAACTGCTCCTGCTTCTCGAGTTCGGAACTCATCGTAGCGCCGGACCTCAGCTCATCACACGCTGATCTCCCTGATGCGATTTTCTTGATATCTTTCGACAGGATGTTTCTTTCGAATAAACAGAACGCTCTTCCAGTCTAAGATTATGTGAAGGGTGTTGAATAGACGTGGTTAAAAACGACAATATCGTCGTCGAGCGCTGACGAGGCAATGGGCTCTCGTTATAAGTTTGGTACGAGTGGCCGTAAGTAGAGGCTTTTAGCGACGTGCCGTAAATAGAAACATGCTTCTGTTCGATGTTTTTATTCCACCGTACCTTGGATTCGGAATCTTTTCCAATGTTAACCAAAATCCGCTTTTAATAAACGTGGAAAAATATTAATATTCTTTTTTTTTTTTTTATGTGTGTGTGTGTGTTTATTTAGTATGACAAATTATGCAAATCGAATGCCCCCATGTGTAACGTAATTGTCCGTGACATTTGTGAATTCCCCAATGTGGAAAAAGGTAATATTTCCGTGACATTTGTGGCTTTTTAGGCGCGAGCTCCTCATTACATGTAATGTCATGCGATCTCAGCGAGATCTTGATTTAAATAAGCAACTGTCTAACTATTTAATCTTCTTCAACCATTCTGGCGTGCCTGAGCATTTGGATTATTTTGCTGCCTGACCTAGCAGTGTTTCCGCTTTACCTGACAGACAAATGGTCCTGCATATTACAGATTAATTAAATATATTAAGCAGGATTATACCGTCTGTTCGGTTTCATGTTTACTCTAATCGCTCCGAACAGGTAGGAGACACCTAACAACTCTATAACTAACACGCCTTCTCAGAACGCTTCTGTTTTTAAACCGACGCATCTGAAGACGTCAGACATCAAGGTATCTTTCAAACATCGACCGGATATAAAGCTCATCCTGCAGCTTTTTGCTAGACTCCCTGTATTGACTTCTATTGTTGGTGTAAACAGTGTTGAAAAAGGACAACGGTATCGGTTTGGCCCCTTGGTGCCCATTATGTTTCAGAACCTCATCAGTCATCAGACACAAACTGTAAATTATCCGTTATACCCAATTTACAAAACCAGTGTGCTGTCTGAGAAAGCTTATACAATCAACCTGCGTGGCAACAACCATAACAAACAGTAATTAATGACTTGCAAAGTGGTTTTCCTTGGCAGGAACGGAATCAATTCGCCATTGATTGTCTTTGGTTAATACGGGGAAATGCGAGTGCAAAATTAGATTAATAACGCAAATAAATGTATTTGCCATTAATTATAGGCCGAGAAAATCAGCATTTTGTAAGGCTCCCTGAGCAAACTGTTCAGCTGTGTGAAGGTTTTAACCGAATGCTTTATTGAGACAAACAATAGTGTGCAGTAAAGTGGAAGAGAAAAGGTCTTAAAGTACAACCCTGGTCACCACAACATCTCAGCCTAAACCAGGGGCGTCCGATCTCATCCGGAAAGGGCCGGTGTGAGTGCAGGTTTCCATTCCAACCACGCAGGAGCCTCACCCTGATTCCACCTGTTTAATCAGTTGACGTTGGATTTCAATAGACTCAGGTGTGGCTCCTGCGTGGTTGGAATGAAAACCTGCACCCACACCGGAACTTTCCGGATGAGATCGGACACCCCTGACCTAAAGCTTCATCCATATTTATCCCGAGCAAGATCTCTTCTTAGTTGCTGAGTGTCGTTGATGTCTTGGGTTTTTCTGTTGACAGGACCATAAGAGAGCACCTAGGAGAACAGGAAATGTCCATCACGTTGACTATAGATTCATTAGAAGAGGGAGATCTGGGCAATTACTCTTGTTACGCTGAGAACGGGAACGGAAGACGACAAGCCAGCATCCAGATCAGCAAACGCGGTATTTTTTAAAAATATATTATACATATATATAAATATATATTTCTTATTTCTAATTTTTATCACCTTCCTGCAGGTCTCCTTCAGGCAAGCATTAGCATTTAACGTTCCCTTTTAAGACAAGCAGCTCTGAAGGCGTCTCATTTCCGCTTCAGAAGGAGAGACGGTGTCAGGAGATCTGAAATATTCCGCTCTCGACTTGTGCACACACGTACAGCGCACTGATGAGCATTACAACACTTTACTCAAGTCTAAAGGGACTGAAATGTGTAACTCCTTTTGTGAACTCTTGAACCATGAGGCGGAGGTTCTTTGACGCTTTGCTTTTTTTTTTTGTCTTCTTCAGATCCCTTGCACAATGCAGAAGCTTTTCTCGTGTCGTTTTCATTCCGTAATACATGCTAATCAGTGTAATCCTTTTCTATAAAATATCTTTATCTGCATTTGAATTGATAATATTGCATGGATAAATTACCGCCCACGTGAAAACCTTAACAAGGGTCGCGATTCAAACAATTCAGGAGATTAAAAACAGGCACGAGTTAAAGCATGTGCTGCGTTCTAGCTGACGGCTTGTGTCACGTTTTGTTCTCCTGTTTCCCTCCCAGTTGAGCTGATGTATACGATGGAGCTGGCTGGAGGATTAGGAGCCATTTTGCTGCTGCTTGTTCTGCTCCTCTCTGTGTATAAATGCTACAGGATCGAGCTGCTGCTCTGCTACAGACATCACTTCGGAGGAGAGGACTCGGATGGAGGTAAACAGAGTCTGCATATTAGTCATAACGGCTCAATAGTGCCCCCTGACGGACACACCAGGACGTAACACCTTAGGAAGGAAAATGCCTTTAAACTGTTTTGTACTATAGATGGGAGTTTAATTTTAGACAATCAGGGTTAACACTTACACTGACGTTTGATAAATAGAGCTGCTTTCTAGCTACAAAATGAGATTTATTTATGTATAGCCTTGCTCCAGCATTGCTTGAACACAGTCATAGTTCAACACTTCACGCAAGCGATACCTATCACAGAGTATAGACAGGAAGAACCCGGCCTACGTTGGGGCAGTGGAGGCGTGACGGTTAAGACTCTGGGTTCGGAAGGTCAGGGATTCAAGCCCCGGCGCTACCAAGCTGCCACTGTTGGGCCCTTGAGCAAGGCCCTTAACCCTCTGTGCACCAGGGGGCGCTGTATCATGGCCGACCCTGCGCTCTGACCCCAACCTCCTAACAACCTAGGGTATGCGAAGAAAAGAATTTCACTCTGCCGTAATGTATACGTGATCAATAAAGACTCGATATCATTATATATACAGAAAGTTTGCTTTTTTTTACGTTTACTCACTCACAGTGAGAAAGCACAGAAAGAAATGCTCTGTGCGCAACTGAAAAAAGCAGAAGATGCGTTAGCTTCTGGTGGAAAATCTTCGCCTCAGCTTGCCAAGTTACCATAACAAGACTTAACTTTGTTACTGGAGTTAGCCGACTTTATTTAACCCAATTTAGAAGTGCCGTTAGCAAGCGGTGTCTAAAATGACGTACTGTATATATACATAAAAGTGGTTTAATTAAAATCATTGCTTCACTAGCTACTAGTTTGCTAAGTAAATACTGAACAGACCTGTATAACTGAACAGTGTATAGCTGTAACGGTGTATAATGACAGTGAGTCTTTAATGATCACATATACATTCATTTCTTGTTGAAGGAATTGTTGTATGTGAGCAATATCACACTCGCAGTTGTGCCGTTATACTAAATTCAGTATAAATGCACTATTGCTTAAATAACATCATCACTTTATGACATTGCTGATTGCGTTATCTTGCCCAGAGGAATATCGCTAAATTAGCGCTCACCTTCATCCCCGACATGCTAATGTTTTTTCGTGTTATTTTTAGTGAATTTGGTTAGGTTTTTTTTCTTCACCCTGAGCCTGTCAAGAGTCCCATCGTGCCCCATGACAATTATTATTATTATTATTATTATTATTATTATTATTATTATTATTATTATCATTATTCGCTGAAGACCCATCGGTGGTCTGTTTTGATGAATAACTGAATAATTAGCCGGGTTTAAAGGGTTAAAATTGCCGATGCGTGATATATTTTTCTTTCCTAATTGGACAAGACCTGCTTCGAAGCTTGATTTTGATTTTCCGATTTTTAAGAAGCGCTCTAATGAAAATTATACATCTGCAGCAAACGCAGATTAATCCTTCAGTTGTTTCCTGTCTACTGTCTTGTAATGGGGCTGGAAGAATTGAAAAATCGGGCGACAGTTGCTGATTTGGATTTGATTTTGGCACCCTAAAAAAACAAACATTTATATATACTTATATATATATACACGAGCATGTGAAGAAACAGTAAGCTTAAGAACTGAACCATGCTGAAGCTTTTTACTGATATGAGACTGATATGTGTTCGTTTACCCTAGGTCATAAGGAGTATGATGCGTACCTGTCCTACAGTAAAGTGGAGATGGATCAGTGGGGGCAGGAGCTTCAGGACGAGGAACGTTTTGCTCTAGAGATCCTTCCGGATGTTCTGGAGAAACACTATGGCTACAAACTCTTCATCCCAGACAGGGATCTCATCCCCACCAGCAGTATGTGCAGCCTTTATGTGTGTGTGTGTGTGTGTGTGTGAGTGTGCGTGTGTGTTCATGCGTGCGTTCATGCATGTGTTAGTGTGTGTGTCTTTCTGTCAGTCTACCTGTCTGTATTTGTGAGTCTGTGTACTTTACTGCCGTAGCATTCAATTGCATGGAACCATAATGGGGCTGAAAAGGCAGTAGATAAAAACTCAACTAAAATAAAATTTTAAAAAAAAAGCACACCAAAGCTACTTCTGTACATGCCTGAATGGTGAACATCAAATAAAGGCTGTCAAATGATGAAGTTTACAAAAATGCTGTTTGGAGACCTGACACAGAATAACAGGGCAGTCACTGTGTGCTGATTGATTTGGTCGAGAAGGTTGACCAAGCCTGGTCTGAGAGAATGAAGAATGCCTCCCTAGGAAGCTACTGTATCTAATATAGAGGTACTTTATCTCCCTGACTTGCACCTAGTGTTCCCCGGATAGCTCCGGATTCACCGTGACCCTGACCGTGATGAAGCGGTTACTGAATATGGCTGAAGGAATACTTTATTTCACACTTGTCTAAACCTGTACACTTGGCAGAGGCTTTAGCATACTATGCTGAGAGTGTGTATAATACAGTATTTTACTATATTTGGAGGCAGGGTATATTATATTATATTAGATTAGATTATTAGATTAGATTAGATTACATTAGATTACCCCATTTTCAGTGTAATGTAACATAATTTTTTATGGTAGTCACGAGGCCTGTGAACTTTACTCTGTTTGACAGATTGAAGAAGTTTCTTTAATTCGAGAACTATCACATGATTGACTTCTTGGCCTTGTTTTTGCTCTTGACATTTCTTCAGAGCTACAGCGAATAAGCACTGGGCTAACGTTTCGTACAGTATGTGCTTGGATTGTGTGTCACCTTCATCAGTTCGTGTTTTATGTGTAGTCGTATGTGTGTGTGTGTGTGTCGTGTGTTGTTTACTGTCTGTGTCCGATAATTGCACTGTGTGTATGTTTGTTCGTGATGTATGAAAAGCTGAATGTTTATGTTTAGGTCTCAGCAGTGAACATTACCAGGATGAGACACAGCTTGTTAGAGGTAGAGTTTAAACCTAACACACACACACACACACACACACACACACACACACACACACACGTGCGCTTTGCTCATGCACCGTTCCTGTGTCTTAACTGTGTACATTTTGTCTTTAGTGTTATTTGTCATTTGTCTTTTTTACTCTTTGGGGGTTTTTTATGCATTATATGCATATTTCTGTAAGACATGGGACTAGGGATGGAGCGATATCTTATTGTTTATTTGCGTTATACCGGTAGAAATTCTCCCAACAATAAGATATAGTCTTCCCGCCATAATGATAATAATAATAATAATAATAATAGTGTGCGCGACGGTCTGCGACGCATTCGCAGCTCACGTGCGGAGCGTGAGAAGACGAGTACGGCGGGAGGCGGACGTGAACCTGAGGAGGAGTTTACCGCTAAACGACGAGCTACCGCTACAATCTGGAGCTGGTTTGGTTCCCGGTTGTACTTTTAGATCAGTGTTTGTGTTTCCGAGGCTCTCGAGATCACAGCTATCGCTTGTAGCTAAAAACAGTGGCGAACGGTACTCTATTTAATCTCGTCACTGATATCGTTATCGCAATAAATACCTGAAAATATCGCGATATAGTTTTAAGTCCATATCGCCCATCCCTACATGGCACACACATGCACAATCTCGGTATTTTGAATGATCCAAGCGGCAGAATGGGTTCAAAATGCATGCAAGATTGTACGAAAGAGCAGTCAGCAGAGCTGTGGGTTCTGTGAAGAAGAATCAGAAAAGTCCAGGGACAGCTCAGGCTGAACTGGACTGGAACAGGATCTGAGACAGTGGTTGGAACTGAATAACGGACGTTGGTCCGGTGCTAAAGAGGAGATCAGGAACTGGGATTGAATGAAGGGAAATAGCAGAGCCTGAGTCTGAGCTAGGAACAGGGTTTAGGAGTGATACAGGTCAGAGACTTATATATACTACCACAGACCCCAAACAGTGACGGAGACTGCCACAGGGATGTGTATCTTTAATTTGATAGACTGGACGACAGATAGAAGGAATACCACATGGCATGTAGCATAGGATTATTTTCAAGTGACAGCAGAGGTTCACCGGCCAAGGCTACTAGCGTAGGGACGGTAGCAGATGCTATAGGACATAAGAGAGCAGCTCAGTGGGCAGTGAAGGAGCATGGGACTTGGAAGCTGAAAAGTAGAGCTGTAGTAAAAGTATAGTCTGGTCTCTTGAGAGATTTCTTTTTTCAAATATCTTGATTTTGTTGGTATATTTATGCAGACTTGCCTTGATTTTGTCCACGGGTCTTGCCCAGTTTGGTATTTGGTCACGACTAATACAAGCTACCTGTCAGACGGAGCGAGCCGAGACGCCGTTCGAGTTATTTTTTGGAAGACGAGCGGACAAATCCAAAACGCAAAGCAAAGTCAAGGTCAAGAAACAGGCTTAGGTCAGGCAATCAGCCAACAGCGTGTATAGGAGAAATATCAAAATACGAGAAAGTCAAAAACCAGAAATAAATGACGAGTCTCTTTTATAATGTGGGGTGACGGGGAACAGGTGAGTGTGATCGGAAGTCCGGTGTTTGGGAACGAGTCGGCGGTGGCGGGATCTGGGAAGTGTAGTCCGGGGCAGCCAGGTCTGTAGGAAGTTGAGTTTGCTGACAGAGTTGACCTGACGCTACCATTTCAGCTGTCGTGTTTACCACCGTGCAGATTATTTGGGTATAAACTTGCGGTATAAAAGTGGCACCAAATTTCAGTTTTTTTCTAGCGTTGGTGTTATCCCTAAATTTGTTCTCCAGAATGAATTAGCAGACGTACAGCTGACTCTCAAAGAACTCCACTAGAGAAACTACTTAAATACAATTATGTCTCTGCAGTAAGACGACTGCTTTTATTTCACAGTTTTGACTTTCTCAGGTTTATGACTTGTTTCGGCTTATCTTGACCTTGCTTTATACTCGGTCTGACACAAGCTTGACTAGACTTGCTCTGGACTCAGAAAAGGTGGCTTTGACTATAACATTGACATCAAGGCTGGAGCAGGTGAAACCTCAGGGACTGGAGAAGCTGAGGCTGTAGGCTAAGGATCGATAGGCTTTAGTAAGCACTTCAGTAGTCTCTCCTCCTCCTGATGGGTCAAACCTGTTGGGAAGAAAAGCATCAACTCTGCTTAGAACTGCTGCGGTAACACACAGAGGACTTCTCAGACATAAACCGGGGGTAAATATGGGATTATACAACAAGAAGACTAAAGCACACGAGCTGGAAAGAGCCGAAAGAGTAGCAAACAGGACTGTTCCACATCGGTAACCTATATATAAATGTATATGTTTCTTTCTCTGTGTTTTCTAGCATACATTGAGGATGTGGCTCGTTGCGTGGAGATGAGCAAGCGTCTGATCATTGTGTTGACCCCTGGCTACGTGCTACGTCGTGGCTGGAGCATATTCGAGATGGAGTCACGCCTTCGCAGCTCTCTGGTGTCAGGCGAGATCAAGGTGATTCTGATCGAATGCGCCGAGCTGCGTGGCGTCATCAACTACCAAGAGGTAGAGGAGCTAAAGCAGTCTATCAAGTCTCTGACCGTGGTGCGCTGGAGTGGCCCACGAAGCAACAAGCCTGCCTCACGCTTCTGGAAGCAGCTGCGCTACGCTATGCCGTGCCGCCGGCCACAGCCCAGTCTCAGGACCCCCGCAGTAGACGCAGGAGAGCCGAACCCCTTCGCTCACCTCCACACCGTGTCAGCAATCTCAGTGGCCACAGCAGCGTCGACAGCAGCAGCCCCGGCACGTCCAGAGCTTCGGGCCGCTCTGCGCAGCTCGTACCGAGCGCACTCACTGGCGAGGCAGAAACACGCGCACTTCCGCAGCTACGATTACGAGCTGCCGCTGGCAGCGGGAGCCACTCTGCCAGCACAACCCACCTACTGCAACCTGCCGCTTACGCTGCTTAACGGCCAGTGGCCCACCGCCAAGCGCCAGCACAGCCTGGACGAGCCGCACGCCAACAACAATGCCATGCTACCGTTGCTGCCCCGTGAAACCAGCATCTCCAGTGTCATCTGGTGATGGAGAGGCAGCAAGGATTATATGACTCCTGTAGATGGGCTAGGCTGGGACAAAACCTCTTTTGCTCATAGGGATGTAGGGAAGTCTGGCCAAACACATATATATATATATATATATATATATATATATATATATATATATATATATATATATACGGAACCGCCTTGCTCTAATCAAGCACCATGGTCTTTCCATGTCCGGCTTTTGGTCCACTGGATTTGCTGATCTCATACTGAGGCTACTCTGGAAGTAAAGCTCCGCAGTAAGAGATGAATTAAATAGTGCCATAACAACTTAGTGGGGAGTCTATGAGTGAACTGAGACTTGCAGCCACACCACACGAACGGAAACAGGGTCCTGCACAGACGTCTGCAGTTTACGCATAGCATCACCATCTCCCGATCTCTGTACACTTCGTGCCATCACACTGCCTTTGTTTTTTTTTTTTTATTATTATTATTGTTTGTTTTTTGGGGGGGATTTTTTTATTTTTTTCTGTTGCCAAAAGATATACCAGTACTTTCACTTTGTTTCGTCGATGATCTTTTTACTGTGCTACTAGACTTGCCGTTGATTTGACTTACTTTCAGTCTGAAACAGTGTGAGCCATTTTGAAATTAGGGCTTGGCTAAATGAAATGTTTACCCTTTTTGTTTTCACTGACGGTTTTGCTCTACATGTCGATCCAAGCGTCCGGTTTCTGTTAGCTTCTGTATGATGTGTATTTATTATTTTAATTGGACAATTTGTAAGAGGAAAAAAAAAAAAACAAACAAACAAAAACAACTACAACGACAACTACACAGAGAATTATGCAAGGAGTGGAGCCCATCCTCAAATAATAAAAGGGTATTTTAAGAAACAAGAAATCTATTTTTATAAATGGAAAGCTGTTTCTCTCTATATATAACAGCATCACCAGGACAAGGGGGTAAAAGACTTGTGCATTTTGGGTATTTTATAAATTTTGCTACATTGTTTTTTGTTTGTACAACCTACAATAAAAATAACTTGATGTCCTCAGATTAATTTAGGAAACAATAGTATACTGCATTTCCTATAGTTGGATAAAACCTACTGAAATACAAGGGTTTTTTTTTTTTCTTTTTTTTTTTTTTTCTTCCTTTTTTGAATAACTCTTAAAGTCAAGTTTTAAAGGACTTCAAATCCTGTGTAAAATCCATATACATAGAGGATTGATATGTATTATGATTTGGATATTTATATTACTATGTATTATAAAACACTACAGCCACTGAAATGAAGTGTTTATATTTCTAAAGGCACAATCATTCTTGTTTCCATTTTGTTTGTCACTGTGCATTAAAATCACCAACCTGTCAGTTTATGTGTAGTAAATGCTGAAGTCCAGTGTGTGTGTGTGTGTGTGTGTGTGTGTGTGTGTGTGTGTGTGCGTGTGCGTGTGTGTGCGTGGCTCTCAATGCAGAATGTTTTTCAACGGACGTCACTTTCAATTTCAGTAATCCCCTTGTGATGTTTCTTTTTGCTTGTCTATAATTGTAATGTATGTAACAATGTATAAAATACAAGAGATGACAAATACAGTGAAACAACCGCACAAATATAATACACACATATATCAGACCAACAAACATATCATAGCAAACAAACCAAATAAGATCCACAATACTAGACAATAATAGAAAATGTAATGACTAAATATAATGTCTTCATTTATGAGCCTTATAGGGTTAGGGATAGAGTTAGGGTGCACACACCTATCTAAGGTTGGAGTCCATGACGCGTTTGAAATATGAGCTCTTGTGCGATTAAGCTTAAGTGTGTGTGTGTGTGTGTGTGTGTGTGTGTGTGTGAAACCAATTTTTGATACAGGCGAAATCTGTTCATTTATACTGTAATGATTCAGGCGTATTTAGGGTTGTCGGATTTTTTTTTCTCCCACTAATACAAAAAAATATAATAAAATAACAAATAATATTAGCTGATATAACTTTATTTATACTATGGTATGTCTGAATACTCGATTCTGATTGGCTGGAAGGTGTGCGTTCAAACCGTATAATGCACAGGTAGTTCCATTCAGTTTAATCACTGTTCTAAATTAATACGCTGCCTATAAACAACTGTAACCATAGTAACGTACAGTTACAGTAGCATACAGTAGTTAAACGCACAGCTTCATTATTATTAGTAGAGACGCGGCACAGACGCAGGTAATCTCTAATAACTTTATTATAATGCGTTCAAATAAATGTAATCTGACCGCACTACTTTATCTCTGTGTATGATTTAGAGCGGGCGGCGTTCTAGATCGACCCGTGTGTATATATATATATATATATATATATATATATATATATATATATATATATATATATATATATGATGAAAAGTGGAAATTAACCGTTATTTTTAGTCTTTAGTCTTTCAGTCAAATCCGCCAAATACTACAAATATTTATAATATTACAAATACAAATACAAGTGACTGTGGTATAAGGGGGATAATCCATGGCTAGGTGTGCGTTACATGATTTTAATCTGTAGTAATTACAGCTCAATAACTATTTAATCAATAGTTCTTTGCCTCTACGGTAAGCATTAAAATCATGTAACGCACATGTCATTATAGCCGTGGATTATCCCTTCCATAATCAAACATTTATACATGCACACAAGTAGTTTTAGTCATTTGCTGGGCTTCACTGATATTGTCGTCGAATTTCACAAACTGTAACACACTGTAAAACGGCAATATAAATGCAAAATCATCAACAAAACCCTTTCGGTCACATTACCCTTCACTGTGCTAAAACTAAATTAAAGTACAACCATTTAAACAACGCTTAACAACTTTATTGTCTGAAGATTCAATCATCACAGCTCAAAATCATCCCAGTGCTACAGCTTTCAGTGACCACGAGCCCAATAGTGCATGAAGACACACTTTTAAAGAACTATATGGACGTTTTCTGAGAGGAATTAGGTCCGTTAGTGCCTTACGATATGTTTGGATGTCGCTGCCTTGGAGTGATTTCCCCTAATGCCGATGGGACGTTGGAACCATAACATCAGCTATATGTTACAGCAGGAACAGCAAACATTAAAGGATTGACTTGATTTCAGTTCACTGTCACAATAGAGAATCTTTCTGACTTAGTGATTCATGAGAATTATATGGAACTATGTATTCAGTAATATATACTCTTTTTACCTATACGTTTAGTGAGGAGAGTAAGCTGACTTGCTGAGTTAGAGCTGCTTATATAATCATATTCATCCTGAATTATATCTTAGAATCGACTTTCCCGGCACCATCAATAATCCACATGCAATGGAGATAAGGATTACTGTAAAGGGACAGGTTCCAGGATGCTAGCGGGACGGAACAAGGAAGACGTGCAAACCAGGAACTGCATCTTGTGTGCTATCAAGTAGGTTGCATTGATAAAAATAGATAAACAAGAGATAAAGGAGACGTTATGCGTTTATGGATATTATGAGGACTGAGCAAATGACAGCAATCATTTCACCTGGGAGATAAATTGAATACAATGACAAATTCTCTTGGTGGAAATGCATACCCATACATTTCTTAACAAAAAAACCTCACGTTCCTTCTTTGATTCATAAATGGAAAGGCAAATAAAATCAACAATAACATCAGGGCTGAGAGGATGTTTTTTTTTATTGTTTTTTTTTTTTAATGGTTGACATGGTAAACATAGAGTATATGACCTGAATTAAACAGCTGAATTATATACTCAGCGCTACATTAGCACTTTTTAATTTGCTTTTACTATGAATTAAGCTTTTAATCTTTCGGTAAAAATAAAAGATGAATTTTTTCAATTTTTTATTCATTGCTTTGAAAATAGGGCATGTTTGTGCACGTGGAAGCGCAGAACAGATGATGAGTACAGAGTACAGCATTAGCAGAAAAAAACAAACAAGAAGTTGGATTTTGCTCACCTTTCACTTTTTAATAGCAAATGTGTTGGATATGAATTGCAGCGTGTCATTTGAGAGCGTCATAAACGGTCCACTGTATTGTAGTAATGTATACAGTATACTACCCCTCCTACTATCCACTCCTAACTGTGACTTCATGCTAGCGGATGCGCTCAAGAACTGGTGAGTCTGGTTTTCCAGGGATAACTCAGAACCAGCAATGAAGCCTGAAGCACCAGCAGGAGGACATGAGGCTTAGACTACCCGATGATAATACAAAGGAACTGGGATGAATGGCATCGCGAGTCCTCAAACACTGTGCTAACCAACATGGCAGCTATACTGAATGGCTTCTTCAACTTCTCCATGTCCATGGACATAGTCCCCTCAAGCTTCTGCCATGACAACTGTAAATAAGTGCACACGGTAGGTGGTATAGGTACAGGTGGTACATCAACAATACAAGGTTCACTTCTGTGGTGGTACACATCGAAAGTGATTCAAAATGCTTTTCAGTGCAAGATGCCAGCTCCATCTTCAACACCATAGTGTTACAGAAACTTCAGAATCTGGGCCTTAGTCTGGGCCTTTGTAACCAGTCAACCCCAGCCGGTCAGGCTTGGGAAACATACATCCACCACCCTTTACCTTGAGCTCAGGAGACCCCAAGGGATGAACACTGAGCTGTTTAATATACACCCTTTTCACTCACAACTGCATCCGAAAACACTTCTCCAGTGCCATCAATAACTTCACATACAACACTATAGTGATTGGACTAATATCAAAGAGCACTGAGTCTTCAAACAGAAGAAAACATCTGACACCAAAGAACAAAAAACAATGAACTGACCAGAGATTTCAGAAGGTCCAGGACATGATTTAAACGGAAAGGTCATTGAGTCTTCAAGTCCTTCACAACAGCTGGTGAGAGCATGGACATTCCCTCCATCCCTCCTAGAAGTAGGCATATCTGTGTCAAAGTCGAGAATCAAGAGAAGCCTTCACCAAAGTAAATATAGGCCACAGGACAGATGAGACCAAGATCAAATTGTACCAGAATGATGGAACGAGAAGAATATGGGGAAGGAAAAGGAACTGCATATGACCCAAAACATACCACCTCATTTTATGGCATGGGTATGAATGGCTACCAATGTAACTGTAAGTAGTTATACAAAGTACTGAACGTATGGAATTTATTTAATTTCAACTCAACAATATGTCCTGTGGTAGACTGCTAAAATAACAATAACTTTAAAAAGAGCTTCCAAGGACTTCCGTTATTAAAGCCTTCACCCATCCAGAAGCCATATGTTGAGTGTCCTCCTGTCTGACAGGAAATAAAGGTGCTTCTGTCCACACTGCCAGGCTTAGAAATAGGTTTTTTTCCAGGTATGGCCATCACCCTTATGCACTCACTAACAACACTCCATAATGGCACTTGTAGAGTACTACAGATTATGGGCGGCTGTGGATCAGGTGGTAGAGCGGGTCGTCCACTAATCGTAGGGTTGGCGGCTCGATTCCCGGCCCACGTGACTCCACATACCGAAGTGACCTTGGGTAAAGACACTGAACCCCAAGTTGCTCCCGATGGCAAGTTAGCGCCTTAAGTAGCTCTGCTACCATTGGTGTGTGGGTGTGTGTGAATGAGAACCAGTCTAAACTGCTTTGTGGAACCGCTAAGGTTAAAAAAAAAGTGCTATATAAGCAGACCATTTAGAGTTCCCTCTGAAACTATTGGAACAGCGAGGCCAGTTCATTTGTTTGTGCTCCACACCAAAGACATTTGCGTTTGAGATCAAAAAGGAACGAGAAACGAGAGTTTAGTTTTCCAGTTTCATTTCCTGGTTTTACATCTATCTGTGTTAAACAACATAAAACATACAACCTTTTGTATCAGACCACACAATCTTTAGGTGAGCAAAAGTATAGGAACAGATAAGTCTTGAAGTAAATTAAAGTAAATATCATTTAATATTTAGTTGCATATCCCTCGCTTGCAGTGACTGCATGGAGCCTGTGACTCGCTGACTCACTCACCAAATTGTTGGTTTCATCTTCTATGGTGCTTTGCCAGGGTTTTACCAGAGATTTTTTTCAGTTGTTGTTGCTTGTTTCAGGGGGTTTCCCCTTCAGTCTCCTCTTCAGGAGGTGAAATGCTGCTCAACTGGGTTAAGTTCTGGTGACTTGGCCAGTCTAAAACCTTCCACTTTTCCCCCATGATGAAGTTCTTTGTTGAGTTTTGCTGCATGATGAAGTTCCTCCTGATTCATTCGGATGCATTTCTCTGTAAATTGTCAGACAAAATGTTCCCGTAATCTTCTGAATTCATTCTGCTGCTACCATCAGGAGTTCCATCATCAATAAAGATTAGTGAGAACGTTCCAGAAGCAGCCGTGCAAGCCCAAGCCATGACACTACCTCCACCATGTTCCACACATGAGCCTCTGTGTTTTGGATCATGAGCAGATCCTTCCTTTCTCCACACTTTGGAATTTCCATCACTTTGGTCGAGGTTAACGAGAACTTTTGTGGCTTGTCTCTGTATTTCTTTGTGAATTCCAATCTGTTTTTCTGATTCTTACTGCTGATGAGTGGTTTGCATCTTGTGGTACAGCCTCTATATTACTGCTATATTGAAGTCTTCTTCAAAGGCTGGATTGTGATACCTTCACCCCTGCAATCTGGAGGTTGTCGGTGGTGTCAGTGACTGTCGTTTGGGGGTTTTTCTCCACAGCTCTCACAATGTTTCTCTCATCAGCTGTTGTTGTTATCTTAGTTTTCTCCCATAGACACATAACAATAAGCTATATTTAACATGTACATATACTTCACACTGTACTTTATACAGACACTACAGTCCATCTGTTATTCATATGCAAAAACTTTATTCAGCATCATGCAATACCACGACCGTCACTCACTGTAATTGTGGGTATGTGGAGATGTGTGAGTTATTCTTCATTGTCCGAGACAATAAAATCTGCCCCTTGAACCTTTTCAGTAGGTAAATACATAAACCTCCATTTAAGGTAATAGCATAGGTTTACTATGCAATAGTGACTCTTTAATGAGATATAATTTCACTTCAATTTCACATCAAGTGTTCCATGCTATTTTGTTGTGTTTAATAGGTATATTTAATAAATAAAATGCATGAGAAATGCTGCCTATAGGTCAAATCTGATACACAATGAGAAGTATGTATTTGGCAGAACAGATTCCATTTTTTGTAAACGTCGGTTGCATTATTTGAATATGCTTGTGTTCACTGTACAAAAGAGCAAAACTGAAAGAAGGCCAAGTCTGAGGACGTTGTGATCTGCAGGCAACAGCTTTAGCCACTCCCTACTTTCAGACATGATAAACAAGTTCATGTTTTGATCCTCCTTAGTTCTCTGAAAAGTCTGCTGACAACCATGGGCTTTTTCAACAAACTGACCAGGGATTACTTCTGGAAGAACTTGTATATTTTCAGAACAGACCAACATGACCAACACCAAGCAACAGGTATAAAAAGAAACATGATGCTTTTTTTCAATTTCCTCTTCAAAGCAAAGTCTGAAGTAACTACTGAAGAAACTGATTAAAGTACTTTACACTGCTTGTACTTGTGTACTTTCTGAATGTTAGAATGCACTTATAATAAAAGATTTTGAAGAGAAACTGTTGTGCAACTTTGCGCGTTAAGGCGAGATGAGAATGTTTACATAGTTCTACAACTTCCTGGTTTTGACATTTGATATGTGTGTTGATATGTCTGTGCATACGTACACATCTGTGTGGAGTCTATTAATGTTATTAATGTCTATCTATGTTAATCCTCATAATCTTGTATGATTGTATCATGTCTAGTTCGACTGGGTTGTGGTGAGTGTTTTTAGCACTACTGAGTGCTAGAATGTATTTCAGTCCACAGAAAACAAGTGTGTTGTCACTTTTTTTTGTCACTTCCACATTTCAGAAGCAAAGTAGAGTTTATGAGCAGCCATCTGTTAGCAGTGCACTCACACAGTCCTTCTTCCTTGTTGACTTTGTGGTTAGTTAATGATAATCATCGGTGTTATGACTCTTCTTATTTGCATAATGATCAAGTAAAAAGAGTTTCCCATGTTTTTAACTAACAGTTTTTCTTCCATTCTTACAGAAGAATACAACCCTTGGGCTTTCCACAGTAATGCCAGTCTGGGAATTCCACGCCAAGAGAAGGGAATTAAAAGAGTCTGTAACTCAGAGCAGCTTATTAAACCAAGAATGTCATTTTTTAAATCTTTCAGATTTAAGGTAAGTTTACCTTTGGGGGAAAAATCCATACTTAATTCTTCATTCTTAACAGTTGATTCTTTGCCTTTTCTAAATGTTAACAATTCTCCAGCAATAACAGGAGAACTATTATTTCATTTAAACTGCTGCTCTTTGATGTGCCCCTATAATCTGATTGGTTTTGGTTTATGGCTTGCTTACTAGACAAAATAATTTTTTTCCTCCAATTCTTTAAAGAAATCACAACGTGACAAACAACGAACAGCCTCCAGACGACATAAAGCCTCCAGACCACTGGAAATTGAGTGTTATGGAGAGCCTCAGGTAAATTATTATCACTAATAAGAGTCCATACACTCAGCTCATCGATGATGTGAGATGTGTTGGGGTTGGATTTGAAGCATTTGCTTGTTGTCATGTGATGGAGGCATGTGTGTGATTAGAAATCAGGTGAATGTAATCAGGAAGTGTTGGGAAGTGTTGGGAAGTGTAGTCTATGGTTGATGTATTTGTAGGCTGCGGTGTGTTCTGGGAAACGGAGTTTCTTGTTGATTCCGGCGTTGACCTGACACTTGTGTTAGCTTAATTTTTGTCTAAAGAGAGATGGAGATTTTGTGTAGCACTCATTAGTATTAGTTTGTAGTGGCAAAAAATATAAATAAAGAAAATAATTTTTTTGTCTCAGTGTACTAATCTTGCAAAGGCGTCTTTCAAAATAAACTGAAAAGAAGTGAAAATGATGTCATGATTACTGCTACAAGTTGGGGGCGAAATGTAGAAAGTCCCATGAGCTTCAAATGATTTTAAGTCTATTCAATATTTATTGTTTAGATGACATGCTAAATGGATCTTGGGTACTTTTCCTTATCTGCTGTAGGAGTTGAAGAAACCGAGAAGGACCATGCAGATTACACACTACAGCAGTATAAGAAGTTTACAACAGAAAACCCAGTCTGAGGAACAGGTGTCTGAAAAAGCAGGTGAGATTAAAAAATATTATGCATTTAAAATCATTTTGTTTCTCACATTTGCTGAAAGAACAACCTGTAAGGGCAATCATAGCACCGTGGATTTCTGGTTGATTTTATTTTCCAGAGCTGCCATAGAGCCACTGCTGATCTTTTGAGCAATTGTGTTTTGTTTCACGGGATTAAACTGTGTGTCTAATGAACTGTCGCTGTCTAAATAACATTTAGGATAAGACTTTAGTGAGTTCCTTCAGAGGTATAGTGGTCTGCATGCGTTCAAACGAAGAGTGAGTGTCCACTCGAGTGGCTGTTATGCAGACATTCTATTGAAATCTTCGCAATAGCCAGACAATGGCTTTTTAATAGCTGTCCACTGCAGTGACCACTATGCATGAGACTAATGGTTTGTTTGTTTTTTTGCTGTAATGACATAACATGAACGTGACACACGTTAGGGCACATTCTTTACATTCTTCAGCATTTCTTTCCTCATATGGAGGCATCAGAAACCATATATGAGTGGACAACATGGCACCATTCACTCCTGTTGTGCATTCTTTAAGCCTTTTTAGGTCGGAATGTGAGTCGCCATCTTGTGAAAACTGGAGTCAGAGCATACACATTCAATATGGCCAGATGGGCAGTGGGTCCACCTCTCGCCCACTTATGTTAGTGATGGGCGTGGATGTGCATGTCCACGATTCAATACCTAAAGTGCAACTTAAAAAGTAAAAGTACATCGGATAACTGAAGGTAGCGAGTACAGTATTATTAATTAATATGTACAATGCTAAACTGTAGACTTATAATTTTCACAGCTATGTTGATTTTACTGTTGTCAGGAAAATATTTAGAGCTTTAAGTCATGACTGACTGAGCAAACCATTTGCTAGCTAGCTGACATTATCCATCATTTAATCAAAGCTTTAGAGACTCCTCTTCTAACATGGGTTTTTTTTGTAATTCCTACAGACAAATACAACATACGGGATTACTACAGTCATGTGAGTCTGAGAAATCCATTCATAGAGGAGGAAAGTGAAAAAGTTCACGGCAGGTTTTTCACGAAACCAAACCAAAAGGTAATAAACAATCTTTTAATAGTTGTTTTTTTACTAACAGCATAGACAGTAACACCATACATACGCATTTATCATGAGCTCTGCTTGATAGTATCTCAGTTTCAGTTCAGTTGGAATGTAGTTTGTCCTTTCAAAGAATTTGTTAACTGTAATCTTTAATCTAGGTGAGGTTTATACCTCGGGACTTTGTTCTGTTTAAAGGAATATGAGAAGTTTATTTTTAGGCATAAATTCATCCTTAATTTTTGACAGTTGATTCTTTCCCAATCAGAAATGTTAATAACATCTGTAAAACAGAATTACTGTTCCGTTTAAACCGCTGCTCTCGACGTGTCACTATAATCTGCTTTGTTTGTGGCTTGCTTATTTAGCTCAATAAAATTTAACATTACATTTAACTATTTGACATTTTCACCCAATTCTTCGATAGAAACCTCTAATTGACCCACACCAACCAGATTTTACACTGGAAGAGTCCAAAAAGTTCCTCAGAGGACTGGCAGCTGAGCTGAACGGAGTGTCTCGGGTAAATTGGCTAACACTCATAAGAGTCTTAAAAACATGACAACAGTTAGAGAATAAGAGTATCTCAATTGCATCCCTATCGCTTTAAAAAGATTCCATTGTAAGTTTATTATACTAAACATTGTAGTATACTAAACCTGCAAAGACATCTTTAAAAATAAAACAAACAAAAAACTTAATGCAAGAGAAAATGATGTCTCACTGGGGCAAAATGTGGAAAGTCCAATGAGCTTTAAATTATTTTACGTCCATTCACTATGTACTGTTTATATCACATGCTAAATGGGTGATGGATATTTCTCTTTATCTAGGGCCCGGCATGTCTCAGAGAGTATAAAGCTTATGTACCTGAGGATTTGAATAAACCGAAGAAGAGCATACAGATGCCCATCACAGACAACAGCATCAAAAACCTACCACAGAAAAACATGTCTGAGGTACAGGTACCCATGTGTGATTGAAGATATGATCTTATGACGAATTACTTAATATGGTCATGTGCATACCTGCAGTGTGTATTCATGTTACCTCTTTGTCATTCCAGTTGCCGCACCACAGTAAACCGAAGTCTGAAAAAGCAGGTGAGATTAAAAATATTATGTAATATTTAACATCATTTTGTTACTCATATTTGCCGAAATCACAATAGTGTTAAAACTGTACAGCTAATCGTAGTTCCATGGCTCTCTGGTTAACGGTAACTTCCGGGCTGTCATTGAGCCACTGTTAGGCTTTGAGTGATTGTAATTTTTGTCACGGGATTAAACTGCGAGTTTAATGATTTGTCACTGCAAAAATAACACGGACGTTAAGTGAAGACCTCAGTGTGTTTCCTCAGATGCCTTTTGTGTAATGCCATTTTTTCCCCCCAATTCCAGGTGGTTTAAAGATTCCCAAGAAAGGTCAGTTCTAGTTTGAGCTTAACATGTTTAAAAAGCCTGTTTGATACAGCTGATGTAACTATTGTATCAATGCTCATGGTGGATATGCTTCTTGTTTCAGAGTGGGAAAACATCACAAGACCATCAGGTATTGCATTTAGACTTCAACTATGCAAAGCACTTGAATATCTTCATGACTTTTGATTTAGACTCAAAACACTTGGTCTATTTAATTGTAAAAATACTAGCACTACCAGCGTTGCGTCATCATGTGTCTAATACATCACTTCTTTGTTTTTAATCCAAAGTGATGCTGGATCCGAACACTGCGAATCCCACTCTCAACCTGTCTGATGATGGACGCTCTGTGAGAACAAAGACCCACGAAGAGTTTCATTCCAGCCAGAGTTACTATGGATACCAAAGAACATCTGAACATCAGTATAATGGCTGGACGTGTGTCCAAGCGCGAGAGGGCTACAGCACAGGCAGGCATTACTGGGAGGTAGATGTAAAGGGTAAATGTGATTGGAGAATAGGTGTAGTGAGTGAATTTGCTCCACGCAATGGCTTTATTAACCTGAACACAGACGTAGGGTATTGGACTCTGCGTCTACAGTTAGGCTCTCTCATGGCGATGACTGTACCAGTCACCAAACTCAATCAGGCGGTGCCTTCTAAGATAGGAGTGCTCCTAGATATGGAGGGAAGTCAGGTTTCTTTCTATGATGCAATGAAAATGACACATATTTACACATTTCAAGCAGATTTCAGTAAGCGTGGGAATATCTACCCTGTGTTCGGGACCGTGGAGACAGATAAACCTCTAAGGATTATCTAAACATGCCGTTGAATTGGTCTTTACGTTGATTTGAACATACCGTAGGGAAAAAGAGCTTCTTCTATCGCAATAATGAGTCTTTATTGATCACATATACATTACAGCAGAGTGAAATTCTTTTCTTCGAATCCCCGAGCATGTTAGGAAGCCGGGGTCAGCGCACAGGATCAGCCATGATACAGCGCCCCCTGGAGCAGAGAGGGTTAAGGACCTTGCTCAGGGGCCCAACAGTGGCAGATTGGCAGTGCTGGGGCTTGAATCCCTGACCTTCTGATTAGTAACCCAGAACCTTAACCCCCAAGCCACCACTGCCCCCAATTCAACTTAAACCCCACAATTTCAAGGTCACATATAGAGACATGCAGACCACTGTGGAGACCCCAAATGGGAGCAGTCAAAAGAATAACAACAACAACAACTTGCATGTTCATGGCTATGCATTGGATTTATCTAATGCTGGTGATTTTAAATGTAATATACTGAATGGCATGTATTGTATTTGTAAATCATTCAATTGATTAAATATTGTAAATATTGTAAATATTTCAAATGAAAATGCTTTGTATGTACTGCACAAAATCTTATGAATGTTGGAATAGATGTTAAATGTTCATGAGTTATATGTTATATGGTTATATATGGCTACATATGTTCTTTATTTACGTCCGCCTATATCCAGTCTAAAAGCTGTCTGCAAAACATCCTTTGCTTTTAATACTACTATACACAAGCCAATAATAAAAAAATAAAACCATGATCATTTACATCAGATCTTTTTTTGACCTTTACTGTTATATAACAACAACATTTTCACATGTTTTAATGTGGAAAAAATGTACAATAGCCTGGTTGCAAAGTGTTAACACTCATGCTGTCTAATCTAACAATCACATTCGAGTTCCTGTTCAAAAGTAATCATCATACACCTTTCATCAATAAACTCAAAAACTAATTATAGTCCATTAATGTACATTAAATCATTTTAAGGGTACACTATACAGTAGATACCTGCACCAGATATTTCCAGGGGGTTAATATACAATACGGCCAAAAGTATGTGGACACCTAACTGTTACAACTGTCACCTCCTGTTCCAAACGCATGAGCATTGCTATTTTGTTCCTCCACTCTTCTGGGAAGGCTTTGCACTAGATTTTGAAGCATGGCTGTGTGGATTTGTGTTCATTCAGCCACAAGAGCATTAGTGAGGTCAGGCACTGATGTCAGGTGAGGAGGCCTGTTGTGCAATTGGTATTCCAATTCATTCCAAAGGTAGGGTTAATGTCAGGTCTCTGTGCAAAACATTCAAGTTCTTACATTCCAACCTTGATAAACCAGTGAAATGTCTTCATGCAGCTTGCTTTGTTCACAGGAGAATTGTCATGCTGGAACAGGTTTGGGCTGCTTAGTTATCTTAAAATCTTAATACTACAGAACATTCTGGACAACTGCGTGCTTCCAGCTTTGTGGCAACAGTTTGGGGAAGAACCGCATATGAGTGCGATGGTCAGGTGTCGTACATACATACATATTAAAGGTACAGAAATATACCCTTCAGGGTACACCCCCAGCAGCAAGGGAAGGTACAGTTCCGTACTATATTTTCTGAGAGTGTATGGTCACTTCAGTCATTTCGTGTATATATAACAGTGCTGAATCACAGCCACATTACACATATGAAAAGTAAGCTATACGTTTGCAAAAAAGGGGTCTTTGAATTGCTTTTATGATAAAAAACAGAACATTAATTAAAGTTATGTAATAACGCTATATACTATATATTGATTTTGCCATTAAACAGAAACTCAAGTGCTTTATTAGTCAGGAAATATGACCTATAAACATATACAGTATAATATAATATGTCAAATTGGAAATATTGTGAAATTTGTGAAATACTGTGCAATATGTAAATAATTCCAGCTTGCTGGCCTGCTCAGGTCTTTTTATTGTACTTAATTACGTATAGTTATGAAGGTTAACTGTACTTGCAAGTACTTGTAACCTCTAGTGCTGAGCTGAAGTGAAGCAAATCAAAAGTGAAAGCATTTTCTTTGGTTTTCGAGCTGCAGTTTGTTAATGACAGCTGAGGTGCTTGAAAAATGCTGCGTATATGTCAAAACCTATATGTAATTACTTTTCCTGAAAAAATTTTACATTTTATTATTATTATTAAGCGTTACATTATTATTAATTAGTTTATTGCAGACCAATTACACTATTTGAACAAGTGTGTGCTTGACAAGTGCAAAACTGATAGCAAGGCCAGGTCTGAGCGTGTATTAGAGAAAAGATGTTTAGAAAACTTAACCACAGCCTACAGGAAGTTATAAAAAAAAAAAAGTTTCGTGTGGTTTTTTTTTAAGCGTCTGATTTCGCTCTGACTGCTAACATTTATGGACTCTATCAACACCTTCAACTGACATCACATCTGGATGAATTTCTGTATTCTTATATCAGACCTGCATGACTACTGACAGCAACAGACGAGAAAAGAGAGAAGATGCATTTTGTTATTCTTCAGAAATAAAGTCTGGACGGAAATCTGAAGACATGAATGGAAGCAGCTAATATTGTGTACACTTGTTAAAATGCCATTTGAAATTAAATCTGGAAACACAGTAGTGTTATAAGATTCTTATAAACTTTATATAACTTATAGAACTGCATGTTATTTAATGTGAAATTATGACGTATATATATATATATATATATATATGTATATCTGTATCTGGATATCTGTAACGCTTAGAAAGGTCAGTAATAAACTACGTAGGTAGTCCTGGTAGAGCATGTGTGTACAAGTCACGGGTTTGGAGTATCATGGTATACGCATCACTTTCTTGGATGAGTGCCTCCACAATGTCTCTGGCAGCCCCTGATAACGTCCCAAGGAAACCAACTGATATCATTTGAAATCCTTCACAAGACAGTAAATTTAAGCAAAGCCTTCAACACAGGCGACAAGTACAAGCTGTGTCCGCTTTCTATAAAATGCACTGAGACCATTGCCATCTAGACTTGAAGACATTGCTCACACCCCAATATACCTCGCGTCAAACCACTAGAGGGAGTGATTCGAAACCGCAGCATGCTCTGTCTACTCCAAGGGCAAGGACCTACACTGCTGTGACTGCCTCCTGATGTTGTTGGGTGTGCATCATTTGCTCATTTGCAGGCTTTTAAAACTCAAGTACATTACTACTTGATAAATAAGCATGTTTGACTGAGCTCCTGTGAACCATTTGATTTGCCTCCTTTTCGTCTCCTTTACTACATTCCAACTATATTGTTGGACGGTGTGGCAATTGTTCACTCAAAAAAATGGGTATAAAAAAATGGATAGACATACACTCGCTTGGGACTTTATTAGGAACAGCTGTACACCAAATCATTTGAGCAATTATCTAGTCATCCAATCATGTGGCAGGAATTCAATGCATACAATCATGCAGATATGGGTCAGCAGCTTCGGGTAATGTTCACATCAATCATCAGAATGACAGAATTAGGAAAAATGTGATCTCAGTAATACTGACTGTGGTGTGATTGTCGGTGCCAGACGAGTATTTCTATAACTGCTGATCGTCTGGGATTTTCACACACAACAATCTCAAGAATAGACGACCAAGAGTAGAAAACCAATGTTTTCTTGGAACACTTTGGGTCTGTTAATACCAATCAATCATGGCTTGAATTCCACGCCCTATCTGAGTATCGTTCCTGAACATGTGCATCCCTTCATCACCACAATTTACCATCTTCTAATGACTGTGATCATTCCAGCACGATACTGCACCATGTCCCAAAGCAAAACTCGTCTCAAACTGGTTTCACGAACATGACAATGAGTTCAGTGATCTTCCCAGTCACCGGATCTGAATCCAGTAGATCACCTTTGGGATGGCGTGATGCAATCATGTCGACATGGACCAGAATCTCAAAGGAAGGTTTCCAACATCTTGTGGAATCCATGCCATGAAGAATTAAGGCTGCTTTGGGAGCAAAAGGGACTGGGACTACCCCGTATTAATATACTGTTCCTAATAATATTTCTAATAAACTGTTCCCTGTCAGTGTACTTATTAATCACACTACCTGCTTGGCAGTGGGTATCACTTTGATTACACGTTAAAATGTAGCTTCTCTTTTCAAAGAAAGTGCCAGCTATAGTCGGTTTTATTTTTTTAAGATGAAACTATAAAGAAAGTCAGGATTTACTAACATTCTAACTGTTCCGTGAACATACAATTCAAATCTGAGAAAGAACAGATTGTTTTAAGAAAAAAGCGGAAATGAAATTTATGACCGGAAGGAGTGGTATATTGTGCAGAGGAGTTCAGAGGAGAATCGGCCCGGACAGTTTTATGACAGGGGTCATAAAAGATATCCGAAAAGAGAACTGAAATGGATGAGATGGGGATACATGGTGGGAAGAAGATGTTGGTGAGTAAGATATGCCAGAATGATAATATGATAATTGGTGTAGACTGTCATCAAAATAGGATGTTCTTTGTTTTATACTAAATTATTATTTTTTTTAAAAACAACAATGGAATGAATAATTCATGAACGTAACCACATATACTCTAATCTTCCGTCTCAACCCTCGCAGCACTCTGAGGTGGGGTAAGGTACGGTACGGTCGGCAGAGGTGGGTAGAGTAGCCAAAAAATTTTACTCAAGTACAAGTAAAACTACTTATAAAAAATAATTACTCGAGTAAGAGTAAAAGTAATGATGTTAATAATGACTTGAGTTAGACTAATCAAGCATCCAGTGAGAAAACTACTCAAGTATGAAGTCACTAGTTACATCAGATCTGATTCAAATGAAGGGAAAATCCTGAATCTTGGACTACATGGAGAACTATAAGTCACACCTCTCCTCGAAAGTCTGTCTGTTCTGTTTATATGATATAAAACCGGGGTTCAAGATGAAGCAGCATATCCCAGTCCTGTAACGGGTACAGTAACACACAACCTGTCATTCTCAACACAATATCTCTCTCTCACACACACACACACACACAAACCCATACATTTTCCCAACAGTTGACTCTCGACATGTCAACGACACAAACTTGTCCGCACCTGCATTTAAACAAGACAACAGAGAACAAAAGAACAGACTATGGAACCAAACAGAAGTAAAAGTGTGTGTAGGAAGACTGAAGATTTTGTTGTATTTCATATTCAAGCTAAGTTTAGTTTGGAGGGACAAAAAAAAAACCTCATTCTTGTTTCTTGACACTTGATTCTTCCCCATTCATAAATGTTAGCAGTTCTACAGTTAGAACTATCGTTCCATTTCAACTGCTGCGCCTCTTTGGTGCGCCCCTATAATCTGCCGTGTTTGTGCCTTGCTTATTTAGCACGATAAAACTTGACATTTTGATCCATTTTACATTTTACATACGCCCAGTTCTTCAAAAGAAAACCTCACAATGACCCACAACAAACAGATTTTTCACCGGAGGAGTCCAAAGATTTCAGAGGCCTGGCGACTGACCTGAACAGCGTGCCTCAGGAAAATGAAACACTAATAAGAGTCCACACACTCAGCTCCGCAGGTTTATCCTAGTCATGTTGCAGGTGCAGACCACAATTTTAACTTATGGATGATTGATTTAGACACAAAATGATTAAGACCCCACTTGCTTTCTATATATATTCTAACATTATTTTTTAAAGAAATACTAGCACTAACAATGTTGCATCATGACTGCATCAATACGCCATGTCTTTGTTTTTTAAACCAAAGCGATTCTGCGAATCCCACTCTCATGCTGTCTGTAGATGAACCACCACCAAAGAGTTTCAGACAAACCTTTGATTTATCCAGTGTGCAGCGATACTTGCAATTACATTACATTTATGGCATTTGGCAGACGCCATTATCCAGAGCGACTTACGTTTATCTCATCTTTTAAATACAAATTAGCAGAAGAGGGTTAAGGGTCAAGCTCAAGGCTTGGCAGTGCTGAGATTTGAACTCATGGCCTTCTGAGCAGAAGGCCAACGTCATAACCTACCAATAAGCTACCAATTCCCACAAGGGTACGTGCAATAAATATCAGGAAAGATGATGGGTGTTTACTGCTGTCACTGACCTTCCGTCACCTCCTGCAGTCAAACTATTTCTGAGTTTCAGTCTACAATGACAATCATGCTATCAAACCAATAAAAAAAAAATCGATGTATGACCAGTGTAATTGATCATATAAGTTTTTATTTAGTTGTGTAACAAAACACAACTGTCCTTAATGATGTACAGGGCGGATAACGATATGTATTCATGTATCAAATCTAATTAAAGGACATTTTGTGTGTTTTTTAACAAGACAAAATCCTGAATGAAGATGAATTCCGGATAAATTCTTTGGGAACGTTGAGACGATCATTAAATCTTCGAGTTCGTCGAGTTCCATAAGACGTCGGCGTTTGTTCTTTAGTTAATTCCACCGGTATCCAACCTAAAAGCTGTCTACATAACATATCCTGCTTAGAATGTTTCTCTACACAAAACCGTATCATTTCTGGACGACCGAGTACTGATCAATCATCTTCTTCTCAAATGCTTTCTTATTAAAGCAATCATGTTTGGGATGCATAAAACACTGATATTTTGGGTTGAGTCGGTGTGTTTCTTGACTATTTTGGGTGAGTTCCAAGAACAATCTCCAGGGCTTTTTCTCAAAAGTGCCTCTTGTTATGGCCCAGTTATTACAAATACACTACAAGTGAGATGTTTTCTCTCCATACTGTAGATCGTGTTAGAGGAGGGAAGCACTGACTGAGTTTTTTCCGTAGACAAAGAAGAAGTTGGGATGAAAAACGCTTATGAATAATGAACCAAGACTCCCTGTGATTTCTGTAGTCTGACCTGATTTGAATGAGATGAGGTTGTTTATTTTTCTTTACACCTTTACAGCAACATCTTTCTTTGTATTTCTACAGAGTTGCATTCACTACTTTACAGATATGCATAGGCTCAGAAAGTACACAACCTCAGCTGCATAAATCAAATTTAACACACACACACACACCATAGAAAATATAGAGTATACAAGCCAAGCCGATATGCATTTGATATTAAACTATAAAACAAAATCGGACAAACGCTTTATTCATAGTCATATATAAAAACACAATTAAGAGTGAATAATACAGAAATGAACAATAAATAATGCATATAAATAATTATCTTTCCAGGTTAGTACCTACAACAAGCCTTTCTGAGTCAATTTAGAGAGGCTGGGGCAGATGGTATTTGGCCCTCATACTTTCATTTACACCAAAACTTTGACAGACAGACCATAGACAGTTAACAAGTGATGTTATGATTTATGGATATTACTCGTAAGGATTGTTTCTTCAAAAACTCGTAGAGATTTTCTTCCTTGGAACTGTGTTCTTTATTTGAGAAAAAAAAAAAAGAAAAAACAAATTGTCCTGCACCCTCTTGCACCCTCTAGTGGGTAATATTCACATCAGTCAGAGATCAGGTTCAAGATTATGCCATGTCAAGTGTTTACGGGAGGTGGGGGTCCAATTGGACCAATGATTCGGAATTTAATCAAACGTTTCACGATGTAGGAATATCATCCTGACGAAACTGCAATGTAATGGAATAATCAATCGATTCATATTTTGAGAATTAAATGCTAAGACAAAAGCGTTTTTTAAACTGGTTAGTTAGACAATAAGCGATGCATGGTGCATCACGTTGACTACTTTTCAAGGACATAACAATGAAGAAGTTATTTAAAGAGATGCGCAGATCTACAGTTCAGATTATAGAAAGAACGGGTGTCTCTGTTCTGCTGCTGCATTTGACATGGTGTGTGTCCACTTGTCCCAATGGAGGGAAGAGTCACTATAAATCTGTACACAGTTATTCTGACTCATGAGCTTTATCTGATGATTTTGGTCTGACCAGTGTGTTCATCAGCAAGGCAAAAAAATCATATGCTATATGTTATCCAGCCTGAATACTCGTGAAAGATTTCAGAGAGTTCTCCATCATCGAAACAGCAACTGAGTGAATATCTTGTGGATTTGTAGAATCAATGCCATGGCCCCACACATTACTAAATGACGTAATGTTGTTGTTTTTTCCCCTGCGATTGATCACCTGTCTGTACCTCGCCTGTAAAATGTAATTCCTTTATGAAATCTGGTTTTTCTCCTAGATGGCATATAAATAGACTAAAGTCACTCAATCCAATATATACATAATTGGTTTAAGCCATAAAAAGTGAAAATAAATTCTTCTTCTCATTATTATTATTATTATTATTATTATTAGTAGTAGTAGTAGTAGTAGTAGTAAATAAAAAATATATTAATTTAAAAAATAACATAAAGAAGTAAATACTGTTGTTGATTAGTGAACATTAGGTACAGTACATTGGGTATAAAAAAAAATAATGATTGCTCTAGATTCCAGTTAAACATGATCTAACAATTGTTTTTGAATGTTGGACCTCAGCATACACAGAACACGAATATCAGAAATATGCCTCTAATGAACAAAGATTTTCATTGAGATGAAATGAAAAATAAAAACAAAAATACTGGTTATTGTTCCTTTGATTCTTTTTTTTTCTTTAGTTTTAAGATGTTTTCTATGTTTTAGCTCACGTAAACATGTTAGTTATATTGTAAGATCATCTGACCTTGCTCTACCGCTGGCTTTTCTAAGACTGCTCGGCGGTCTTGTATCTTCCAAGGTCTCCTTTGCCGCTAATTCCAGAGGTACGAGAGGGCCTGAAATCGTGTCTTCGAGTGTCTGTATCTCTGGCATCCTAACCTCCGATTCTAAACTCTCTACTACTCCAGGATCTCTAGTTTTCCCTTGACTATCTTGGGCTCCAGTGCTCTTAACCTCCTCAGGATTGCCCATCTTTCTGAATGACTTCCCTGTGTCCACAGCATCAATAAAGTCTACTACTTCCTTTGTTCTGACGACATCGTCTACTGACTCCACCTTAGATGAATTTTCCATTTCGGGTACCTCTGCAATTACCTCTAAATTGAGTGTCTCCTCTGCATCATCTAGTATATCTGACCTCTTGATTTTCCTAGATACAGGCTCCTCTCCTAAAGATTTAATCACCTCTAAAGGTTTCTCCTTCCATAAGGGGTCTACAGTTTTCTCTTCTTCTACAGAGGAGCTCTTAGCTTCTATTGTAAGCTCTTCTGTCTTGGACAGTTCTTTACTCACTGGATATTCTGATGGAAATTCCACATGCTCCTCAACCTTTTCTGGAACATCTACCACATTTTCATGATTTTCTGGAATTTCTACAAGCTCCTCGGTGTTTTCATGAACATCGACAAGCTCCGCAATGTTTTCTGGAAATTCTACAACACCGTTAGCATTTACTGAAACCTCTGCAACGCTGTCAAACATTTCTGCAACTTCTACCACCAGTTCATTCTTTTCTGGTAGTTCCTCAATTTTGTCTTGAACATCTACAACCTCCTTAATTTTGTTTGTTACTTCTGCGACCTCTTCCACATTATCTAGTACTTCTACAACCACCGCAACATTTTCTGGTACGTCTACAACCTCTTTAAATATTTCTGGTACATCTACAACCTCCACAACATTTTCTGGTACTTCTACCACTGCTTCAAGATTTTCTGGCAACTGTACAACCTCCTCAATATTTTCTGGTACTTCGACAACATCCTTACTATTTTCTGGAACGTTTAGAACATCTTCAACATTTTCTGGTACTTCTACAACAGCCTCAATATTTCCTGGTACTTCTGCAACCTCAACATTTTCTGGTAGTTCTCCAACAGCTTCAATATTTCCTGGAACCTCTGCAACTGCTTCAAGATTTTCTGGTACTTCTGCCACTGCTTCAAGATTTTCTGGTACTTCTGCCACTGATTCCAGATGTTCTGGTACTTCTGCCACTGATTCCAGATTTTCTGGTACTTCTGCCACTGCTTCAAGATTTTCTGGTACTTCTGCCTCTGCTTCAAGATTTTCTGGTACTTCTGCCACTGCTTCAAGATTGTCTGGTACTTCTGCCACTGCTTCAAGATTGTCTGGTACTTCTACCACTGCTTCAAGATTGTCTGGTACTTCTACCACTGCTTCAAGATTGTCTGGTACTTCTACCACTGCTTCAAGATTGTCTGGTACTTCTACCACTGCTTCAAGATTTTCTGGTACTTCTGCCACTGCTTCAAAATTTTCTGGCAATTGTACAACCTCCTCAATATTTTCAGGTACTTCAACAACATCCTTACTATTTTCTGGAACTTTTACAACATCTTCAACAATTTTTGGTACTTCTATTACCTCCTCAACATTTAATGGTACTTCTGCAACTGCTTCAACATTTTCTGGAACTCCTACAATCTCTTCAACGTTGTCTAGTACTTCTACAACCACCTCAACATTTTCTGGTACTTTTACCAATCTCTCAACCTCTTCAGAATCTTCTACAACTACCTCAAAATCTTCTAGAACGTCTACAACCTCTGTTCCACCCTGTCCTGGTTCAGTCTCCACATCCGATTGTTCATCTATTAATGTGGTTTTTCTAACTAGGGATTCTGTAGTTTGCTGTACATCCCCTTGTTTCACATCACCAATTGTCTGAGTCTCCTCCATGCATTCTTCTTCTGATCTCCTTCCCAGTACCACTTCCAAGGGAATCACAAGTATGGAACTGTCCACCTCATCCCCTTCTCTACATATCTCCTCGTCTTCGGTTGGTGGTAGCTCAAGGAAAGCCTTGGTGATCTCAGTAAAGGCTGGGATTGTCTCATCATAAATCACTGACTCCTCCACAGGGGGCGCTGTAGGTACTACTGCCGCATTCGTTCTTTTCTGCTCCACCTCCTGAGATAGACAAAGAAGCTGGACTTCCTCTATACCTGCTTCAGCTAGAGGGTAGATGTGTGCAACCTCGCCCTCCTTTCTATCCTCTTCAAGTTGCCTGTAACCTTTTGGCTTATGAAAGGGAACAAACGGCAAGCTTCTCTCAGAAGAGACAAGGGTCTGAACCTGGGCTGGTGCTGTCTGACGGAACCCAGATTGAATGTTCTTCAAACATAGATGGATCATCTCCACAACGTTCAGGAGAATTGAGACAGAAGCAACAACTAGCATAAAAATGATGAAGATGGTTTTTTCAGTTGGCCGTGAGACAAAACAGTCCACCGTGTTAGGGCAGGGCCAGCGACTACACTTATACAGTGGAAGGATGTGGAAGCCATACAGAAAGTACTGCCCCACAATAAATCCTACCTCAAATACCGTTTTAAAGATGATATGGCATACATACGTGAAGAGTAGAGTGCCTTCAAGACGAATTTTTTTACTCCCATCAGTGCTATTGTCCTTGGTCATGTGAACACTTCCCTGGTCTTCTGCAAAAGGAAGTTGTTTGCTGTTCACTTCTTGCTGGCGGTGAAGCTCCGTATTCTCACGCTCTTTGCGTTTTTCCAACATTTGGACATGGTGGACAGCATGGCCGATGTAAACCAACGAAGGCGTGGACACAAAAATAATCTGCAGCACCCAGAGGCGGATATGGGAGATCGGGAACGCCTCATCGTAACATACATTCTCACATCCAGGCTGTTTTGTATTACACACATAATCGGACTGCTCGTCTCCCCAGACAAACTCTGCCGCCGTGCCAAGAATAAGAATGCGGAAGATGAAGAGCACTGTAAGCCAAATACGGCCAATTACGGTTGAATGTTCGTTCACTTCTTCTAAAATATTACCTAAGAAGCTCCAGTCTCCCATGGTGGATTCTTAACTCTGCATAGGGAACACAGAAAGGTTAAGGTTATGAGCTGAGGTAATGACCAGAATTTTTTTTTTTTAATCTAAAATTATTTAAATTATGCAGCATACACTATATTAAATGACATTTCTGAGTCAAAATGTATCATTTGAAACGTATGCATCATCATATCAGGATTACACAGCAACACAGCGACCCAAAAACTACCTAGAAGTATAAGAGGTCAACTCTGAGGTGAATTGAGTCCCGGTTGAAACCTTGGTAAAGTAGTGGCTCCAATAGAGTTCTGGTCAGTCGCTTAGTTGGTTTCTCCTCCCTGCCGCAAGGACAAAGTGATCTGCTGTTGTGATGTCCTGTTCACCCAGCATCACTATGAGTCCTTGTCGCCTCAGTGAGCAGATGTGAATGGATGGGCTGTGATGGCTGCTTTTCAAGTCTAAGCTTCCAGCCAGACGCCCTTTGTGCACTGGACCACGTGTGGAACTGCAGGAGACAATAGGCTCAACAGACCTGCGCCCAGAGGGACAGGACCCCCTTACTGCATAGACCCAGAGATCATATAAAAAACAGTGTATGAATTCCCCTTGTAGGTTCTTTTCTATTCCGAAAAGAAAGGTTAACTCTACTGTACTGTACTGTACTGTACTGTAACATTAACAGTGAATGTATAGAAAAATAAACAGCAATAGAGCGATAAATATGTACAGGAATGAGTGTTGCAACACATTACCTCAGATAATCTTATTTAAGAGCCATGTCTGCATCTGAGAGCAAAGGTCTTGTGGTGGAAAAAAAAAAAAAAAAAAAAAAAAAAAAACCCCAGGAAAATTGCAGTAATAATTAAACTAAGCACTCACCCACAGGAAAGCGGGGTGTTGAAGGTGAGGTCAGTGGTCTTGTGATAAAGGAAAATTTATGATATTTGAGAGGAAGTTCACACATAACAATAAAGAGAGAGAGAGAGAGAGAGAGAGAGAGAGAGAGAGAGAGAGAGAGAGAGAGAGAGAGAGATGTTCCAGCAGTAGCCTGCAGAAAAACCTGTAATAAATCTTTTAGACAAGCAAACACTAGAGTTTACAACAAAACTATACACACCAACTGTATATGCGGTACAAAATAAATGCCTGAATGCACTAAACAAGTTTTCTATCCCACTTTCTCACATTTTGGTCATTGGCTATTCGAACACACTAGTTACTAACACATAGGTTAAGGCCTAACACTTGATTCCTCTCATTCCTGTACATTACAGAGCAGCCTAACACGCACACACGCACACACACACACACACACACAAAGGAGACACTACTTGCATTTTTCCATATATGTGAGTACCAGTTAAGAAGACAACAAGGTGAATGTTTTTCTGATGTGTCACTCAGGAGCCTGCACTAAACAAAGTCTAAAACTGAAAATCTATACCGCAAAATCCCTAGTGTAGAATTAACACCTAGTGTGTTGATGTAATTCTTTCATTTGTGAGTTCATGTGTGTTTACTTGGACATATATAAACACTGTAGGTGTTAATTCAACGCCAATCAGTCAGATCAATTAGAGGAATTGGAATTAGATCAATCGAATCTAATTCCTCTGCTCTTCTGTCAAATAAGCATATAAACAGTAATAATAATAATAATAATAATAATATTAATAATAATAATAATAATAATAATAATAATAATGAAATTTACTCATCCATCCTAAAGAGATTCTGAAGTTTTCCAGCTTTCAAGTCTTTAAGACTAACATTAAACATAATTTAACTCAACTCAACTCAGTGTATCTGTTTAGCACAACAGAGTTGACCAAAGTGCTTCACAACCAGAAAATCAAAGAACAGTAAAATGACAAATACCAACACCCACCCACATAGACACATACACACATCAACAGCACTACAAACTCCAACAGAAGCTGCATATGCAAAGTGCGCTCAATATCAGAACACACATCTCAAGCACTCAGGGTTCCCCCAATTCAAATGCCAGATTATAAAATTGTCTTTTAAACTGAGATTTAAAAAAATCTCCATTGATGGGGGGGCCAAGCGAATATAAAAGGGGAGATCATTCCATAATTTAGGCGCAAGTACAGAGAATGCCCGATCACTCTTTGACTTTTGCTTCGACTGAGGTACAGCCAACAACATTTGATTTGTAGACCTCAAAGGCCTTGACGAACTACAAAGGCTTAGGAGATCTGTGAAATCATGTGGAGCCAAGTTACTGTATGTACTGCTTTAAAAGCAAGAAATAAAATCTTAAAATCAATCCTGAATTGAACCGGCAGCCAGTGAAGAGATGATACGACAGGAGTAATATGACAGAGTCCTGCATAAAGAGAGTTGCAATAGTCCAATCTAGATGTAATAAAAGCATGAATAATTATCTCTACATTTTTTAAAACTAAGAAAAGGTTTTAGCCTAGAAATCATCCTAAGCTGTTGGACGCTACCTTTAACAACAGAATTGATCTGTTTATCAAAGCTAAGGGTTGAGTCAATAACGACATGAAGATTTCTCGCAATGTCTTTCATTTAGTTGAAGAAAATTGTCAGACGTCTTCTAAAGAGTCCATCGGGGACTTTAGAGACAGATCGTTTCCAATTTTCAGAGGGAGATATAACTGTGTGTCGTCTGCAGACATGTGATTAGAAATGCCAAGATGGCGGCAGATAGACCCTAAAGGACGTATGTATAGCGAAAACACAATAGGACCCAGAATAGAACCCTGGGGAACACCATATTTTAGGGTGACTGTAGAGGAAGGAGAGTTTCCAATGTTCACGGAAAATGTTCTGACATGTAAATAAGAATCAAATCATTTTAGTTCGGTCCCTCGAATGCCGACGTCATATTCCAAACGGTCGAAGAGAATTGACTGATTAACAGTGTCGAATACGGTGCTAAGATCTAACATGATTACAATGACAAAAGTCCGGTCCAGCGTCAACAAATCATTTATAACTTTTCACAAGGCGGTCTCTGTGCTGTGACCGGCTCCAAATCCTGACTGAAATTTGTCAAGAATATCATTCGCTAGTAAGAAAGGGTTCATTTGCGATAAAACAACTTTTTCTAGATAGAACCTTTGCTAAAAAGGGTCATTTTGAAATTGGACGATAATTGTTCATCACTGTAAGATCAAGACCTGTTTTTGTTTTTTTTTTTAACTTAAGGGATGGACCACTGCTTGTTTAAGACAAGGCAGAACGATACCATTAATTAAGGAGCTGTTCACAATAGACTGTGTACTAGGGCCTATAATGACAAACAGGTCATTCAAAAGTTTAGTAGGAATAGGATCTAAGGGAGCAGATGTCAGTTTCATGTGGTCGACTATGTCTGCTAAAGTTGGAAGAGAGACAGGTTCAAAACGGTCGAGCAAACGAGGACTTGAAATCGGAAAATAAATATTACACTCTAAAAAAAGCTGGGGGGGGTTACGACCAAAACGCTGGGTTGAGCATTTTGGGTCATTTAATTGAGTTATTTTCTCAGTCTTGGGTGGTTTTTGGGTAGTCTTGTGTAACCCAACTGCTGGGTTAGTGGCTGGGTCATTTTCACTGACAGTTGAATCAATGCACTCCTCCACCACCCCGCCACCCCGCCACCTCAACCCAGCTCCTAGGGTTAGGAGGGTTAGGAGGGTTAGGGTTAGGGCTAGGGATATGGTTAGCCCAGCTCCATGTCTAACATTAACCTTTATAAAAATAAATAATAATAATAATAATAATAAAATAATAAAATACCCAGGCACATACACACACTCATGTGCTTGTTGCTGTTGTGACTCTTCTTTATAAGGATTGTTCCATCGGCATCATACCCTTCTCCAGCAAGGCCAGTTCCGTCTGTTACTGCTACTGGCATCCGCCTTTCAGACACGGGGTTTATTTGAAGTAAGGGATTGTTTAGCTGTTATCTAAACTCGAACGGCTAAACTACTTGCGAAATATTATTGTTTAAAAAAACCAAAAACGTTTGCACCCTGATTTTAGGCGAGGAGGGAAAATAAACTCACAGCCAAGGAGCAATGTTTTTACATTACAGACAGATCGTTTATACCAAGTTACACAATTAAGTTCCCGTCCAAATACAAACTGAGAGCCCACACTGTATATCAAGACCGAGTGTCAAGACACAAGCAACAGCACAACAGACTGGAAGCATCTCAGTACAACGTGGCACAGACAAGCACATGAAGACTGAAAAAAAGCTTGCACAGACACAGTCTTTTAATAGGATCATAACCTCTTGATATGTAACACAGTCTCTGAGCTACATATTTATAATCATTTACGTGCGCCAACTTGAATCATGAACCATGTTCACAGGTCATAATCTTTTCTTTGACTACAGTATATTCGCACAAAATCTAAAGGAATAAATGAAATAAAATTCTCCTCAGACTTCATACAACTTCATATTATTGAATCATGCTCTCATTTTCTTTGGATTATATGGTTCATGCACTGCAGAGTCAAAAATACAATTTGCACTAAATGTATTGCCACCTGCCTGGGACATTACACCGCCTTGCCTTTAGAAGTCTTCCTCCCCTAAGTTCCAGGTTACCACTTCCAGGTTACTTCCTGTTTGCGTATATAACGCCTAGTCATTGCGATACACTTTTGCAAAGTCTTGCCAATCCCAGCATTTGTTGTGTATTACTGTGGGTTTTTTTTTTCCATCGCCTTGCCTATTGTTTGCTCTTTAGAAGTACAATCTGATTTGGAAATCATGTGCGTCTGTATTTGACCCGTGCTCCAATTCCAACTTGGATTTTGGATTGTGTTTTGGTTCTGCAAATAAACCATCCCACATATGTATCCTCAAGCATCTCTTGAGTCCTGTATGTTGCATCGCTAAATAGGTTTTTATTTAAAATGTGACCTTTTATCACGCATACAGATAAATTTGTCTAACATAACTTCAGGGGCGCACGGTGGATTGGTGGTTGTGCCCTTCGATGGATTGGCTCCCTGTCCAGGGTGTACCCCGCCTTGTGCCCGATGCCCCCTGGGATAGGCTCCAGGTTTCCCAGTGACCCTGAAAAGGATTAAGCGGTATAGAGGATGGATGAATGGATGGAACATAACTTCAAGGTGAACATATTTGGTCTGTAAAATCTTTAGTCTTTTTATTTCCTGTTGTTTTTTGTCAGAATAACCAAAATCCTGTTTAAATATGCCATTTGAAGGAAAACTACTCTAACCTCTAATAAGAAATGCTATTTTTTTTACTCAACTATTTGCTCAATGGTAACACTTTAACAGTTAATTGGAATCTATTGCATTCATTGTGCAACACCGTGGCTCGAAAGCACTGAAGCTAGCTTGCACATGGACTTTGTGTACCTCTGAAAGTACTGGAAAAGCAAGTCCAAGTCTTATGTATTTGCTTTACACTAAAGACATTTGGGTTTGAGATCAAAAGATGACTATGAGACCTGAATTTCAGTTTTTATGTCCTAATATTGACTTTTAGATGTGTTAAACAACTTAGAAGATGGCACCTTTGGTATTTAGGTGAGCGAAAGTATAGGAACAGATAGTCTTAAAGTGTATACAGGCTTACGAGTCATAAACAATGTCATAAAAAACAATGTTGAAAAGGTCTTCTGAGATGTAGAGCGATCCACTGTTTAAACGATCAATCTAACTGTGCACACGAGAAACGCCTGTCAGTTACATGTTCCAATATTTCTGCTCACTTGAAAAATGGGTGGGTTCAAGCGAAATGCGCCATTCGCAGAGTTCTTTAACACATCTAGATGTAAATATCAAGACATGAATCCTGAAATTCTGATTTATTGATTTCAAACCCAACTGTCTTCAGCGTATAGAGAAAACAATCGCAGTGGCATTGCTGATCCAATACTTTTGGAGGAGACTCAACCCCTAACAGGTTAATACTTAAAAAGAGCTGGGCACTGATACGGATACAGCTCTAAGCCACATAGAGCTGTAACTGAATAGTGGCGGGATGCCACACAAATACATGATGTCATTCTCGAGTGCGGTGGGCCTATTGAGAGTGTGCACTGGGCCATAAGATCTGGTTTTGTCAATGAAGCATGAGCCTAACTCGTTCCAGCTGCAAGCATAACACTCTTATCAAACGTTAAGCTGCACCAAGTATTACCACACCTCAAACTTCCTTCTCCTGCCAGTATAAGTGGAGTATCTGTTACGCATGCAGGCCATATATTCATTTTTTCATATTCTTTGGAACACCTAAGAACTTGATCCACTGCGGTGTTTCATTTTAACACAGTAAATGTAGAGATTTTTACACTTCAATTTTTTTTTTTTCCAACCATCATTGAAACACAAATATTGTAATAGAAAAACTCTTTAAAAAAAAAATAAAAATAGGCCTGTACACACTTCACAGATTTTGAGTCTTACCAGATCCTTAAGAACTCATCAAAGAGCTTGGTTAAAACATTTGGGCATAATAAATAAGTCCTCTAAATCTCACTTGGCTTCTGCTAGCATCAGTAATTCTATCCACATAAAACGAGACTGTAGGTTTGAAGATTTCTAAACTGCAGTCTCTGCCAGAGTATTTGTGTAGAAGATGTGAAAGTAGTCAGTAGGATTCTCCCTCTAAAGACCACGTTCATCTCAGTCAGAAAAATGATAAGGGACGAGGCGAGATGTTGAGAAATATTCATTAGAGATCAGCGGTAGTCGTAAGAAAGGCGTCCTTCGATGAAAGAGAATAAAGAAAATATACATTTTGAAATGTAGTATAGTAAGCAAGCAAAAACAGCAGAAGTCCAAATGAATCCTAATGCCGAGGTGATATAGAGACATTTTTATCTAAATTGTGAAAAAAGACTGCATCCATCACTTCGGTTTAGCAAATCTGCACATTTATATTGCACCTTACCTTGTCGGTCTTGTTGTTTTGTTTTTTTTACCTACAGGCTTATGTGTCATACAAAAACAATGTTGACAGCTGAACATTGCAAGGTCTCCTGAGATGTCCTTTGAGTGTGAAGTGCTGTGATGAACAAGGACACAAAGGGACAAATCTCAATTTCTTGGCTTGTCATACAGTTTCCCCAATGTGCTGTAAAATGTAGACCTTTATTATTTTCTCTTTTTTTTTTACTGTTCACACCTATGTCTCACATAATTATTCACTCTCCTGCCAAAATGTTCCTCACTTCCTCTGGGAACCCAAATTCTGCTCCTTTCCAATGATTGTTTAATGATTTAAACGGAATATACAAGAGCGTTCTGTCTACTTCCCAACGCACACATGCACAATTCACACCGAGCAAACAGATGTCGGATGTTTATATGCACACACATTTTCAGGCTCTGAGAGCAAACTGCCTGGCCAACCTAAACTCCTGAGTCTTACGTGTTTCTTTGACCATGGAGGACATTGAGTCCTTAGGGGGCAGGGAGTATTCGCCATGCACTGGGTCGTTGTGCCAGCCAGCCGGTTGAGGTCGTAAAGCACGTCTCAATCAGCTTGAAGCCTGAGACATCCTACTTGGCATTGTGTATAAGTGGAATGAAAATATTGGTTTTGGATTATGGTGAAAGATCTGGCCTTCTACAGCTTCCTGTGGCCTTCAGACAGACCTGACCCACCCTCAGTCCTGACCTGCCCTGACTGTCCTATAAAAGGCATTGTTCTTGGACATGACACAAATCAGGCCAAGTTATAAGCCTCTTAAAACACGGGGCCAGTCACTGACATCAGTCTTGTGATATACTCGTATCTGTAAGGACTGCAGAGGTGTTGGGGAAATTAATAGATTAAGACAGGAACTGCAATCATTGACTGGTTCTAATTATTTAAATCTTTTAACCTTGATGACTCTGGTATTATAAAAGTGTAGGATTGTAGGGTCATTCGCAAGTTGCTTTATGAGGACTACTGGACATCTGCAACGCATTACTCCCGAGCCTCCCAGCCACCTCTATCAAACCCCTTCAGATGATTCAGAGTGCGGCAGCATGTCTTGTTTACAACCAGCCCAAAAGACACACCCCTCTTTGTCTCACACCGCTGGCTTCCTGTAGCCACCCGTGTTAAATTCAAGGCCTTGATGCTCATATACAGCAGTCTTTTAAAAAAAAAAAAAAATTCTAAAGACCCACTTAACTAACTTGTCCACACTCGATAAATAAATAAATAAATAAATGAAACACTGGCTCTTACACCTCTACTCTGCGCACTTTGCTCCTCTAGAACGCAATTAAAAATCTGTATGGTAGCACTACATGCACTGATCTCCGCTTGATATATCGCTTTTGCTTGTATTTCCTCATTTTTAAGTCACTTTGGATAAAAGCATCTGCTTAATGAATAAATGTAAATGTAAATGAGTCAGCACTTTCCTCCAAGTGTGGAACACTACTCTGTGACCCAGCTTAAGTAGCAGATCAAAAAGATGCATTGGCTGACTTCAGACAAAAATAGTGAAAACAAAGACTACTACTACTACTATAATAATAATAATAACAATAATAATAATAATAATAATAATAATAATAATAATAATAATAATAATAATTGGCTTAGTAGTTAGCACGTTCTCCTCACACCTCCAGGGTCGGTGGTTCGATTCCCACCGTGGCCCTGTGTGTGTGGAGTTTGCATGTTCTCCCCATGCTGCGGGGGTTTCCTCCGGGTACTCCGGTTTCCTCCCCCAGTCCAAAGACATGCATGGTAGGCTGATTGGCGTGTCTAAAGTGTCCGTAGTGTATGAATGGGTGTGTGAGTGTGTATGTGATTGTGCCCTGAGATGCATTGGCACCCTGTCCAGGGTGTACCCCGCCTTGTACCCGATGCTCCCTGGGACAGACTCCAGGTTCCCCACGACCCTGAAGGATAAGTGGTATAGAAGATGGATGGATGGATATAATTATTATTATTATTATTAGTAGTAGTAGTAGTAGTAGCATTATTATTATATACTGTATATAGATAGATAGATAGATAGATAGATAGATAGATAGATAGATGGATAGATAGATAGATAGATGTGTGTGTGTGTGTGTGTGTGTGTGTGTGTGTGTGTGTGTGTGTGTGTGTGTGTGTGTACTGTACATAGTACAAGTAAAAGTAAGACATAATAAAAGCTTGTTAAAAAAGTAAAACTTTTTTTAGCTTTTGAACTGTTTTTTCTTGTATTACCAGTGATAGATGGATACCAAGATTCTTGGGTTTTTTTGGGGTTTTTTAATATACTTTTCCAGCTCCTATTGGAAAAGGTGAGTGTCTCACAGAAGTGCTTGTGCTGAAAGAACCTCTATCTGGAGCTGGGACTGTAATCTTATTCATCCAGATTCTTGATCTTCTGGAGGGCTCTTCAATCAGAGTCAGCCTTACTCACCCTATACAAGCTTTCCTTTCCACCCTTTCCTCATACCGAAATTTGAAAGGTCTTCTGGTCTTTTTCACCTTCTTATGGCAGAAGCAAATGCATCAATAGCCTGCCCTGCATCACACAAAGATGTGGGCTTCAAAAATTTGAACTGAGATTCTATCGAATCAATCATTACGTTTATACCAGAAACAATCGACTAATCAAGAAACTAATCAAGCCTGTGAATAAGTGAGTCAGGATTACCCATATGCCCATGGGAAGCTCTGCTTCAAAAGTTCTCTTGTGAATGTGCTGGTTCACTTTCTTACATCTGCTGTGCTGCCTTGACATGATGTCACACAACAATAGACAAGTAAATGCAGACAAAGTAAAAGGTACATTTTTGGTGCTTGAATGATTTCATAGCTCCACAGAGGTTGGATATAGTTGCTAGTTGGCCAAAAGGACTCACTGGTCCAGTTAGTGGTGCTAATAGAGTAACATGACACAGTGCAGCATAAAACAAATAAAAATTCTCTCACACATACAGCGTTGCACACTGCCACCAAGAGTTTTGGAATAAAGAACTGCGCCACATTGCCTTACAAAAGTGGTCAAATGAAATCAGTCTATGCAATCCAGTACTATACATTTCCTTATCTTCCTCACTGAAGCATTTGTAAGGATTCCAGTCATAAGAAGAGGAACGTACACCCTCCTTCAATTCAAGAAACATACAATAACCTCAGCTGACAACGAAAAATACACAACAGATTTCAATATGTAGTCAATGGCAATATTCATACGCCGAATGTGAGTGTGATGTTGTGTACTCAACTGTGCACGGAATTGGATCGAAATGTCACCGGGCCTAATCTTCGAATCAATCAATTCAGAATTAGCTGTAACACTTAACTCACATATGGCGGAATGGTGGCTTAGCACGTTTGCCTCACACCTCCGGGGTTTGGCGTCCGTATCCCGCTGTATTCGAGTTTGCACATTCTCCTCACGCTTCGGGGGTTTCCTCCGGGTACTCCAGTTTCCTCTTCCAGCATTGTTGGCTGATTATCATTTCCAAACTGTCCGTAGTGTCACCCCGTCTGGGGTGTCCCCGAGCTTGGATAGGGTCCTGTTCCCTGTGTAGGATTGATGGACTTACTGTAACTCACATATGCATAAATAGCAGAAGCTAAACTTGATTTTAATCTCTGTCTCCAAACTCCAACATTCTATGGAGCAGACTATAATAATACTGGGGGAGGGGGGGGGGGGGGGGGGGGGGGGTTTGAACGCCAAAATTTACTGAGCAAAACTGTTTAAATACAATTACATTTACAGCCAAAATCTTTGTAAATCAATAGCTGCTTCGTGGATACAAACGTTAGCCAGAAGGCATTTGTTTTACTAGGTAGAATGTGTGCTCTATAATACTTTACAGACATGCACACATTTACACAGCTCCAGCTATTACAAAAATGGAGGCGTAATAAATTAATGAATCATCTCTCTCGATGTGTGTGTCTCTCTCTCTCTCTCTCTCTCTCTCTCTCTCTCTCTCTTCTGTCCAGCAGGCCTCTGCATTAGTGAACAAGTCAGCATGATGAGGGCAAGGAAAATAAAGGAGAATGTGCAAGATAACCGCGCAGTAGGAGAGGCAAACAAATAAAAGCAACTTCGATTTAGCCAAAAGGTCTTCTTTCATCCCTTGCTATGTTTTATTGACAAGTGAAATGTGTCCCTAGGACTAGTGCACACATGGAGACACACACAAACTCGACTCATTGTGGCACACACACACACACACACACACACACACACACACACACACCTTTTCCTGTGTTTGTCTGCTCGGAAAGACACTAAAGTGCAGGAGAAGCCAGCATCTCACCCTTTGATTTCCTCTCTTCTCTTTAAAAAGCAGGATACTCTTATCCCCGTGCTCTAGCAATGCTGATTACTGCATTTTGGAGGGGTGGTGATGTGCTCTTAACTGGAGTCAGATCGTGTGCTTGTTTTGTTTTTACTATGCATCCAATTAGTCTGTGCTTTATTACACTGCAGGGTGTTGAAAACCAACAAAGGGGAAACTTAATATGCTGAGTAAAAATAACAACTGTGACAGCTCTGGAAAACACACACACACACACACACACACACACACACACACACACACACACACACACACACACACAATGATAATGTGTAGAATAAGGCATAAGATCAGAATCATAGAATGAAAACACTGATAAATGACCTATTATACACTGTATTTCATAACTTTAAAAAATAAATAAATAAAATACAGCTTGATTGAGTATTCTGATAATACCAATGGGCATCCTTAATCCTAGAGTCTACAGTACAGCGTGAGTTCTCCAGGCACCGGTCGTCACAGGGACGTAATACGTCATCACACCACACCCGCGGACACAAAAGCAGGACTGTGAGAAGTCCTGCTGACCATAAGAAGAGGCTGACCATGGAAGACCACCCACACATACCAACCACTGGCTATCCACTGGTATCACTGGTGGGTAAACTGGCGGATTGTTGGGTTTTTTCTGTACAACAGTGTTATAACAAACAGGCGTAACAATGACATGTTATATGGACCCGTTCGTATGAGGTTCATTAAAAGTCAAAATGTTCTGGGTCAAACACAGATGAAGTTCTGGGTATTTCCAATCCAAAACACAATACAAAAAATTTTTTGTCTAGTCCAGGGGTGTTCGATCTTATCCGGAAAGGGCCGGTGTGGTGTGGGTGCAGGTTTTCATACCAATCAAGCAGGAGCCTCACCTGATTCCACCTGTTTAATCAGTTGATCTTGGCTTTCAATAGACTCGGATGTGGCTTCTGCTTTGATGGAATAAAAACCCGCACCCACACCGGCCCTTTTCGGAGAAGATTGGACACCCCTGCGTTTAAACCATGACATAAACCATGTTAACTAAATATGAACTGCATATCCTGCATTAACAGCGTTATTTGTATGTTGCATACCACATGTTAGTACAACAAATGATGAAAATGTCCTTCAATTCTGAGTCAGTTTATCTGGGTAACATAATGTGCTGAAGTAAACATGTACAGTTCTCAGTAACAAATACAACAGTCAGTTCAAAGAGGTCAAGTGGCAGTGTAACCTTCAGGTACTAACAACTGTGATTTAAGAAGAAGAAAAAAAGAAGCTATAAGTTAAATACAAAGGGTAAAAGTGAAAGCCTATTACACTGAAAAGTTCACAGTATCAGTGTAATGCAAATACACCAGGGAAAAGAAGTGGCAGTGTTCCATGACTTATGAGGATAGAAGGTCTTATGATTGACTACGCCGATGGCTGCTGAAAGGTCAAGGAGGTTGCGGACTGATGACACTTTGGGTGATCTTGTGGCAGGAGGCTTCTCAGTAACTTTATATATAGCTATAAAGGTTAGGATCTTGGAGGATATTCTAGGTAAGATAGAGACACTGTTGAGTGCAGACAGTGCGTTCAAGGATTTTAGAAAGGATAGAGAAAAGTCATAACAGTCAGTAGTTGCTGATATCTGAGGTATCCAGAGTGGCTTTTTGTTTCAGAATTGGAATAATCCTTGTTGGTTAATTAATGAAAGAAGCGAGGAAGGAAAGAATTAAGAGAAGTAAGCGAGGTCTGGAGCATTGTGAAAAGGATGGGATCCAGCAAGCTGTGCCTTCCACCACACTGAATAATTTTATTTAAAACATTTAAATAAATGTACTCAAATTTTGGTTGAAAATGTTTTTGAGGATATATTTATATGGCCCCCATTTTTTCCAGGCTTGGGACCGACACCGAGTGCAACCCCTAGTGGCTGGGGTTCCCTGTCCAGGAATTGACAAGATCAGGGGTGTCCGATCTTATCCGGAAAGTTCCGGTGTGGGTGCAGGTTTTCATTCCAAGCAAGCAGAAGCTTCTGTCCGTGTCCTAAAATCCCACAATGCCTTGCAATTGCTCACTTCGCCATTGGTTGCAATAGCATGATTCTACTAAAGAGGTCTCCAAATCCCCAAAAATTTCAAGCAATGTACTTTACTACTCAGTGTTATATATTGTGTTAGAAATATGAAAGTGATAGGTCAAGAACAAATTGTACATGTGTTCAAAGCAAGGAGCTTATAGATATTTTAACATCAAATAAACTACTTCGTTATTTGCTTCTGTGACAAATATTAACAGTGAAGTTGATGCATGTTTGAAAATAGGGTCAGGGTTACGGTTAACAAATATTTTTTTAAACCATCTAAAATAGCGTTCATGTGTTTGCTCACTTTGGTGAAAAACTCCATAGGTCTTATTTCATTATCACATAAATATTGCATTCCATCAATCCATCCATCTTCTATACCGCTTATCCTTTTCAGGGTCACGGGGAACCCTGGAGTCTGTCCCAGGAAGCATCGGGCACAAGGCGGAGTACACTCTGGACAGGGTGCCAGTCCATCGCAAGGCACACAATCACATACACACTCACACACCCATTCATACACTACGGACACTTTGGACACGCCAATCAACCTACCATGCATGTCTTTGGACTGGGGGAGGAAACCGGAGTACCCGGAGGAAACCCCCGCAGCACGGGGAGAACATGCAAACTCCCACACACAGGGCCACGACGGGAATCGAACCCCCGACCCTGGAGGCGTGAGGCGAACGTGCTAACCACTAAGCCACCATGCGCCCCCATATTGCATTCCACATTACATAAAAAAATTAATTTAAAAAACACCAGTGTTTGAATTTGTTTCAGTATACGTAACGTAATTTTGAAGCTCTGTGGTTTTACGTAAGCCGAGCACTCATTAACAGTGGTCTACGAGGAGCGTGTGATAGAAGGGAGAGGAGAGAGAGGCAGGAAGACAGCGAGCCTGAATTGCTTATAATCGTTAAGTGAGTGATTAGTCCTTTCTGCTCTCGTAATGTGTGCAGCGGTCAGGCGAGGATTAGCGAGTTTATTTATTTATGCGGCAAAAGCGTGAAGTGATTTGGAAAGGAGGGTTGACATTTCGACCTGCCCACACTTTAAGAGACACAGATGCACACAGATGAACACATACACAATGACAACTGCATGGGGGAAAGAGATTAATGGGTGTACTAAAGGAGTCCAGCTAAATGAACAACTTGCAGCAATAAAAGAGACCAATACATTAGTGTTATACAAAAGTCCAGCGAGATTTAGCAACCAAAACCTTTATGCTACAGTAAATCATCCTTTCCTAGAACGCACTATATGTCTGCCACCGAAAACACCGTACTGTCATCACCGCTCGAACAGATGTGCACTTGCATGCCCTGGCTTGCGTCACGTTCAGATTACACTTAATGTGAATTTCATGCATTTAAAAACACCTTAATGTCTATAATCACAGGCTGTACAACACATACACTGCATTAACACTGCACACACACACATATATATATATATGAAGTTTTAGATGGTATCTTCAGTGGGCAATGATAATAATGACATGCCACCACTACTGTCCTCGTGTACCTCTGGTATTCTTTGCACCGAATTAAGCCTGAACGGGTGACTGCCTTTGTGCACATAGCAAGAAAAAACCACACACAGAGACACACACAGACATTTGTGAGGACTTTCATTCGACATAATAATTACTGCAGCTAATTAATGCTATTCCTACACCTAAATCAAACACTAACCAATCTCTTTTAGTTTCCAAACTAAAAGAAAAAAGGTTTTCCTTGTGGAGACTGTCAGATATTCCTATCCTTTTCATTTCTATCCATTTAATTCCAGCCAAGATATAAAAACATGCCCACACACAAACACACGCATACAAACCCTACAGGAAGGAGGACTTAAATGCAAAAGGGTCCTATCTCACACCCATACGCACACACAGAAGACACCCTACAGCAAGGTGGAATCAAAACAAAAAGATTAACATTACAAATATAAATGCATGTCATCACACGCTCTCTGGTATAACCGTGCGTACCCCCACCCTACAGCAAGGTGGAAATTAAGCAAATCATTTCCATTATGTAAGAATGGCACGTATAAGCTGCCTGCTACTGATACTGAGGGTGAACAGGGAAAAGAGAAAATAAGAGAGACAAGAGATGGGTGTGTAGGTGAGCGAGACCTAGTTTACAAGTTCGTACTGGAAATACTGAAAACACGCTGAAACTTCATACTGAAAATACTGAAAACACGCTGAAACTTCATACTGAAAACACGTTAAAACTTCATACTGAAAATACTGAAACTTCATACTGAAAATACTGAAAACACGCTGAAACTTCATACTGAAAATACTGAAAACACGCTGAAACTTCATACTGAAAACACGTTAAAACTTCATACTGAAAATACTGAAAACACGCTGAAACTTCATACTGAAAACACGTTAAAACTTCATACTGAAAATACTGAAACTTCATATTGAAAACACGTTAAAACTTCATATTGAAAATACTGAAAACACGCTGAAACTTCATACTGAAAATACTGAAACGTCATACTGAAAATACTGAAAACATGCTAAAACTTCATACTGAAAATACTGAAAACACGCTGAAACTTCATACTGAAAACACGCTGAAACTTCATACTGAAAATACTGAAAACACGCTGAAACTTCATACTGAAAACACGCTGAAACTTCATACTGAAAATACTGAAAACACGCTGAAACTTCATACTGAAAATACTGAAAACACGCTGAAACTTCATACTGAAAACACGCTGAAACTTCATACTGAAAATACTGAAAACACGCTGAAACTTCATACTGAAAATACTGAAAACACGCTGAAACTTCATACTGAAAATACTGAAAACACGCTGAAACTTCATACTGAAAATACTGAAACTTCATACTGAAAATACTGAAAACACGCTGAAACTTCATACTGAAAATACTGAAACTTCATACTGAAAACCCACTAAAACTTCACACTGAAAATACTGAAAACACGCTGAAACCTCATACTGAAAACACGCTGAAACTTCACACTGAAAATACTGAAGCTTCATACTGAAAATACTGAAACTTCATACTGAAAATACTGAAACTTCATACTGAAAATACTGAAACTTCATACTGATAATACTGAAACTTCATACTGAAAACACATTGAAACTTCATACTGAAAACACGCTGAAACTTCATACTGAAATGACTGAAACGCTTTAGTGAAATTACTAATAACATTTCATTTTTAAGCTGAACCATTTTATTGCTTTCATCCTATAATATACACATACGAACTGAAATGGAAAAATGGAGCAAAACAAGAACAAATATGGAACGAAGTAAGCAGTCAGAGAATAAGCAAGCAATGAAACACACAATGAAATATTTTACATACAGTAAACATATGTTAGTATTCAGATTTAAATAAGTATATAATAGTAGGTAATAATTCAACCAGTAATAGATTACACACACACACGCACACACACACACGCACACAAGTAATCCCACTAAGGCACATGTACACCACTGCAGACAAGAAGCACTAAAACTTTAGTCGAACACCCATTGTGTTCTAATACAATCTGACTTCCTTTTCTTACACTGTGGTATTCTTCTCACCAGAATAAAGTGCCAGCAATTGAAGAGTGGGGCAAGAACGGGAGGAAGAGAAGAGGGAGGAGGACGTGTGTGTGCTTGTGTATGTCCTGGGTAAAGGGGAGGGGGTGTTGTATGTGTGTGTGCATGGGTTGATAGGAAACACTCCCAGAGATGGCCCAGTATTTCTCTGTTTGCCCCACACTTGTGCCCTCATTCCCACAGCTCTAGGAGAGCGTGTCACCAGCTTCACAGCAGCAAGACAGACTTACCATCACCACAGACCCACTACCCAGCCGGCACCAGCGGGCCAGAACCCCAAGTACCCCGGAGGAGCAGGATAAGGACTTTCTTCCACATCCTCAGGAAACGACAGCAGGACCTGCTCTCATACACATTCATCTGTTTGATCGAGACGGCAGTAGGACAGGTAATGATGAGCTCCTCTTCTATAGTCTTAGGGGTCATGTATGTCAAGCGCTCCCTGCTGTTTCTCGAACACACGGCGAGCCGCTTCAGAACGAACACAGCAGATGGGAAGTGTCAGAGTGGTTGGACAAAGATCAGAGATTACAGGCTCGTCCAGAGATTAAAGGCGATATAAATTCGTATTTGTTTCACGGCTTGTAGACATAGTCTCTGCTTTGTGGAAATTTGGAATTTGAAAAAGTCGGTTTAAAAATCAGTTTAAGATCCCAAGTGATCCCAAACCAATTATATCTCAGGAAATAGCTGCAAAATGTAAAGTCGTATAGTTTCACTAATAATCTAAACGTTTCTTACTTTTGTACTGTCTATTTTTTTGACATTACCATGACATCCTAGGCTGTCTCACGGCACCTTTTTAAAAAAAATAATAATAAAATGAAAAAAATCATCAGTATAACCTGCTGGTAAAGCACCACTTAAATTTACGGAATTATTTATCTTTAACATGTTTAACCAATCTAAAATAAGCGTCACAGAATGCTAACGACATAAGATCCTTACGTATGAAGACGCAAAACCAATTTAAAAGGTGCATATTTGTTTAATAGCACCTATGCACTTTAACCCTCCAAGCTAAAGTGTGAAATAAGATAGTGTACACGAGCGAACTGAAGTGAAATGCAAGTTGAACTGCGTTAAAGTTATATATATGAGGTCTTACATGGAAAAGTTGCAGCTGCTATATTAACTTCCAAATGAATCCTAACCAACAGCCTCGCTCTGTCATTTATATACATGGCCAAAAAGTGTGTTTGAGCTTCTCTATGACTAAAGGACGATAGCTGGAGCCGAGCATTCGTTTCAGTAAGTCGGCACACGTCTCCTGTCTCTCTATTTTTCTTCTTCATGGCGATCCATCACAAGAGTGTACACGGCGGATTACCAAAGTTTGCTTTTTGTGTACAAAGATCATAAACCACTTCCTATCATACTCTAGTGCTAATATTCACAGCCTGTCCACTTAGTTTATGTAGCTTTAATCCATTTGTTTATTGTTTTTTTTTTTTTAATTGGGTCTAATGGCAGCATCACAGAGGACTCAGGCATGGTCAGTCATTGTGGGAGACACTGAGACAATTGAGATTAAAGACTCTTCCTCTAAAAGCAGTATAAACTCTCTGTGTGTGTGTGTGTGTGTGTGTGTGTGTGTGTGTGTGTGTGTGTGTGTGTAAGTATGATTGCACTGAACAGTTGATGCTGTAAAAGTGCTAAAGTCATCCACAATTTAATAATATGCAAATGGTTGCAGAAAACATGCATTTCGGGGGCACAACTGAATTGATTATAGCAAAATTAGAATTTATTATAGTAAAATCCTGGAATTATAAGGTTCTATGTGACGTTTTTGCAAAAAATTATGTCAAAAATATGTGCATACATGAAACAAACAAACAAAAAAAAAAACCCTGAAGTTGCATCTGCTTTCAGATATCTTAAAATCCAAGATTTGTCAGATATAACCTTTTTATAGGTCTATATATTCAGTAGCTTTCCTTTTAAAGTTTAATCTCATGACTTCAACAGCAGATTTGATTTTAAAGGAAGATTATAAGCAAGCCATGTCTCTTTTACAATAATTGCGAATGCTGTAAATGTTCACTAGTATGTAGCAGATGGAGGGAGTCTCTTTAACTGTACTGTAGATCTGCGGCGAGTGTTAGAGGAGAGCATGGCTGAACCGCCTTTTAAGGTAACGCATTATTCACGTAGTAACCTGACAGGCAGAAATGGATTGTCCTTTAAATGTTGTGAGGAAAGCTACCAGGCCAACCGTGTGACAAGCAGCGATGACGTCTGTTTATCTGATTTGATTTTTATTGACGTGTATGGGGTGTCTCAATCTCACTTATGACACTACTAAACTCTTAGCTCGTCAAGTCAAGTGGCTTTTTATTGTCATTCCTCTATAAAGCTTGTATACATTGGAATGAATGAGGTTTCTTCAGGAACACGGTGCAACACGGAACGGTACGCAAGGCTACACAAAGTGCAAATACACAACAGTGTGAGACGAGTGCAAAACATACACAGGACAGTAGATACAGAGGACATGGACTGTAACTGTAAGATATTGTGTAATGTAGCAGCACAAGTGTAGGAGCAATACTGGCAGCAAAAACGAGTTCCATACTCTTCATCCTCATCCTAGACACTGAACAACAACAACAGCAACAACAACAAAAACAAAAACAGAGCAGAATTAACCATTCTGATTTAAATGACTGCTGTCTTTTTTCAGTCTCTATCACAACCATGTGTGTGTATATATATATATATATATATATATATATATATATATATATATATATATATATATATATATATATATATATAGACCAAGGGTATACATAGACAAAGGAGATTTGAAGTCACCTACATCACCACAAGTTGTTTGGAAGGGTTTCAAGAAAAAAGCCTCTACTCTCATCCAGAAACAAACTCGAGCGTCTTCAGTGTGCAGACACTACTGGAACTTCAAATGGGATCGGGGTCTATGGTCAGATGAAACCAGAATAGAGCTTTTTGGTAATAAACACAGAGGTGGTTTTGGTCACACAGAGAGGTAGCCGTATGGAAAAGTCCCTCATGTCCACGGTTAAATATGGAGGAGGATCTTTAATGTTCTGGGACTGTTTTTCTGCCAGAGGACCTGGACATTTTGTTAGGATACATGGCATCATGAACTCCATCAAATATCAACAGATATTAAATGAAAACCTGACTGCCTCTGCCAGAAAGATTCAAATGGGCCGTGGTTGGATCTTCCAGCAGGACAATGATCCAAATCATACATCAAAATCAACACAGAAATGGTTTACTGACCACAAAATCAAGATCCTGCCATGTCCATCCCAGTCCCTTGACCTGAACCCCATAGAACACCTGTGTGGTGAACTGAAGAGGAGAGTCCACCAGCGTGGACCTCGAAATGTGAAGGATCTGGAGAGGTTCTGTATGGAGGAACGGTCTCAGATCCCTCGCCATGTATTCTCCAACCTCATCAGGCGTTATAGGAGAAGACTCAGAGCTGTTATCATGGCAAAGCGAGCTACCACAAAGTACTGACTAAAAGCGGGCCAATAATTGTTGCACACCTATATTTAACAAAGATATTTTTTTTGATAAACCTGTGTTGTGTTCGCAATTATTTGATATTCATGACAGCAGTGTATTTTTTTGTAGATTTTTTTGTTCAACAATTTTTCGCTGCCTTCTTTGATCGTATTTACCAAGGGTGCCAATATTAGGGGGCACTGTAGGTGTGATGGCAGTCAGTGGTGCGACACTGGTCGTCGCTGGTCTCTGGTTTGAGGGAATGGGCTTTTATAAATATTTACCGTTAGCTGGTAGAGGTAGGGGCCATGTGTGGACTCTACAGAGCCTCTTATGGTGTCAGCATCAGCGTGCCCACGGCAACATCAATGCTTTGAGGAAAACCAGCAAGGCACGACATGCCAACACAGCCTGGCACCTTCACAGAGCATTACCGGAACATTCCCAGCTCACTTAACTGGGGGACAGTATAGAGTGGTATGTTATTCTTAAGTTTATTTTTGTTATTACTATGGCTTGACAGTGATATATTCATAGAGAACACAGCATGTTCAGAGATTCATCCAGGTTAAGACCGACACTCAGTCATAAGTGTCAATAGATATATTTTAAGAGATTGGGCAATTCAATATTACATAAGTATCCTTGTGCCTCTGTAAAAATACAGAAATAAGCCTAACAGTTGACATGACAAGACAAGCTCTGATTTTTTATTCATTTATTTTTTTTTTTCTGTTATACACTACTTTTCTTCCTCCTGCATAATCTTTCAAAAATGATGGTCAAGCATTACAAACATCATGCAGTTGACCTGAACTACATATACAGTGCTATTTATGATATACACTAGATCAAATCTTTTCTTTTGTGCTGGGCTCAAGATTTCCAAAGCCAAGACTCAATGTGATTCAAAATATGGCTTTGCGAATTTTTCCAGCACAGCTTCTTTATAAGTCACATACCGTATCGTGACCTACTGCTCAACGCACTCTCCGGCATCACTTACACACACATATACAGGGCATTACACACCTAATATTCCTGCCCACATCCATAAAAGGCTCAGTATATTGTCATGATCATTTACCATCAGGCTAACCCTAACGACGTCACTTACAGTTCTACACAAAAACACATATGCTCATTCAATCACTCTTATATGTTGTGTATCACTTGATATGTTAAAGATAAAAGAAAGTTCCTGATAATGCGTTATCGTGAATATGAATCGAAGTGCATCTTCCTTACATACTGCTAATTAAAAAAAAAAAAAAGTAAGAAGAAACAAACAGGAGAATGCCTCACTGATCAAAAAGATCATGACACAGGAAGATCTATTCAGCCTTCATGTAATATCCACACAAACAATCCTGATTATCTCTTCCTTTTTAGTTTTATGTTCTACAAACAGAGCCTGATTTTATCAAATGATCATTAAAGCGTCTAATTAGAAGATGTAAACAATCTTCCCTTCCCCTTAGGTCATTGTACAAAAATGTGTATACTCTTTTCATTGTTCAACTAGCAGTTTGTGTGTGTGTGTGTGTGTGTGTGTGTGTGTGTGTGTGTGTGTGTGTGTGTGTGTGTGTGTCTTGCCCTCCTATTGTTCATGTTTTGAAGAAAACGGCATATTTGGCCACCCTTGACTACGACACCTCATAAATGTCTGGTGATAAGGTTCAGCTGTCTGGTGGAATGTCAGGTGCATTGTCTTGGCATGATAAAATATTACTAAATCAAGTGACCCTCAATGTCCCCTCGATAACCTCCCTCCCCCCCCCCCCTCTCTCTCTCTCTCTCTCTCTCTCCCTCATACACACATTGTATGGGAAAAAAGGAAAGAGATCTGGTTATATTCTCACTGTGACCCCTGTGAAAGCAAAGCTGGAGGAAATCATATTGTTTGAAATTGCTTCCTAAGAGAAGAAGAAAAGGAAGAGGTAAAAAAAAAAAAAAAAAAAAAAGGAGACAGACGGTGAAATAGAGAGAGGGAAAAACGGAGACTGTGATGCCAATGAATCAGATGGGTATTTCCATCCTATTGCTGTTTTCTAAGCGTCTAACATTCTGTTCCCACCAACACCACTCCAGACGAACACTGCCAGCACACACACACACACACACACACACACACACACACACACACACACACACTTAACTTTGTTAAACTCCAAAAGACCGTCTGCCATTACAGTGGCCTTCATGATTCATTCAGTTGGATGTAAAGAGGAAGTCCACTAGTTTGTTGTTAGAGACTTCTGGGTAATCAGTCAGAGTTTCACATGAAGGATTTTTAACGAGAACTCCAGAATAAATATAGAATGCCTTAATGAGGATAAAATCAAAGCAACCTTCTAGCTGTGTGCTGTTATGACCCTAACAAGTAAAGGAAGCTCACAGCTTTTGTTTTAGCACCGTGCAAACTGTCACACGCTCAGTCATTACCATTTCTACCTAAACAGTTTCATTAAAAGGCTGAATTCAAAGCAATAAAATAAAATACATATACAAATCAAATTGAAACTATATATTATGATACAAATTACTTCCAACCTACCTTTATACCTTTTATGATCAAAGTGATTTCGACTCCTTGGCAAGGAGTGATGGCAAAATTATTCTCTCAGTAAGAAAAGCGCATGATTTGGGCTTGAAGATTTTAGGCTGTTGCTGTATTTAGCTCTGCTGTGAACTTTTGTACATTTTTCCATTTTTATAGATAGCAATGCATCACACGGGCTCAGAAATCGGTATCCAAAGTCTATTTATGATTTCCGTTGAAACAGGAAGCTGTACGTGTGAAAGTTCTAGTGCAAAAAAGAAAAAAAAAACACGTTTGTAAAGCTTTAACAGAAATCTCACTTCAATGAGTTTAAACAATAAGTAGTGATTATGAATAATTAAATAATGCCGAATAACCTGTAATGCCTCACACCTCCAGGGTCAGGGGTTCGATTCCCACCGTGGCCCTGTGTGTGCGGAGTTTGCATGCTCTCCCCGTGCTGCGGGGGTTTCCTCCGGGTACTCCGCTTTCCTCCCCCAGTCCAAAGACACGCATGGTAGGATGATTGGCGTGTCCAAAGTGTCCGTAGTGTATGAATGGGTGTGTGAGTGTGTATGTGAGTGTGCCCTGCGATGGACTGGCACCCCGTCCAGGGTGTACCCCGCCTTGTGCCCGATGCTCCCTGGGATAGGCTCCAGGTTTCCCTGTGACCCTGAAAAGGATAAAGCGGTATAGAAGATGGATGGATGGATGGAAACATTTTTGCTTTTGTCCTTATAGTAGTGAAATAACATGATCAAGAGTAATTGTTAAACACCCCTGGCCTTGTTTCTATTATTACTGATTAGGACGCTATGCCTAAGATGAATAAACGCTGAGTAGTTGAAAAGGCCTTTTTTTCACATATAGCTTCAATCGTTAAACATGACTTCCCATAAAGTGGCACATTTTAAAATGTAGTGTGCTTTTAGTGGCTTTCAGTGCATTTTAGTGTGTCATCTGGTATTATTTGACTTCCAGGCCCTGTGCCATTAAAACCTGTTTAAGTACATCAGTATTGGACATTAATTCTGTTATTAAGGAAATTCCTTCTGTCATAAGTTGGTGCACTGAGCCTCAGAAACACATCAGATAGCATTGTTCTGCAGATCCTTCTGTTTTACTCCAACTGTTTTATATGGCATTGCTGCAGTTCCTTAATTGAGATTGAAGGATTGACTTGATAGAGCCTGCCGCATGCGGTGAATTTCAGTCCCAATTACTGCATGCTGCCCTATTACTGAGGGCATGTGAAGACACATACAGCTGTAATTTCTTATTCAATTATTATATTTTATTTGTGATGCAGGGAGCTTTGCAGATCTAAACATTTCAATTCAACTAAACATTCATCAGATTTTCAGAAGCAACTCCCAGCACACTTTCACAGTCTTCTTCTCTCATTGTTATCGGGCTCGAGATAAGAAAAATTGCAAACAACATACTTGTAAGTTTACTCAGCTGTGCTTTGTGTTGGTCATTGATAAGGTTTAGCATCTTAATGACCCCGACTGTTTTGAGATGTGACTGCAGAACAAATGTATGAAAGAGCCTCTGAAAACTGAGTCCATATTTGGGCTTAGTTGAAGCAGGGCAATGGTTTGGGACAGGATGGATGCGAGGTGGCAGTTTAAAGCATGTACAGTACACTGAAACACTCATATGGACATACAAACACAAACACACATATGCACATATATAAGTCTGGAATGATCATAGAATTTCAAAGACACCACAGAAAAACAATATTCAATTCAATTCAATTTTATTTGTGTAGCGCTTTTAACAACGGGCATTGTCTCAAAGCAGCTTTAGAGAAACATATAAACACAGGATGGGGATTTTAAGTGTGTGAATTTATCCCTATTGGGCGAGCCGGTGGTGACGGTGGTGAGGAAAAACTCCCTGAGATGATACGAGGAAGAAACCTTGAGAGGAACCGGACTCAGAAGGGAACCCGTCCTCATCTGGGTGACGACGGATAGTGTGAGAGTAAAAGAAAGTTAATTATGGTTTAATATGAAGTCTGTTTGTTGAACTAGTCCACTGTTCACTAAAGGAGACCCGAGTGTTAAACTGCATGCGGTAATCGCAGTCCCAAGACCATCGCAGCAACCGTAGTCCCAGCAACCACAGCGATAACGTCCATGTGGAACTGAGGTCCAGAACCATTTCTATGGTACTTCAAGCGGCACCGTCCTCAGCGATCTCCAGGCTGTAGCCTCCAGTTGATGAGAGCTCCATCTAAAGGTAGGGCATCAGGATGGCTCAGGCAGGTCCGGAGAGCAGAAACGGTCAGGATCACTGGCATCTCCATAAAATCTCCAATACAACACAGTATTGGCCTTCAGTGGGCTTTACTTCTTCCTTCATTTCAGTTGCTGATGTTTTCAGAGCTGCGTGATTCTGCCCTTTTATCAGCAACTCAAAATGCACACGTAATTTCAGGGGTGAAGTCTGTTTAAGGATAAAAATAAGGGTTCGCCAGTGTTTTCATTGCAATTGTGAGTTGTCTCACAGGCAGAAGAGAGAGAGAGAGAAAATCCTATATTGTTATATATAAATTTTTACATATGCTCACTATACAGTGAAATTCTTATCCTCACATACTGTAATCACTGTTAGCTGGATAGCTGGATAGCTGGGGTCGGAGCGGATGGACAGACATGATGCGGCTCCCCTGGAGCAGTTAAGGGCCTTGCCGAAAGGCCCAAAAGTGGCAGCTTGGCAGACCTTGAAAAATGACATTAATTGCTCTCCTCTTAATGGCAATCTTTGTGTAAAATCTTTAATAGCAGTCTTTATTTTGTAGTTTCTATAAGTATCACTGACAACATCCAAGAGCATTAGACGTTGGTCTTTTTGTGCATTTTTGTTTCATGTCTCACTAAATGTAATGACAAGATTAACTCTTTAAAGTATAGTAATAATAATAATAATAATAATAATAATAATAATAATAACAAAGACCTGAAGAATTTATACGCCACATATCTGCCTCAACAGATTCTACCCAGTTTCCCAGGCATTACAGATAGAAAGATTTTGTTTTCATGCGCTCATTCAAATGACATGAATATTTCCACTGAACCACGGAATGCATTTTTTTTTGTGGTAAACTACTAATTATAGATCTTGGCCGTGCTATCTCAAATGCATCTCACTCATATAAATATACACACACATGCTGAAAAGGAAAAATACAAAAGGTCAGGTGGTACAGGGACAGCTGTACTGTTGTCTAAAACGGTCTGGAGTTTGGATCAGATCTGCACAGGGGCAATTCCCATGCCCCTGGCATCATCCTACTGTGCCTTGTTCTACCAAGGCCACAGAAGCCAGCCCCTACCCCAATTGACCATGAAACTAGGGAGAGGCATGCCAGGATTAGAAACATTCATCCCACTGTTCCGTTACTGTGGGCTGCCAACTCTCTTACTGACACACACTTAACATACATGCAAAACATATCAACGGTATGGTCTTACAGGGTCTGACAGATGGTCCCAGGTGAAGCTATACAATTGCAGGGGATTAAGAAGCTTATGCAAAGGCTCTGGGATTGTTGGGACACAACCAAATGTGCTATGTGTATGATGAACAGGTGAACAAAGTTTATTGGTCATATAGGTTACGTTTAGTGATATCTGCATCTATCAATATTTACAGTATATGTATATGACAAACATGCATAGTAAGATGTTATACCATTGTTGTACCTTTAAGTGTCCATTTTCATTATCTGTACCAAACCAAAAAAAGGTATCGGTACAATATCTTTTTTCATACATTGTATAGAATCCAAAAGGTAAACGACAGAACTATGGAGTGTTAGTGCCACCTGCAGAATGAATTAAATATAGTAAGAAGAATTGAACAAATAACACAAGCTCTAGCTCTAGTACTGCTTCCCTGTGAATGTTCATTAAAGATTCTACGTTTTTCTCGTTTTCTCCCAGAGGCAATCCGAGGGAGCGGAAGTGTAGACAGTGAGGAACCATGGGGGACTGGAGTCTCCTTGGAAACTTCCTTGAGGAGGTGCAGGAGCACTCTACCTCAGTGGGGAAGGTGTGGCTCACTATCCTTTTCATCTTCCGCATCCTGGTCCTGGGTACAGCAGCCGAGTCGTCTTGGGGCGATGAGCAGTCTGACTTCATGTGCGACACCCAGCAGCCCGGTTGCACCAATGTCTGCTATGACCGTGCCTTCCCCATCGCCCACATCCGATATTGGGTGCTGCAGATCGTCTTTGTCTCCACACCCTCACTTATCTACATGGGCCATGCCATGCACACTGTGCGCATGGAGGAGAAACGCAGGCGGCAGAAGCAGGAGGAGCGTGAGGCAGATGAGGGAAGAGGGGAACCAGGAAGTGGCGAGAAGGACTACCTGGAGCAGAAGGAGAAGTCTTCTGAAACACCAAACAAGATTCGCTTAAAAGGCGCGCTGCTTCGGACTTACATACTGAGCATCCTGATCCGCTTGGTCATGGAAGTGGTCTTCACTGTGATCCAGTATATGATATATGGCATCTTTTTGGAGTCGTTGTACCACTGCAATACATTACCATGTCCCAACCCAGTCAACTGCTACATGTCACGGCCTACAGAGAAGAATGTCTTCATTGTGTTCATGTTGGTCGTGGCAGCCGTGTCCCTATTCCTCAGTGTTGTGGAGCTTTATCACCTCGGCTGGAAGCAGTGCAAGAGTTGTTTCCGTAAGTATGTTGAGAGCCGCACCACTATCGGCAACAATGAGACCAACATCAAAAGCGGCAAAGCTGTTTCTGCAGCCATGCCAACTAACTTTCCAGACAGCTCCCAGTCACATCCTGCCAACAACTGCACCCCACCTCCAGATTTTAACCAGTGCTTAGCATCAGGAAGAGGACCACCATCACCTGGACATGTTCATCACCATGTTCATTCCATCCACTCGGGTTACCAACCCTTCACCAATCACTTAGCCCACCAGCAGAACTCGGTCAACCTGGCCACTGAGAGGCACTGCCAGCGCAGCCATGATGACCTGGAGGCAGGGGAGGATTTCTTGAGGATGAGCTATGACCATCGACCAGCCCTTGTGGCTTGTGTAAACAGCCCTGCTGAAGTGCTACCGAGTGCTCCTTCCACACCAACGTCCAATAGCAGCTTCAACAGAGACAAACGCTGCTTCAGTAGGACCAGTGGCTCCAGTAGCAGCAAAACACGGCCAGACCTAGCAGTATGATCGGGGTGTTGCCAGATACAAGTGTTTTGTGGTGAATGAGGATTGTGCGAATACAATATGGCCAAAAGTATGTAGACACCTGATCATCACACCCATATGTAGGTCTTCCCCAAACTGTTGCCACAAACTTGGAAGCAGACATTTGTCTAGAATGCCTTTGTATGCTGTAGCATTATGATTTACCTGGAACTACAACCTGTTCCATCATGACAATGCTCCTGTGCACGAAACGAGATCCATGAAGGCATTGTTGGCCGAGGTTGGAGTGGAAGACTCCAAGTGTCCTGCACAGAGACCTGACCTCTACCCCACTGAAAACCTTTGTGATGAATTGGACCACTGACTGAACCCCAGGCCTTCAAGCCCAACCTCAGTTCCTGACCTCACTAACGCTCTCGTGGCTGAACGAACACAAATCCCCACAGCAACAGTCTAAAATCCAGTGGAACGTATTCACAGAAGAATGGATGTTATTATAACAGCAAAGGGGAACTACATCTAGAATGGATTGTTCAACAAGCACATATAGGTGTGACTGTCAGGTGTCTGCATACTTTTGGCCATACAGTGTAAGTGTAAGTGTGTGCACATTCTAAAAATTGCTGGGCTAAAAATAACCCAATTGGAAAACCAGCGCTGTAACCAAGTACAGTAAGGTTGGGTTGTTAACCCAGCATGCCAATTTAATCCTAACTTTGATAAGATTTCATTCGTCCTGATGGGAAATTAGGGTAAAAATAACTACATTACTGGGCTGTGTACACCGAATTTTTACTTCAACACTGAAACCGGATTTCTGAGTCATTTAATGACTTCTCTGGTCGTTTAAATTATATTTCAGTGAACAATATTAAATCATATCCATAAACATTTTGAAATACTGAATCATGAACATCAAATTATATATGGATTATACAAATAATCATTTTTAAAGGTCCAACTAAATGAGAAATGATGTTAAATGTAAACATTTCTTGCCGCTGCGACCGATTTCTTTTACTTACGTTGTTTTTTCCGTTTTTTTCGCTGCACTCAACAGGCGCAACTGAAAATTCTAGAAAATGAATCTTGATGCTCTGTGCCTGTTCTCTTTCAGGTCCTCATCCACAACCTAGTATGCTAGATTGCTAGATCATCAACCCATTGACAATCCTAACCCCCCCCCCCCCCCCCCCCCCCCCAAAAAAAAAAAAAAAAAAAAATGGAAGTATAACCCAGCATTTTTTGGGGTGCATGTGTCTGAGATTCTTTGTTAGTACTAGCGATGACAAGAGATTTTTAGATAGCGAGCACCTTAAAAGGCCGTTAGGATTAGACGACAATAAGACAGATAGACATCAGGAAAGAGAGAGAATCTGTATCAGAGCACCTTATTTGGTTTCACTGAAACTGCTGTATAGTATTCGAAGTGGGAATATGACCGAGTAATTTAAAAGCTTCAGAGGGTTTGCTGTGTTGGGGAAAGTAAACTTTACTATGGATGGATTTGTAATTTGCACGTAACACTGAAAGTAAATATGAAAAGAATCATTTAAAAAATGCAATAGCTTTATTTTCCCAGAATGCATCATCTTCTGTGAAAACCGAGAGATTTAACTGCGTCATTATCATTCTGATCACATTAAGCCAAAATCAGTGTTTTATATCGACACATAAGTCAAGCAATCTGTGAATTTATGCACCAAAGAGCTCCATCCCAAGAAGCCAAACTGACACTTCAATCAGGTCAAGACTGTGAAAAAGGACCTCAAACCCTTGTGTATGAGTGTCAAGTACTGATATAGGATAATGGAGTGTTGTGTTACTGTGAATGTCAACGAGACACACTTTTTCAAGGAGATGACGTTCGCCTAGCTCAGGTGCCTCCTGCTTGGTTGGAATGAAAACCCGCAGCCACACCGGCCCTTTCCGGATAAGATTGCCCACCCCTGGCCTAGCTCGTACGACGGGTACGTTACCTGTTAACGTCATGCAAACAGTGTGCGTTGCATGACAAACTTGTGCAACAATCAACTCGAAGCAAATCATCGACGCGTGCTCGGGCGCAGGTGTTCTCGAACTCTGCGTTTCCCGCGACAATACTTGTGCCTTAACTGAACAGTATAATCATTAATAATCCAGTGTGCGTATTAGATTTCAGATCAGATTTTAGTGTGCAATATTCAAGATGATAAAGAAAGCGCATGAAGCTTCATACGCAGTACATCCTTCACAAGAGGTTTGACAGACGGAAAACCGTACTCGGGTCTGTCTTAATAAATAACGTTCGTTGTGATTGATCAAGTGACACTTAAGAGAGTGAAAGTAATGAGATGTTCGTCAATCTGACAAATAGTTAAAAAATAATAATAATAATCCTGGAAGCATTACATCCAAGGGTCAAAGGCTACAGCTTCTCTCTGCATTTTAGTCGATTAGAAATGTTATCGGAAACCAGGGTTTAAGATCATTTTAAACACGTTTAAGTATGTGTAAAAGGCTAAATTTATGTATACACAACTGTGATTTCAGCCTTATGTAAACCCAGATTGGGAATGTCCATGTAATATGCCACAGTGAACACTACTGCAGTGCAGTCCAGAATATAACACATTGTTGTTTTTGTGTTTTTGTGGGGTTTTTTTTTTTTGTTCATTCATGTGAAACATGGTGTGAGTGGCAGTTTACTGGTGAATTATGTACATAAATCTATAATCGTCATTGCTTTGCTTTTCAGATGACACAATATTTCGGATTATTTAATCATTCAACACATATCCTCACTCACTGTGATCTTCCTTTCTCTTTAAATAAAGGTTGTGTTTCAGTCTACAATAAAAACACTTCTGTCGCTTGGATTCTAGGTCACGTGGATTTATTTTTACAGAAATGGTGGCAATTAGTATAATTAAAATGACGAATATCTAGATGCCTTGTTAGCATAGCGGACCGAAAAGACACAGAAATGGAACTTTATTGTGTAATTTAACCATAGGAACAAGCAATGAGTTCAGCTTGCATTCTTGCTTGTATTTGCATTGAGCAGGAACTCTAGGCATCTTTCTCCTGGTGTTTTTCAGAGTCAGTAGAAAGGTCTCTTTAGTGTCCTAACTTATTGTAACTGTGACCTTAATCGCCTAGCGCCTGTAAACTGTTTGTGTCTTAAGGACTGTCCCACAGGTGCGTGTGCAATAATTGTTTACGGTTCATTGAAGAAGCATGAAAAACATTGTTTAAACCCTTTCCAATAAAGATCTGTAAAGCTTATTTTTTATCTTTAAATCTTTAAAATACAGTCTCCTGAAAAAGGGACGTTGCCGTTTTTGGTGCGTGTGTATATTATACTGTACATATAGAATAATTGACTACAGTCCATTGAATTATTCGAAAATAATACACACCCGGAGGCGGTAATACCTCTTTACGCCTCGGGTGTGCATTATTTTCTAATAATTCAACGGACCGGAGTCTATTATTCTGCTTATAACACAGTTACCACACCTCAAGACGTTGTTCAGATGTTTTATATCGAGACATTTGTCAGGTTTTTGTCTTTAATATGCTCTTGTGTGTGGAATTAATTTATAACACACCACATCTCAAGCCTCCGCTGTTAATTCCAAAACTTCACTTTAGAGCCAGTAACGAAGGATTGCCTTGTGCCAATGATATGCAGTTACTGAAGAGAGAGAGAGAGAGGTAGAGAGAGAGAGAGAGAGAGAGAGAGAGAGAGAGAGAGAGAGAGAGAGAGAGAGAGAGAGAGACAGCGAGACAGAGACAGGCAGCAAGAGAGAGACACAGACAGATAAAGAGAGACAGACAGAGATAGAGACAGACAGAAAGCGAGAGAGGCAGACAGACAGACAGAGAGAAAGACAGAGTTCACAGGGTTTTCTTTTCCATTTTATGCTAATAATATAAAAATAGAAAACAAACAAATAAATAAATATCGATAAGCCAACACACACATGTTCACAGGGTTCCTCGTTTTTTTATTTCTGCAGAAAATACAACGAATAAATAAATAATTATTGATACTTGTTCCCCGGCTTATCACACGTGCTTTCCATGCAAACATGTAGAGAACACCACACAGGAAGTAACCCAACCTCAGGATGAAACTCAGGTCTGCACCACCACACTGCCCCCTGTGTGTGTGTGTGTGTGTGTGTGTGTGTGTGTGTGTGTGTGCAATACCATACACTAAGATTAGCAGGACGGTTACTGCAACATTTAAAAGTTGAATCATACAATACATTATAACTAAGTAGTAAGTCATGTTTATATAAACACACATTTCTAAATAGTTCCTTCACCTCACCTGGCCGCTAGTGCACGCTGGGTCTGCTTTAGAGCTAAACCGTGCACCTGAATTTTACTGCGCCCATACAATGATCTATACGGTAATACATAAACATTGTGAAAGCGGGGCTTTGGTGTAATTTTTTAATGGGAATTGTAGTCTTTTTAACTCGCTCCACATGAGAGTGGTATGGCACATGAAACTACAATGTCCAGAAGACATGTCTCTTCTCTCTCCTCCGCCTCTAACGTTTTCAAAATACCGAAAGTTTGCCAACAGGAATGAATGCAACGTTAGTTACCTAACCGGAGACCAGTGAACTAGTGAGTAAAAACGACTAAACAACCTTGTTATAACCAAACATGCGTTTGTTTGACTACGGATAATCGTGTGTGTTGTCACGAGCAGCTAACCGCAGTGATATGATAATAACTTCAGCTCGCTTGACAGATAGATAGCTTCTAAATGAAATATGATGTCGGTAAAGTTTTATCACACACACACACACATTCTCTCTCTCTCTCTAACAAATTTATATACAAGTGAAACAATCCAGTGTAACTGTAATGCTTTATCTTTACTATGAAGAGTATAATGCTGGTTAGCTAACAACCTGCCGGATTTCCGGTGTCGCAAACCGAACAGAACTGTGCCATGTAATGTGTCGTTCGTAAACGAGTCGACTCTTTGAGCCGACTCACATATCTAACATATCCTAATGAAGAACATTCATGAGTGTTCTATATGCATGCTTTTCCTAATGCCTTGGGGTTGTTCGTTTGAGCAGATTAAAGTATAGTTAGGCAAATAGCTTGATCAAGTTTAATAAAACTGGCAAGGAGTCATTTGGGAGTCGATTGCTCTGGCTTATCTCAAAATAATAATAATAATAATAATGACGATGATGATGATAATAATCATTCGCTCACTTTCAGTATCTACTTCAGACTGATCATGGGTTACAGTGGACCCAGGAACAGTGCAGGAATACACCCTGTATGGAATACCAGTCTTAGTGGACACCACACATACACTCATTCACACCTAGTGTCAATTCATCTTAATCAGTCCACTTACTGGTATGTTTTTGGGAGGTTGGAGGAAACCCATGCAGACACAGGGAGAACATATAGAGAACCGCCACGGTGAGATTCACAGCCCTGAGCTCAGGATCAAACCCGGGACCTTGGAGCTGTGAGGCAGCAACGCAGCCCATATCATAATATCATTCATATCATTTTATTTAGAACAAGTACTATCAGGGTTCCCAGGACACTGTGCAGTTACATCAAGGACATTAAAGCATGTACACACGTGGTTGACATTCGAAATTAAAGACAGGAAAAGGTCTAATAATATATATATATATAAGAAAACAATACAAAGAATATACATGCTTTATGCTCTATGAGGTAAAACACACAGCAAATTCAAATGTAGAGGGCGCAATAAGACAGGATGCAACTGAGTGTGTTTAGTTTAGTGTTTTACGTTTTGGATGCATGAGGGTGGAGAGGAAGACTTTTAAACAGTTTTGAGGGAAGTCCAAAAATTGTGAGGTGTCTCCCAACATTCCTGATGTAGTTTAGATCAGTCTGCCAGTCTGCATCCACGCCCAGATGGATTCGAATGCATTGCGTCTGGAGTGTAGCTTCTCATTCCTGTAATTATCTAATCAGCCAATCGTGAGGTATAGATATTAATCGATATTAATATACTGTTCCTAATAAAGTGCTCAGTGAGGGTATGTTATGACCAATCTATAATATCTCTATATATATTGTTTTACATTATTGACAGTGTTACAGTATTTGACTGTATGTTTTCTGTCAGGTTTTGTCTGATATCTTATTCATTGTGCTAGATCTGCCTGGTCTCTCAGATCCACAGTGCAGAGGTTAAAATGATCCGTCCTGATTATATTAATATCCATGTTTTATTTTATTTAAAGTTGACCCTTTTCTGCTGCAGGTTTGCACGCACGTTATTCTGACTAGTTTAACTTTCCAAAATGGTTGTCATTAATCTTCAAGCACAACAGAATGGTCAGTAATATTTTTTAGTAACTTAAAATAGTTAGTGAAGTCAATGAGGCTGTTGTTCTGTTACGATTTCTTTTCTCTCAAAAAAACACACAAACAAACAAACAAACTAACCCTGGATTTGAAATGTATTTCAGTCACTTGTCAGGTGTGATCAAAGCTCTGATGGCTAATTTCCGTTTCTGAGGGGGAAAAGTGTCCAGCAATTCACTTAATCATATTTCTGAGCCTCTAATATATCATAGGTTACACAAAAGTGGACCGGTTCCTGTGGAAAGACTAGAGTGACAGATTTTCTCTCTCTCTCTCTCTCTTTCTCTCTCCCTTCCCAAGTACGACGCCATGTTGGCCCGCGTGGGTGCTATAACAACAGCAGTTCTCGGCTCTGCAGTGTTCTGGGCGCAGCAGAAAAACACCGAGCCTGTACAGGAACACTTGGATTTGACCAATACTCCTAGTTCCGACCAGTCCTCATCTCAGTATGAGCTGAAACTTGTTCAGGTGTTGTTTAGACATGGTGCGAGAACACCGCTGAAGTCTATACCAGATGTTTTGGAGGTGAGGTTCACTGTAAAAATAAATAAATAAATAATTGGCGGGGGGCTTTCAATTCTTATTGGAATACTGGAGCGAAGATATAGAGACTGTTTAATCTTCCAAAGCATTTCCTAAAATCGCTGCACATTGACATGCGGTCTGCTCATACAATATGTCGGCTTGTTGGTCATTCCAGGCACGCTGGGTTCCTGACCTTCTGGAGGTTCCAGATCACACCAAGATCGATTATGTCGTTACAGACCTGCAGGGAGGCCCAAGACCTCCTTCTCCTGTGGAGGACAGCTACAGAGCTAAAACCCTGGCGGTCAGTGCACGTGTACATGTTGCGTGTATATATGTAAGGCAGGAAAGACGGGTTGGCGGTGATGGATACGGCAGCTAGCAGATGATTACTGTCCGACAAAGAGAGCGGTTTTGCTAACATGTATATCACGGTCATCGGGGCAGAGAATATTTGAATAACATTTACAGATTTTTGCAGATAATGTTCCAGCTAAGGTCCTATGTAGAGATGTTCCATTTGAGTCTAAATGACGACCTTGACATCACATTCCCTGTTCCTTAGGGTGGCACGTATCCGGGTCAGCTGACCACAGTGGGCATGCAACAGCTGTATGATCTAGGACTAAGGCTGAGGAGGAGGTACATTCAGGACATGGCCTTCCTTAGCCCATTCTTCAACAGTAAAGAAGTTTAGTGAGTTCATCTTCAATTACTTTCCACTGGTATACAACCGTTCTGTACGATCGACACTGCTCGCTGCTGATATAAGGTTTAGAGCTTGAGTCTCTTCGTCTGCAGCGTTCGTTCAACCAACATCGTCCGCACCATCGAATCAGCCAGGTGTCTGGTAGCAGGGTTGTTCCAGCAGCAAAACACGGGTAAAGACGAACGCACCGTTTACTGTATGTGGATGTGTTGGGGATAAATCATAGACTGTTTTATACCCCGTTTATGCTTTCAGACACCGTGTCCATCGTCACAGAAGAAGCAGAGAAAGAGATCCTCTACCCAAACTACCATGGATGCAAACTTCTCAAGCTGCTCAGTGGGTGAGATGAAATCTGAAAGCTGTATTACTGAAAATTCATGGAAGATTATTACGGTTTATTTATTATTCAGAAGCAGTTAACTGTTGGGATATTATTCTTTTAAGTCATTTTGACTTCCTATTTTAATTACTGATAGTTTTCGACGGAGTTGCGATGCACAACACTGTCATCACTGTGAGTTCATTAGAAGGAACAGGAAAGTCAGGCGCAATACAGAGCAGTATTGATTACATTGGGTATTATGGTATTATATAACACTTAATATTTGCATATGCCGTAATGCCACTGTTTGTAGTTTTGTAAAAAATAAATAAATAAATAAATATATAAATAAAGATGATTATATTTAGCGCCTGGGACACAAACGTCTAGGTTCTGAACCTGCGTTTATCATTAAAATGCGTAGAACGTATTAGTCATGCATCACGTACATACGAAACAGGACACTGACATTACAAACACTCCGTGCTGAAACACAAACATCGACAGACGTTTCATCCACGGACACGATGGTTCCGTTAAACAGTGACGTTTTCCGTTCTGTGCCTCAGCAGACTCTGAATGACTTTGAGCTCAGCGTACTGAGGTGCATCAAATTAATTCTACCAGCCATGTTTGTCCCGGATAAGCTTATCGGTATTACTGTCTGAAATTAGTCCCAGTAGGCAGCATTTTGAAATAACGTGGATGTTTATGGTGTTTTAGATCCCGTTGGGCAAAATCGTCCACGTTGCCCGACATTGCTTCTGATCTACAGAGCATTCAGAGCGCGTTGGGTGTCGGGCCTCATCAGCGTCTTGACTTCATCCTCATTAGAGATGACATGGTCGCCAGAGAGGTTAGAGCACCGTTTTACACACTTCTCTATAAGAAACGTCTCTAGGGGCCACATAGATGTTTCGTAGTAGCACCGGTAGATGTTGTTTCGTAAATCCGTCATAGCAGTATGATTTCTTTTCGTTTGTATCTAGTAACACGTTCTCACGCACTTACTGTACGTGTACATGTCTTAAAATCCCAGATTTGATAGTTTTGCCCATGTCAAAGCTTTCCTGGCATGATTAGGTTTAGAAATACTATCAAAATCTGGCCAAAATTTTCATTGTGGTTCTCCCTTTAGACTCACAGGCTGCCGTCCCCTGCAGCACTCGATAGCTGGAGAGCTAAAGTAGAGCAGAGGGCTGTGGATATGATCTGGTACATCTATGAGCCCAGTAACAGGTGAGCCACTCTAGAAGGCATCTTTCAGCTAAGCAATTTGTACATGTGTCTTATGGCTTTTGCACATTTTGTAGATTTTTAACAGTGTTAAAGTAGATTTAAAAAAAAACTTTGCTAACGCTGATCATAGCTGAAAAAAACAACCTGTCTGATTCTTTATGTTCTGTATATGCAGTACGGGTTGTCTGAAAAGTCAGGAATCATTGGGAGTTAAACGGCATGAATGTAATTTTTTAAAATGGCGTTAACATTCGATGAAAGGGTAGAGAAATACGCAATATCTATTCAGCCAGCTGTGTGGCAGCAGTGCGATACATAAAATCATGCAGATATGGTCCAGTAGCTTGGGATAATGTTCACATCGACATCAGAATGAGGGGAAAATGTGATCTCGGTGATTTTAACGGTGGTATGATTGTCGGTACCAGTCGAGCTGGATTGAATATTTCTATAAGTGATGATCTCCTGGGATTTTCACACACAGCAGTGTGTAGAGTTTACTCAGAATGGTGCAATAAAGAAGAACATCCAGTGAGGGCAGTTCTGAGGACGGAGACGCCTTGTTGATGAGAGAGATCAGTGGAGAATGGATAACCGGGTTCGAGCTGACAGAAAGGCTACAGTGAGTCAGATAAACACTCTGTATAATTGTGGTGAGCAGAAAAGCATCTCAGAATGCACAACATGTCGGACCTCGAGGAGGATGGGCTACAACAGTAGAAGACCACGTCGGGTTCCTCTTCTCTCAGACAAGAACAGAAAGCTGAGGCTGCAGTGAGCACAGGTTCTCCAAAACTGCACAGGTGAAGACTGGAGAAACGTAGCCTGGTCTGATGGATCTCGATTTCTGCTGAGGAACACAGATGTTAGGGTCAGAATTTGGCAGCAACAGCATGAATCCATGGACCCAACCTGCCTTGTGTTAACAGTCCAGGCTGGTGGAGGTGGTGTAATGGTGTGGGGAATGTTTTCTTCAAACACTTTAATACCAATCAATCATGGCTTGAATGCCACGCCCTATCTGAGTATCGTTCCTAAACATGTGCATCTCTTCATCACCACAATTTACCATCTTCTAATGACTGTGATCATTCCAGCACGATACTGCACCACGTCCCAAAGCAAAACTCGTCTCAAACTGGTTTCACGAACATGACAATGAGTTCAGTGTTCTTCAGTGATCCTCCCAGTCACCGGATCTGAATCCAGTAGATCACCTTTGGGATGTGGTAGAACGGGAGATTCACAGCATGAAAGTGCATCTGAAAAACCTGCAGGAATTGCGTGACGCAATCATGTCGACATGGACCAGAACCTCAAAGGAAGGTTTCCAACATCTTGTGGAATCCATGCCATGAAGAATCGAGTCTGTTTATAGAGCAAAGGGACCGGGACTACCCCGTATTAATATACTGTTCCTAATAAAGTGCTCAGTGGGGGTACTGCTACTGGGTATGCTCATTGGTTGGTTCCTGACTTTTTGGACACCATATAATATAATACATTTTACACTATAAGTCATTGCTGCTAAATAACAGTTACCAGGGAGCTACATAATGAGAAAATGTAAACATTATAGACTATAATTGTGTGGTTTTCTTTGTATTCAGGGAAAACCTACAGCTGTGTGTGGGTCCTGTCCTTCACACTCTTCTCACTAACATGGAGACCAAAGTTCAGGGTAATGCCTCAGATTCAGACAGGTGAGTGTTTAGATTTTTCTGAATGCTTACACATTGAAAATATACACATTGTAGGATTTCTTTAAAAAAAAAAAAAATTAACCATATACACACCTACAATTATCTCTTATTACGAGGCCCTAGCAATTGGGATTTCTGACTCGCAGGAGCACACTACTTACTAAAGAAGTAATCGTTATTTGTATAGCAGAGAGATTTGTAAGTGGTTCACAGTACTTAATAAACCACAATCCTTCATATGACTTACTAAAGACAAGCATATATATATATATATATATATATATATATATATATATATATATATATATATATATATATATATATATAAACAGTTACAGTTATCATAAACACTAAAGCTGCTAAGAGGTATTAAAATCAAGATTATAAAAATGGGTTTTAAGCTCACTTAATGTCCAAGTGGAGAATGTTCCAAAGTTTAGCCTCACCTAATGGCCTGCACTCTGAGATAACGTTGACGAGCTGTCGTAAATCCTTCCTATCACTTTTTCTACGTGCTCATAAACATTCTGCGAGATTACTTTACCCCCCTAGTGCTGAGAGCGAAATTGTCTTTATGAGAATGTCTGTCTGTGTTTGCGGTACAAGGAAGCTGTTTCTGTACTCGGTGCACGACACTACGCTAATGCCGTGCTTGATGGCGCTGGGTGTGTTCGATATGAGATGGCCTCCGTATGCTGCAGACATCACGCTCGAGCTGTACCAAAACCGGCACGACATGCAGCACTATGTCAAAATATCCTACATCGGGCAGGTAAAACACGCACTGTGACACTCTACAGGCCCTCAGTGATGTAATGCCTTGCTTATCATTTCTAAATGCCTTCTTCTGTGCCTCGAAGGATCAGAAAATCCCCGGGTGTAGTGATGTCTACTGTCCTCTGAAAGAGTTTAAGCAGGCATTGTCCGTGTACGCGCTTCCTGCGGAGAGCTACCACACCCTCTGCAACCGCAGAGCAGAAAACCCCACCTACTGACTTCACACTACCTCACGCCTTTGAAAACACACACACACACACACACACTAAGTCCACTAAGGTTCAACACCATCCAGTTCTGTTCAGTTCAGGTTTACACGTGCCGATGGAAGAGCTTTATTCTGGTGTTCATTACTTGTTTTATTTTGCTTTTAGGGTTTTTCTTCAGCAGTATTAGTATCAGCAGATTTACATTTTAGTTTAGGACGGTCTCGATCGTAAAGCTCAGCATTTGCACATCTCATGGTCAACGAATAAAAACTGCGTCCTGTACTTATTGGAAGTTATGTCTAAGTAGACTTGGTTTTTATCATATCATCAGTCACTATAACACACACGCACACAAAAAAAAAAAGCTAATCCAAAATGATGCTTTATTAAAGATTGTTAATACAAGGTAAGAAGGGGAAATGGCCCCGAAACGTGATCTTATTTATTTTGTTATATGTAATGTATGCAGCAATTTGTCACTCAGGGGCCAGTTTTGCATTTGTGGACCTATTGTCCTCATGAGTGTGTGCTTATCTTATTCCCCCCTCTATGGGGTGTTTTACTGCAGTGCTAGCATATCTATGATGTGAAAGATGATGTCGGTGGTTTCGCCTCGTGTTTTTTTGTGGATTTGTTTCAACTTTACTTCTGTCATTATAATGTGTCCTTTTAGTAAATATACATTTTTCATGGTGTTCAAGCCTAATCAATGAATAAATTATTGTGCAGTCCAATATTTTACTCGAAATGTTTTACTCGAAACACGCACAGGAAAAGGCGTTATGTGGGGGGGGGGGGGCAAGAAATAGGATCTTAATACACTGAAAACATGCACAAGCTAGTGAGGGCATGAGAATATGAGGAGTTTTGTTGTTTTGCCTCCATATTGTAGCACTAATTTAAATAATAATAGTAGTCATTTAAATTTAAACAATGACTCGGGGGCGGTTGGGGAAAAGGCTGGGTAATGTTGTGTTATATTATGTTTGTGTTTGTTTTTCTCTCAAATGTTCAGCTGGCCATTTTCGGTGAGTCTGTGCCCTGTTTAGTCTCAGATTCCTGTTCTTTGACAGGATTGGTACTGTACCTCCTGTGGTCTTCGCCCATCTGCCTCAAGGTTCGACGTACGATGCTTTCTGAGATGCTTTTCTGCTCATGACGGTTGTAAAGAGTGATTAACTGAGTTACCGTAGACTTCCTGTAAGCTCAAACCAATCGGGCCACTCTCCTCCGACCTCTCCCGCCGACAAAGCATTTCCGCCTGCAGAATTGTCACCTCACTGGATGTTTTTTGTTTTTGTTGTTCTTGTTGTACACAACATTCTGTGTAAACTGTGAAAATTGCACGAGATCAGCTGTTTCTAAAATACTCGAACCCTCCGGTCTGGCACCAATAACCATCTCACAGTCAAAGTCATTGAGATCACATTTCTTCCCCATTCTGATGTTTGATGTGGACATTAACTCAGGTTTTTGACCTGCATGTGAGTGATACTATGTATTGCACTGTTGCTACGTTATTACACATCTCATTCCAGACTCTGTTCCCCCGTTATTGTTATAACAGCCTCCACTCTTCTGTGAAGGCTTTATGCTTTATGCTATATGCTATATGGAATGCATGTTGTAGGGATTTGTGCCCAATCAGCTTCGAGTATTACTGAGGTCAGGCACTGATGTTTGGTGAGGAAGCCTGGGGTGCAGTCAGCGTTCCAGTTCATCCCAAAGGTGTTCAGTGGGGTTGAAGTCAGGGCTCTGTGCAGACCACTCGAGATCTTCTACACTAGATTTGGCAAACCATGGCGCCTTTATGGAGCTCGGTTTGTGCACAGGGGCGTTGTCCTGTGTGCTGGAACATGTTTTGGCCCCTTATAGTTCCAGTGACGGGAAATCTTAACGTTACAGCATACAAAGACATCCTTTACAATTGTGTGCTTCCAACTTTGTGGGGAAAGTTCGGGGAAGAACCACATATGGGTACAATTTTCCAGCTGTCCACATAATTTTAGCCATATAGTGTATTTACTTCATATATAATTCAAATATAATTGTCGCTGAAGACAATTTTCAAAAGACGAAAGATGACGTGTCAACATTTCAGTATCGGAATACAAGTGCTGGTTGTATTGCCAATCCCTAACTTCCGTACATCACACTAGAGCAATGACACCTACAGCTGTTGTCCGTGGTTCTGAATGATGATTACCTTGCTTACTGTACTGCGTGCGGCGTCGTAGTTAGGGGTTTGGGAGTACTCCGAGTACAAAAATGGCCTGTATTGAATCGATTGATCAGCTATTCGTTGATGAATATTCTGACCTTGAGAATAAAGGTCTGGTACGGGGGACGTTCAGAGCATTTCAACAGTGAGTACGGACCCAATTCTTATGCAAAAAAGAGATGATGTTGTGGGCAACAGGTGTGCGTATGTCAACAGAATGCAGAACCACGTGATCATGCAAAGCAGCAGCATCGAGTACCTGTTTCAAAGGACCACCCTGTTCACTTTATTTAACATAATTGCTTCGTTTGCTTTCGATTACGCCGAGTACTCACAGTGCTAGGTTATGTGACGACTTGTGATATTACTGTACGGTTCAACTCAAAATACAAAGAGTCTCAGATATCACAGGATATCTTCTAATCAGCTTAGTTCTATTTCTCCAAAAATAAATCAATAAATTGCACATAATTCATATAATTTAAATCACAGTGACCAGATGTTAAAGATATATTGAGATGAGACGATTGCGATACGCCCCTATGCAGATTTTGCAGAGGTTTTGTGCTTTTTTATGGAAAACTACAGCAGAAGGGCTGCTTACAACACCTCTTTCCCGATTTCCGAGGTTGTATGGGACGTGTCACGTCTCCGAAAGTTTTCGTATTGCTTCATTCTTCGCTCTCTGTAAGGAAAGAGTTTGCATCGATGTCACAATATGATGCTACAAAAGCGTTATCTTCACACCCAAGCTGCCGGAGGTTAGGTCATAAGTGCGTAATCTTGACCAAAAGACGTATTGTTAATTGTTTTGTCCACTACTTCGTCACAGGTTTCAAATTTGCAATGGCGTGTGACATTTAGTTTTCTTGGTTACACCTTGGTTAGATAACTCACACTGGAAAATCCTTGAAAAATCTACAAGGTCTAAGCAGGAATGTGCATTTAAAGCTTGTGCAGTGGTCAAAGGAATGACAAAACCGTAGATTGGGCACTGACCCTGTGAATAACAGGAATGAGAGCATCTGCTTTGCTTAAGGATGCCATGTTCCCGCCGTGTGCAAACCGTTCAGTTCTCATCATTTAAAACTGTGTATATTTGAAACACTTCCCAAATGTTGCTAGATTTTTCCGTCAGCCCAACCGATAGGCAGGAGATTAAACAGTCGTGTGGTCGTACCGTAGTTGCCGAGTATTCATTTGACTTCAGCCTTTAAGTTTTTTTTTTTTTTTTTTTTTAAATATAAACGGGAAAATGAACTCCCATAGACTACATTACAGCCTTAAAATAGATTCGGTTCCTTTATTTCATCACTGTGCAAACGTATCACGATTAGAAAGCATTTTCAGATCGATGAGACATTTAATTGAATACGTTTTATAGAAAGGCTGAGGGGAATGGGACTGCATTGTATGCTGTGTGATTAATGGGCTTAATGATTCTGTGTACAACCCCTGGCAAAAAGTATGGAATCAGCACACTTACAGGATGCTCACCTTGGTTTGTTTTTGTTTGTTTTTTTTTACTTCTGGCCAAATAAATTTTTGTTTAATGGCTGGCTTCGTGAAATACACCTCAAATAAGTTCAATAAAATTGTTTCATTACCATTTACCATTTAGTGCGATTGAAAAGGGGTCTCTTCCCCCGCCATATAAAGGATTCTACACGTTTACTGCATTCCTTCAGACGTGACAATGGTAACACAAGGGGACGCGTGTATCATAATTGTACCCAAAATGAAGTATTTATCATTTCACCTCGATTGATCTGACGCAGAATAGACGACGTAAGTTTACTCCAATTCTGTAACCAATTTTGGATATCCTGGTAAACTGGTTGAATCTGTATTATTTTCTCCAATCCCGGTACAAGTTTAATTCCCAAATAAACCATGCCTGACGAGACCCATTTAAACGTCCCACTGTTACCCCATGGCAGTTCTTAGATAAGGGCGTTACTTCTGACTTAGTCTAATTGATTTTATAGCCCGAGATCTGGGAGAAACCTTCAGTTAAGGAAAACGTTGTCGGCACTGTCATTTGTTGGCTACTGGAGACAAGTAAAATATCATCAGCATACAGAAGTACTTTATGCTCCTGCTGGCCCACTATAATACCTTTTTAATATTTGGATTATTACGTATTGCTATAGCTAATTGCTCTAAGTCCAACTCAAAAAACAGAGGGAAGAGGGGACACCCCTGTGTAGCTCAAATCGCGATGACACTACACCATTACATAGTACCGACGCCATTGGTCCGGTGTACAGTAAGTTTACCCATTTAGTAATTAACGGTCCAAAAACAAATCTTTTAAATGTTCGAAATAAGAAGCCCCTTTCGATTCTGCCAAAGGCCTTCTCCGTATCTAAGGAGGAAGTCATGACAGGGTCAGTGTTATTTCTAGAGCTCCACATAAGGTGTAATAATCTTCTCATATTCTCTGCTGAAGCCCTAGCCCTAATGAACCCAACTTGGTCCGGATGTATAATAGTAGGTAATAAATTACCGAATCTTTTTGCTAGATTTTGGACTAATATTTTCCTATCAACATCAAGTGAAATGGGTCTGCAGCTTGCACATTGTTGAGGGTCTTTCCGTTTCTTATGAATGAGCGTGATTGATTATGTCGGTTCTCATTCTCTCTGGAAGTTTATCCTTTCCCAACGCATTCTGATAGACATAAAGCAATTTAGGAGCCAACACCTCAGAATACTTTTTATAGAAAACAGAGGGAAAGCCATCCTCCCTGGGGGCACGACCTGGTTTGAGGTCCTCCATGGCCCCCTTAACCTCTTCCAATGTGATGTCATTTTCTAATGAGTCTCTATCTTGTGGATATACATGGAATCTGAAAGGAAGAGAAGAATCGGTCATACAGTTCTACAGTTACTTCCCCTTGCGATGTATATAAATCTTGGTAAATAATAATAATAATAATTCATTTCCCTCACCTCTGTAGTCAGTTTATTTTTTTCAGTATTATGTCGTTTAATTCCAATTTCAAACTGTTCAATTTATTCAAATTTACAGGGTCTGGGTGGTTAATCTGTTGTTGTTTTTTTCACGGTCCTAATCTGTTCTTCTAATTGAACTAGTTTACGTAGCGAGCAGTGTTGGATAAGCCGTCCCCTCTGGAAAGCCTTAAACGCATCCCGTGTTACACCAGGGTCAGAGACAGAGCCATCAGTGTACAGCCAGTATTCATCTATTGCCACTCGTCTAAAGGATCATGAGGTCTCATTCTGCAATAGTGAATTGTTAAAGCGCCATCATGTGTCTTTTTTATAATTCGCGCTAAGTGCTAAGGACCACATCCACTGGACCATGGTATGAGAGAACCATATTCCCGATCGAAGCAGACTGAACCTGACTCACCAGTTGTTTTGAAATTAGGATGGAATCAATCCTCGAGTATGACCCATGAGGATGGGAGAAGAATGTGAAATCTTGTGTACGCCATATATCTTTTAGGCCATATCAATGGCTGTGTACATTACAGGTGTGGTCTGTTTGTGGCTTGACTTATCAATCTGTCCATTTCTAACCACCAAGTATTGTATTGCGATTACCAATATTTCTAATAATATTGCAAAATTTCGTTAAAGAAATCAGGAGATATCACATTGGGGGCGTAGATATTCATAATCAGAATTTTCTGTCCTTCTAACTTAGAATCCAAGGCAATCCATCTGCCTTCCTGGACATTATATGCTTTGTGAACATTGAAGTCTAAACCCTTCCTGATCAAAATAGCAACACCTCTACTCCTAGTATTGAATGTACTTGAGTATACCTGATCAATCCCCACCCCTTTTGAATTTCTCAGTGAGGTTCTTGCAGCATAGCTCTGTCTGATCTGTTTTGCTTGAGATAGGAGAGGATTTTCTTACGCTTAATCACATGCTTACATCCCGATATGTTCTATGAAATATTTTTTGTGAATTCCATAATATATCTCTTGGATGTAGATTATTAATCATATAGGGAGTAGTTGATATAAATCTTAAACAGTGTGTTCTCTCCATCAACATAGTTATGCTTGTTGTATATAGTTGTAAAGTCTAAGTCAAAACTATCGATATGCACCCAGTGAGTAAGGCAAGATAACGCAATCTGTTTTCCTGTGGAAATGAAAGAAGCTAGTCTTTTTCGACTGTGACACAGCACTTTTCTGTTTAGGATTACTCATTGTGTACAGATTAGTTTGCAACCTCTTCCCTAGTTTAATCCAGTGTTTTTCAAAGTGGGGGCCGCGGCCTCTTTGGAGGCCACCAGGGGGCGCCCGAGGGGCCTCAACAATTTGGTGTGCCCATCCCTCCCACTAGTATGTTTTCTCTTTCTCACTCTCAGACAACCACACACACACACACACACAATCAATTCCAAATGTAATGTAATGTAAAGATGTAAGATGTAACTATTAATAATAATAAAAAAAAGGGGGATATATTCAGAAGTCTGTATTTTTAATGTGTTTTAAAGACATCTTGCAAAAGGGGGGCCTCGGTCAAATGTTAATGACATTTGGGGGGCCTTGCACTGGAAAAGTTTGGGAACCCCTGGTTTAATCAGTTTTAAAAACGTGTTATAAAGGGAAATTCACTGCAAAAGGTGTATGTGTACAAGGGGAAAAAATCAGAAGACCGTCCAGACCTTAGAACCATGTTTCAATAGACATCTCTCTTGTTGAGGCCATGTTTCCTATCAAAATGTCCAAGGTTAAGGTGTGTAAGCACGCTCTTTTAACTGCAGACTCATTTGCATTTTTAGACATGTGTTGGTATTTGTTTCAGAAATGCAAATGACAAGGTGATTCCATAATCTATTTTCCTCTAAAACATTATGTAATAAAAACATGCCATTAATTAAAACGACCTCGTTTGAGGCATGTTTCACGGAGCCAGAATGTCCAGCTATTAAATAAAAATTGTTTTGTGTCATATCTGTGACTTGTTTATTTGCTACGAAGTAAAAAAACATCCTCCAAGTGTGCTGATTCCATCGTTTTTGCCAGGGGTTGTATAATATGCGATATTAATATCTGTTCTTGATGGGTTGTCTGTCCCAGGTACGGTTCTTGTGTAGCTTTGTTGATTAGATTGTAATATAGACACATGAAAAAGTGGGGAGTTCAACAACAGTCGTTTTAATTTACTTTTAATGATACGGAGTTAAGAAAGCACTGTGTATTTGGTGCGTCGTGTACAGTAATTTCCCTTTTTAAAAGGTAATTATTTCCAATATTGTGGTTTGGGTCCCTGGTGGTCCAGGGGCAAAGGATCCCACGCTCTCACCACTGCGGTCCAGGTTCAATTTCCGGGCAGGGAACCAACCTAGTATTGGGTTGCACCCAGCGCCAGTCCCAAGCCCAGATCAAATGGGAGGGTTAGGTCAGGAAGGGTATCCGGCGTAAAACCTGTGCCAAATCAAATATGCGGACCAATGATCCACTGTGGCAACCCTGAATGGAACAAGCCAAAAGAAGGAGAACAACATTTCCAATATTGTGGTTATGTTGTTGTTTTGTCTTGTATAGCTATCGCTTCATGGGCACCCTATATAACTACTCAACTCAAATTTTCCTTAATCTGATAAGGCTTAATCTGTTATCAAATGTCATGAGGGATTGTCTATAATGACGACTAATAAAATTATATGTTATATAATTTGTGTATTTGGCAATATGGTGATTTAAGGCCATGAATTGTTTGGATTTGAAACTGAGCTGGGATTAGTATTTCTTTTTAATGACCTTGAAATGACGGATGTGCGTGAATACAGTTTCCAACTGTCATTTTCGTCCATTAAGAAAAGTCTTGGATCCTGCAGAAATTTACTGGCCATTCCTCCAGTAGGACGATGATTTAGGCCCTAAAACTAACATAACCTGGAGGAAGTTTAGAGTTTACTGTACTGTCGAAATGATCCGGAAGAAATGCTAAAATCCATGCAGCTTTTGGACCTAGAGCATCCTAGAGCTCTGGAAAGGCACTATATAAATTTATTATTATTATTATTATTATTATTATTATTATTATCAGCTTGTCTACATTTTTTTTTAAATGTATGGGTTTTTCTTTTTCTTTTTCCTCCAGATGACATGAAGCAGGTTGGACATATAGTTTCAAAAAAAAAAAAAAAAAAAGCAAAGGGTGGATCTACATGTTAATAAAAGATTTATATTACACTTAAAAAGGGAAATGAAAGCTTGATCATTCAGATATTAGTGATATTTAGTGATATATAGTGATTCTCCCCCCAATCTTGAGGTCTTTCATTTTCACATTTATATTTATAAACATGAAAGAAGAAAATATCTGAAAGATGACAACAGCCAGGAGCGGCCTCTGATTCTGATTACCAAGCCCGCTGCAAAAAGAAATAGTAAAAGAGAAAGAAAAAGAAAACAACCCCCCCCCCCCCAAAAAAAATAAAAAATTTAAAAAATAAAATAATAAAACTAGACCTTCAAATTAATCAATTACTCTTAACCTGCTATAGTGCAAATATATATAAGTCAATGTCCATTTAACAAACATGAAGTTCAAAGTAATAAAAGGAGCATAAAACTGCTTATTAGTTAAATGCACCTAGAAACCTGGAATATACTAAGCATGTCTCTTTAAATAGCATTTATATTTGGGTTTATACAGAACAAGTTGTATTTCTGTAGCCTTTTTATTGCAGAAGATAAAATGATAAAATCTAGTTTTGCAGCCCACATCAGAATATTATTATTATTATTATTATTATTATTATCATCATTATCATCATCATCATCAAATGCACGATAATACACAAAAGAACTACAGTGGAGTTTCATGTATTTCATGCTTGCCATAATAAGAGTCATGCATATTTATTATAAAAAAAAAACAAAACAAAAAAAAAAAACACAATATTAAAGAAACGCTGACAGTGGGCTGCGCTGATTACACGTCCTCAGACCTTACAGCTTATAGTAACATCCTGAAATGATCCCCATCAATGCAAAAATCTTAAAGGTTACAAATATACCACGGACTAATAGAAATACAAAATAATTTCCCCCATTATCTTAATAATTCCAAAAGACGACATCACTATATTCTGTGGTATGACAATATTGCCACACGATTGCAGAGTAAAATTTGAAATTTATTTATATTGATATTGGTCTTTTTACAGTTCTGTGGTTTCAGACTAAAAGCACTACATTTAAAACTTCATACAACTTCACTGCATTAAATCCCGTGGAAGCTTTGGATCTTTAAAAAAAAAAAAAAAAAAAAAAAAAAAAAAAAAAAGAAGAAAAGAAAACTCTCAATCTGAGAATGTATGCAATTGCCTCGTTAAAAACTAAATTTCCAAAACAGCAATATAAGGAAAACATAGCTGACGTTGTAAAAAGTCACATTTAGACCTGTTGGGATTCCCTTAATTTAAAACAGACATATACGAAATCTGCCTGTCGACAAGGATCACGAGGGAGAATATAAGCAAAGACAGGGATTTTCATCTTTCCTCTTCATTTAGACAATGATTCAGTGCCGGTAACTTCCGTCTTGTCTATTTTTCTAATGCATCATCATCATCATCATCATCATCTAATTACCTCAAACCAAGGCAAGATTAAAACCTCCACCTCATCCACCATTCAAGTAGATCCCAGAAAGCTCACCTGACCACTTGACAAGTATTCTTAGGTTTCAAAACAAAGCTACCTTCTTTTTTTTTTTTTTTTCCTTTTTTTTTAAATTTTTTTTTTTAAGTGCACTCAAGAGGATACTATTTATAAAAAATAACTGTAATAACAATAATAATATTATAATCGCAGTAATTACAATAGTAGTAATCTTCTTAAAGCATTCTACACAATCCTCATGTACAAATATCGCCATTACAACCAGCCTCCATCCCCTGAGAGAAACATCAATGGTTCAAGTTCCCCACCTATCGAAACTGCAAAACATCTTTAGTTTGGTTATTTAAATAACAATAACAATAATTATTGTATGGGGGGGGGGGAATAATAATAAATCACAAAATACCAATGACCATAATTACATCTATAGACTGAACTTCATTGTCAGGTATATACAGATTTATATTTCCCACAAAAAAAAAAAAAAAAAGGCAGCCTTCGTCTTCACTGTTTTGTCGCAGTGTTCTCCACCTATAGAATTTAAAACGGCATCAATTTTAACTTTAGATTAAATATATACTACAGCATGAATACTCGATATTGGTTCATTTATACGTGTGCATGTTACCTTAAGAGGAAGCGACGCACTGACGGCATTTGTAGAGTTTGGGATTGTGTGTCCTTATGTGGTTTCTCACATTTTTCTGCCTGAAGAATGTCTTACTGCACAACTGCAGGAAAAAGAACAGAAAGAAACACGATGATTAAGAGAAGAACGACGGACATGAGGACGGAGAGGAAGAGAAAGCCTGAGGGGGAGAGCAATATCTTGGTATCGTGTCGATATTGAATCGCCATTGTTTCTTTACGTTAAAACTGTCTCGATATCCCAACATCCTTTTGATAATAAACCCCTGAGGTGAGAACTCGATATTGATAAATCGGTATCGCATCGCATTATACAGAGAACTGCTAGCACGGAGGTGACGGCTGTATCGTCTTAAAGAACTTACAGGACATGGCCAGTGTTTGCCTTCAATGTGCCTGATTCGGTGCATGATGAGGCCATCACAGTCTCTGTAAGATGCTCTACACTGCAGGCACGCATGGGCTCCACCAGAGGACTGACCACGGGGACTCTTCTGCTGGTTAATGCGGGCGTGTCGGATGGACTCCAGCATAACAGTGCGCCGACTGCTCACGGGATACAACTTGTTTACATTCTTTGAAAAGAGAAAGATATGGGAAGGTATTTTTTATTATTATTATTCATGGGATTTTCTCACTCAGCAAGGCTTTCTATAGAAATCTTGATTTAAAAAAAAAAAAAGTTTAAACAATGCTTTGAATAAATAAAGAGGTTTTAAAATTTACATAATAATCGGCTTTACCTTTGTCTTTGGTGCCTGTCTTTTAACCTTACAGCTCCCTTTGCTGTCTTTGAGCTGCGTAAAACTTCTGTTCGCTTTTGATGGCTGGGATACACCGATCTGTTCCTCTTCCTTCTTCACTCGGACAAGCATTCCTCTTTGAGAAGAGGAAGTGGACCTGTTGCCAAGCCCAGCCCAGTGAGGTCCGTTTAGCCCGGATCCCTCCGACGTGATCCTTGCTCTAATCCGAGCTCTTCTGACAATGCCAGGTGATTCGTTGCTAGGGGAAGCACTACTGTGGGAGACAGAGCGAGTCAAGCAGATGTCCACACTCTCCTCCTCCCTCTTGATTCCACCTGATGGTCGGCAAAGCCCGAAGAGGAAACCTTGGTCTAAGAGTTTCACGGGTGGTTTGCTCTGACGTTTACCCAGGTCAGAAGCATCACTATTTACGAAGGGCTGGGTCAGGGGTAGAGGGTCTGCTGGCTCTTCTTTTATAACCTTATAAAGAGGATTATTGTAGTGCTGGTGGTTGGTATTGGAAAAATCCCAACCCTGTGCACCATCAAGATCTGCCTCCTTGTCTTCTGTTCTGTGTCTGGGTGCCGTGTTCTTTTTGTTCTCTCGGACACCGTTTGCTTTACACGCTCCGCTTCTCTGTTTGGTCTTTTCTTGGACCGACTTGTTTTGTCTTGTACCTTTGCGCTTGTCTCTGGTCGAGCGTCCAATGCTGTAGCGCAACATACGCTTTGATTCTGTGGTAGTGATTCTGAGCGAGCGATCTACTGGCGGATTACTCTTGGGGGCCGATCCTCTGGCTTTACCACCGTAGGAGGGGGCAGTTGGAGAGATGGCATACTCTCGGGGTTCCTGTTTTGTCCTTGTTGTAACTTTCTTTGGAGGGGCATGGGCTCCTCGCACTGTGCCCCTTCCTCTGCCTGGAGGTCGAGGTAACGGTTTGTTCGGGCTGCTAGAACGGTTTCTTAACGAACGAACATTACGAGTCTCACTCGAGTCTACCTTCATGGATTGGCTGCGTGTGGTTCTAACACTCAAATGCTCCATTTGACCCACGGTGTTGTTTTTCCTTTTGAATTTCTTGTCCGTGGTAACCTGCGGTTCTACTTTGATCACTTTCTTCAGAAGATCCATTCTGGTCATGTCACAGAGGGACATAGAGGAGCTGACTCCCACTAAACCTCCCAGGCCAACAGCAATTCCGCCTAGACTTTGTGTACGGGGTTTGCGTCGGGCTGTCAGAGAGTAGTCACTCACTTTCAACTTCCTAAGTCTCTTTTTTTGCCCCCAGCCTGAGAGCTCTTCTGGGCCAGGCGTGAGGGATTTCCTCTGCAAGCCGAGGAAGCTAAGTAGTCGATATTTCTCCTGAGCACGAGGACTGTGCACTTCATCTTGAGGGATTGCACTGCACACTTCTTCCTCCACTGCCTCCTGCTTCACCTTCACGGGGATTGCCGGACACGGCTGAGATCGAGACGGTTCCACTGAGAAATCACTCTTTACCCTGTATGTCCGCTGATAAGAGGAGGACTTCCTCTTTCTCTTGGACGAGAGGTCAATTTTGGGCAGGAGCCTACGCAGGGCTAGTGCGGCTCCTGGTGTGGAGCGAAGCAGGCGGCGGGATGGAGAGGAGGATCGGGTGGAAGTAGAGGGAGATGTCGGGATGATTGATGACGAAGGACGAGGGGACAATTTCCTCTTGCTGGATGGAGATTTGAAGTCCATAAGTTTCATCCTGCGAGTTGGGCTACACGGAAAGCCGTAACCCTCTGTCTGCAGACTGGAAAGAGCCTGGCTTTGGCACTGGGCGGGTAAAGTTTGATCACTGCCTTCTCGGTCAGATTCATCAGTCCCGTCTACTACGTGAGTTCCCCCTTGTTCCGTCTCCCTTTTTCTTATAAGCCTTGCTGTCCTTCCTGAGGGGGAGCTCTGGTTTCTCAAGGTGTTCATAGAGGAAACCCCAGGCATCACAGAGGTCATTCCTATGGGACTGAGCAGTTTGGAGGATCGATGGCCAGCCTCTTGCTCACTCTGTAAAGCAGAACAGGCCTCCAGAGCATGCCACATGCGGAGATGGCGAGCCATTGCTGCTACCTCCGTCAGCGTGCCCAAGTTCAGAGTCAGGATGGATGTATAGGAAAACTCAAGCAAAGCAAGCAAGCTCTCCTCACTGAAACCTAAACAGCATACACAATACATGATTAGCAAGTAGCAAAAACCTACAAACACTGCATTGTTTCTTCACACGATTGTGTGCTCTCTTCACTCAATTCGAAGTTTGCAAGAATCGTACACCTTAGCGAGCTACTTGTTAAGATGCGACACGCCATATGACTAGCTTTCAAAAGAAATCGTTTGAAACGGCTTACCCGTGAGGTCGACGTGTGTGTGAGGTTCGGTGGCGGCGTCCATTTCAGCAAATAGTTCCTGGAAATACTCGCTCACGGCTGCCAACACTGACTTGTGGGCAACAAATGAGTGTCCGCTACCAGTTTTTAGCGTGATGTCGCAGAACAGCCCAGCCTCTCGTTGGCTATTCAGCTTGCTCAGAACTTCCTGACTGTGTGATTTCACCATCTTAGATTCGATCATATTCCCCACGTTTGAGCACTAAAGGCACAGAAACGGGCAAAGCAGACAAACGATGAATATCGAAACCCAGATATCAAGAACATCATGTCGAAAACAAACAAAACAAAAAAAAAAACGTTTACCTCTGCTTTTTCAGCCTGCCTTCGATGACATTCCTCGCAGCCCAGAACAAAGTCTCTGACCTGAAAGTACATTCCTGAAAAGGACACACGTGGTGGATAAACAAACATAATCACAAAACATGGCAGCACATATCCAATTCGTTTGATTTTGTTTATTTATTTTTTTGGTGAAGGAAATAAACCCGTCAAATGGTTGCCATGCCAACCAGCTTCATTTATAAACAGTATACTACAGCTGAGTGCAGTGGAGTAGCCAGACTGGTCTCCTTCACATAAATCACATCATAAAGTTATACTTTTCAAATTACATGGACCAATTATCAAACCTGGTCACGTCAAAACTTTTTCGTAATCGACTGCAAGCCATATCGCGGTGGTAATATGCAGCAACAGAGCTATGTGCAAAAATTTGCACCCCCCATGATTTCTACATAGAGGAAAAAAGCAGCGTTTCCCTTTACTACAATTTATCTAGCAAAAACATTTCACACAGTTGTAAAAAAAATAATAGTTATTTACTGTATTACTACTATATTAATCATCGGTATTTGAGCATTTCCGTTACTTGTGATAATGCCGGACGATCCATCAAACCTGACTACACGTGTCAGTAGAAATAATATTTGTTTGTCTAACTTGCTTTATCCTAGGACTATGCAAACTTTTGTACTTGGCTGCATTCACGATAAAGCCTTCGCTGAGTAATCACAAATCTTTCTCCTGGAAATTTAACCCGCACCAACCCAAAATTCACAAAAAAAAAAAAAAAAAAAACACTACATCAAGCTGGGATACACTGCTCAGAAGGAAAAAGTTGATAGCTTGGCTTAGCTCTGCTGATGTTCTGATACTCCTGTTTTTGTTTGTTGTTTTCAGTATTACTTCACATGAGAGTGAGAGTGTGTGTGTGTGTGTGAGAGAGAGAGAGAGAGAGAGAGAGACAGAGCACATAAAGGAGGTCGCTTTTGAATTGCACCAATCTTTAAATGAGATGAAACAAAATGTAAAAGTTACTACAAGGATGTGGAGAACTCCATCTTATTCACAGTTAGCAGGTTTGAAGGTTGGGGTATTGGGGGGGCAGGGGGGGTGTAATATTTGGTGGGGGGGGTGTTTCAGGGTGGACCAGCTCGGTTCTTCACAAACAAATAGTTCACAGCCCAGCCTTTAAGGCGTGCGCATCTGTCGACCAAGATAACTCAGACAGAAATCAGACTTTCACACGTCACTGACACGGCGAACTCGTAGACGCTGCGTCGGCACGTGAAGCGTTTCATGAGATAAACACATCAGCCCAGAGACACGCAGGATGCACGAAGCTGAGTGAAGTGAAGTTGCTGAGAAGATCCTTAAAGGTGCTGCTAGTGTGTGTTACTTTTCTACACCCACTAATTCATCTGATCTTTTTTTTTATGCCTTCCAGGAAGGTCGTCATCATAATAAACATGTGTATATATAAGCTGTGAATAAGATTTTAAATCCGGAATACCTTCCCACCAGTAGTGCTCCGCGACTAGCCGGTACGTGTCCTCCAGGGTGTGGTGAAGGCTCCCGGGCGTCCTCGCGTGGAAAGCCTGGATGGAGTGGAGCCGCTTGTCTTCAGCCAGCACTTCGCGGTACTGCACAAAGCCCTTCTCTAACTTCTTCCGGTACAGAAAACCGCCGATAGTCTCGAAGAAGGGCGACGAAGGGGCGGCGGGTAATGAAGATGATGAGGAGGAAGAGGAAGAGGAGAACCGCTCCTGTCGCTCCCTAGGACACAAAGTGTCATCAGCGGCGTCGCGCGCGCTGTACGTGCACTCTCCGGCCATTTCCGCCGGCTTCCTGATTCAAGTCTCAACAACAACACACGCGAAACTAATGCTATACGTGTTTATACAGTCTGTGACAACGATACAAGCTAGACACCATGGATGTGTTCAACAACTGACCAGCTCCTGTAAACTAGGGATGCTCCAAAAAGTTTGTGTGTTAAATAAAATAAAATAAAATAAAACAAAAACTACTACTATGGATTTCCGATTCCAACGTCCGCATCAGTTGTAAATCCGTGCATCAGAACATCACATCACAGATATAAGAGTTAGGTATAAGAGTTCATCCACGGGCTGAGAGCACGCGCAGGGTGCAGCAGGGAAACCCACCCGGGGTGTGTGTGAGTTATGACGAGCAACACCGTCACATTCATCGCATTGTAAATGTAAAGGAGTCCAAACATCAGCACTCAGTGTCAGCCACCATCATCATCATCATCATCATCATCATCACCACCTGATTAAAGTTTCCCCAACAACTTCACGCGTGTCTCTCTGACACTCTCAGGGAAATTACAAACCATAACTGATCCAGATAAGTGTCATGACATCGGAAATCGCTTATTAAATCAAATGACAGCTTTCCACGCGCACTAGAGTGAACCCTGGGTTTCCTCGAATAATCACGCACTTGCAACAATGTATCAGCTACACAGGGACCGGCGGATCTCTGATCTCTGTGTCTGTCGGCTCCGGTTACTATTTCATACACAGCATATGTAGCCAGCTAGCACACTCATACACACACATACACACTCATATACTCATACACACACTCATACATACACTCATACATACACACAACATAGCACGGCAGCATGCACAGCACACGCAGCACAGCACAGCACAGCCTCTTCCCGTCTCGTGTTAACTTGTGGTTTCTTTAACTCTGTAGCAACATGCTGCGGCTCTCCGTCGCCCAGCATCGGGAGTCCAACGACCTACGAGTCCTCAAACGAAACAGGAGAGGGAGACTTTAAAATAAAAAAAGTGACGGAAATCCAAACGCGGTCCCCCTCCTTTCTAACAAGCGCTCCCGCGACATAAAGTCCAGGCACACCATCAAATTAATCCAATTTTCTTTTTTTCTTTTTTTTTTCTTTTTTTTTTTTTTTTTTTTTTAACAAACTCGTCACCTTCTAGCTGGTTACGCTTTGTCAACCGAACTCTCCTCGACGCCCAACACCTCGCCCCGCCCCTCCGCGATGCCTATTAGTAGACTCTTTAAAGAGCCGCTACTACAACACGCTCCCATTGGTCCGCGCGGCTGTCAATCAACAGCTCTCTCACACCCTTACACTTTTTTTCCCTCCTCCTAGATCAAGATAGGTTGTTGACGTCAGCGCTGCCTCACCGATTGAACCTGGTTAAGTTTATTATGGAAATTAAAGAGAGAGAGAGAGAAAGAGAAACCCTGTGTCGTTTCGTTTTACTGCGTTTTCAGGATTTCGATTCTGAATTTCGTCCTAAATCTAATTTACACCAGAGTCGTGTTCATAAAGGCCCTCTCTGTAATGTACGATGGACAGATCTGTAAAGCTTCTTTGACATGATTAATTAATTTAGCATCTTTCATCTGCTCTTCTCTCAACCCCCATCACACGTCCATTTAGACTGAAAAAATCATCCAATGTGTTGACTATCCGACTGCAATTTAGATCAGACAAAAACTGGCTTATTGTAGGCCACATCATCTCTATATCAGTCCGTTCAAGATAACTTAAATAATGCATCATCTGTCTACAGTTCCTGCTGAAGAAAAACCACAAACAACAGCAGAAACCCTCACAGATTTTGTAATGGTTTTAATGGTTATAATAATGGGAATTGTATTGGTTTTAATGGAAACTAATAGTATCAGGTGTCTCTACTGAAAATTTGTTGTCTTCTATGTATGTAATGGACACTATTAAGGATGGATCAATAATGGTAATGGTAATGGTTAGCTGATGGTTTGTAATGGGATTTGAAGTGGAAACCATTAGATTTTCTGTGATGATTTCTATTGTTTTGTTTTGGGGGGTTTTTTTTGTTTGTTTTTTGTTTTCTTTTCAGAAGGGATCATTTGAACTGTTTCAAGCATTTCACTTGAACCTGGAGAACAAGTGAGAAACAACAAGAAAAAGACACTGATTAGAAACTGTAGAAATCAAATAGGCAATGAAATCTGACTCTACAGACCTACAGTCAAGAGTCTGTACTCTGTGGGATCTTTTGTAAAAAACCTTATTAATGGCGTTGAACTCGGACATCACCGCAATGTCTTTCATTAAGATTTCATAGGAATAGTGGTTGCGTTATTTGTTTATCGACCCCAAACTACAATATGCAACTACTCATACATAGTAGAAAGAGCTAGTTTACAGGATTATGAATCAGCTATTTGTTCATTATCTCAATACCTGTATTTTTATTTTTAAGGCTTTTGATGAAGGTTTTTAAATGGACTCCAGCACCTTTGTTAATCGTCGCAAATGAGATTCAATCAAAAGCTGAATTCCTGAACAATCAAAGGGTTAAGAACAGAAAAGAGGGAAAACATTTCACACTGGGTTTTTTTTTCCATACAGAGATTAGCAGTGCTAATCCTTTTTCTTTCTTTTTTTTTTTAAACAATCCTGTAGTTTTTGTGTTTTGCTCTACAGTACTTTGAGAGATATTTTTAAAGGTAGCCTGCATGTCTTTGATATTTGTTTTCATTCTGTTGAAAAGTCACATCATTCACAGCATTCTGCATTCTTGATGTGATGCTAAAACAGTGCAGTATTGAAGGATCATGAGATGCAGAACTGCTGTTATTCTGGCTACCAAGTTAATTGTAGACCACAAGTATTTAGTTAGAAAATCGGGTATGCTTCCTTTTTTGTACCATTCCTATTTTCCTTATTCAGCAGGTCTAAAAAGATGTATTCAAGTAACCTTTTCCTAAATGGTAAAGGCCTCGTGTGAAGGTCACATTGATTTTTATTCAGGACCGAGTATTTCTAAATAATAGAGAGAAACAAGTCATTAAGAGGAGTGATCACACGGCTCATTCCACAAAGGCCCTGCTGTGCCGAATAAAGCCAGGTGTGTGGAGCATTATAGAGATTAATATTACATTACATTTACATTTACATGTTGTTTCTCAGCAGTAAAGGTCTTGTACTAGTAACTCGCAAGTTATGCATTCAAGACACAAAACTGCCCGAGAACCGCCCTTATGTTGTTGTCTAAGACACCTCAACTTCAATTAGCTTTTCTACATAAGGGGTTGTGTGATTATAAAAGACTTAAAACAATACTTTCAGCTTCCATTAACACATTTACTGTCTCAGTCTTACCTTGACTAAACCAACTAGGTCTGGGAACAGATCTCCATGTATTGATTGTAACTATTGTATAAAACATAGTCACGGTATTCCTTGATAACACCACTTACAAACATACTATTCAAGTGATATTTTTAAAAAAAAATCCAATATGGCTACTGGTTGAGGGAAGGGACTTTCTTGTTGTGAAGGAAAATGAAATGCACTTTATGCACTATTGTGAACAACTGAGTTATTTTCTTATAATAATGCAAACCTGATTCAGTTCATGCCTGACACTACAACTTTATGTGTTGAATTTGTTGTCCTGGATCCTGGGTTTATTTATTTATATCATAAAGGTCAGTTAATCATAGGTGTATGTGATCTATTCATACTTGACCCACAGGGTTCATGGCTTCAGTTGTTATACCTCTGCCATTTACCCTGAGCCACCTCGACAGTCATCCTCAGTGTACTTTAGGTACGTCAAGTGGATGTTCTCTCCCAGTATTACTATTAACCAATATGAACCAGGTGCTAATTAAAGTATTTGAATTTGTTGAATTTTATTCATTACTCGTTATTCATTTGATTTCCTATATGAAACAAATTCATTTAAGCTGCCCGCTTTTGATGAGCTGTCGCATGTAAGCTTTTCAGGAAGGCACTCCTGTCACAGGATGGGATGGACATTGTTTTATAATATAAAACCGGATTAACATTAAACCAGTCACTGGTAAAATACGAGACCTCCTTTCAAGGTAGACCTGGTAGACGGATCTGGTATTGCATTTAGTCTTTAAGGAAGAAGAACTAAGTACCGTAATGGACAACATTCGGTTGAGACATCTGTACGAGTCTGTTTATAGCAGGGATTCTTCTGTTAAGTTTTTTCCTAATCCAATCACAACTGATCACACGCAGAGGCTTTAGAGCCTGCAGGCCTTTAAAATACACTATGTGGCCAAATGTTTGTGGACACCTGACCAGCACACCCATAGAGTCAGGTCCATAAGTATGTGGACAGTGACACAATTGTATGTCATTTTGCCTCTGTACACCACCACCACAGTGGATGAAGCAATGAAGATGGGATTGAAGGGTAGACTTTCAGCTTTAATTCAGGGAGTTTAACACACACAAAAATACTGCGTTAACCGTTTAGGAAGTACAGCCTTTTCTGCAGCCTTCTCCATATTCACAGGCTCAAAAGTAATTGGACAAACTAACAATCATAAATATAAGGATTATTTTTAATACTTGGATGCAAATCTTTTGCAGTCGATGACATCACCAAATGCAGCTTGGTTGTGGGTCTTTCTGCCTTCAGTTTTGTCTTCAGTAAGTGAAAAGCATGCACAGTTGGGTTGAGGTCATTGGACATTTAAAAAACATTTAATTTTTGACTTTCCCTTCAGAAGCCCTTGGGTGGCTTTCATGCTATGTTTTGGGTTATTATCCATCTCTACTGTGAAGAGCCGTCCTATAGGTTTTTTATCATCTGACTGAATCTGAGCAGAAAGTATAGCTCTATACGCTTCATAATTCATTCTGCTCCTTCTATCAGTAGTCACATCATCAATACACACCAGTGACCCAGTTCCATTGGCATCCGTACACTGCCTCCACATGTTTGACAGATGTTGTAGTATACTTTGGAACATGAGCCCTTCTTTTCCTTCTCCATACTCTACTCTTCCCATCATTCTGGTAGAAGATAATCTTACAGTTTTTAAATTTTATTTATTTATTTATTTATTTTTTAGAAAAGTCCAATCTGGGCTTTATTTACTTGAGTGCTACCAGTGGTTTGCATCTTGAGGTAAACCCTCAGTATTTTCATTCATTAAGGTGTGTCTTGATTGTAGATCGCCACTCCTAATGTTTCAGCTGTCTCTATGATAGGTCTGATCCCCTGTCTGTGTTCACTAAATGATGATAGTAATTTTAATTCTCAAAATTTTTTAGTTTTTGCTGGCTTAACTGCTGCTACAAAAGTTATTTTACACACTTGGATTAATCCACAATTACAAATGCCATGACAATGGTTGTTATTCAATAATAATTGTCTCCTTTGAAATAACTAATCCTGGGCTTCATTAAACTAAACCAGCTACAGGATCTGCCTGCTCAGGGATTGCATCATCCCTTAAGGATTTAATGCTATCTCATTAACAAATGCCTTAAATAATCCACCCTGTGTATACAGTGGATCACACCCTGTTAATATGGCAAGTTTTTATGATGAAAAAAAATCATGTCAGAACTTTTCCCACCCTCGGTGTGAAATTATAAACGTATAAAGAAATAGTGAGAAATAAAAAATTTAGGGGAAAATAGGAAAAATACATTTGAAAATAGTTACAATAAATCTTGTTTCGTAAGTGTTCATACCCTTTTATAATTGGGGGTGTGGCCGTGTTCAGAATGAACCAATCACATTCAAGCTCACATTCAAAAGTAATTATCATACAACTGTCATTCACTGTTAAATTGTTCTGATTAACCCCAAATAAAGACCAGCTGTTTCTGTAGGATTTTCTTCTTGGTTTCAACTGACTGCTGAAGCCATGGTCCGCAAAGAGCGGACAAAGAATTTTCAAGGAATCTAGGAGAGGAGTACAAAATTTTTTTACATTATTTGTCCCATGAGACATCATGAAAACCATCATCAACAAGTGGAGAAAAAGAAGCACACAGTGACAGCACCGAGAACAGGACATCCCTCCAAAATGTACAAAATGTCAAAACAAAAACTTACCAAGGAGGCTGCCAAGGCACCTACGGCAACATTAAAGGAGCTGAAAGTGACAAGTATCTGACAAGTAGCCTATTGATTACTCTCTGTATGTGACAACAATCTCTCATATTCCTCAAATGTCTGGGTTATAGGGTAGGGTGTCTACACGGAAGCCCTTTTTTGCAAAAAAAAAAAAACATCCAAGCTCAACTAAATCACCCTAAACCATGTGGTAAAATGTGTTATGGTCTGATTAGACCAATTACAAAAGTTATCATAATTCCATAATTCAAAAAGTTATGATTGATGCAAAAAAAAAAAAAAAGCTTCACAGTGAAACATGGTGGTGGCAGCATCTTGCTTTAGGGCTGCTTTTCTTCAGCCAGAACTGGGGCTTTTATCCAGATGGATGGAATCACGAATATCTACAAATGACAGTCCATTTTAGTGCACAATCTTCACGTGTCAGTAAAGTAATCAACAAAGGAATGGCTTAAACCAAAAGAAGATCAATGTTTTTGAATGACCTATCCAGAGCCCAGACCTGAATCCAACTAAAAACCTGTGGGGTGACCTGAAGCGGGCTGTGCACAGGAGATGTCCTTACAGTTTGATGTATCTAGAAACAATGTGAACATATTGCCAAGTCAAGATGTGCTACACTAATAGAAACCTACCCTACAAGTGTAATAAAATGAAAAGGTGCTTCAACAAAGTATTAGTTTAGGGTTGACCACACTTGTGCAACTAGGTTATTGTGAGGGTTTTTTTTTTCTGATTGATTTGTATACTTGCACAAAAAGATATGACATGATTTATTTTAGTGTCATTCTTTTACTTCACAAAAACCTGCCATTTTAACAGTTAATGAGCAACATCATCACCCAGAATATCATCAGTCCTGATCCTTCTAGATCTCTCAGCAGCCATCGACACAGTCACACATAAGACTTGGAATTATAAGAGTCTTGGAATTACTGGCTAAGCATGACAGTAGGTTGTTTCCTAGCTGGAGGTATACTCATATCAGATGACATGGAGGGGATCTACATGTGGTTCATGCAGAGCTTCGCCCTCTACTTCTCCCCCTGTACTTGTTCTTATATCATTGCTATACTCATTACACACACCTCATTGTTTCCTTCCATTCTATTCCTCAGACACTCATGTTTTGACTCATATCTCAGTATGTATGGCCGACATCTGAGATCTAGGTTCTTGTCATCTTCAGAGAAAACTCTCTGAAAACGCAGTCTGACAGTACACAAACCCTTGGCATAGTTCTTTAGAGCTTCAAACCGAGCAGACATATCTCACTTCTCAGTTTGCTGGAATGTCTTCTTGTAGGTTTCAGGATCAGGAGGATTCCTAATTGAAGAAAGTGATCAAACTCCTCTCGATTATATTCCCTTTCAGCCACCATCCCTCAAGATACAAGGAACAAGTTTTTCCTGTACTGGTGGAATGAACTTCCCTTCGCTGTCTGAAAGGCTGAGTTGCTGGTTAAAGACCAACCACTTCACTAAGCACTCACAGAAGGCCTAAACATAAATAATGTCAAAATACTCTTATGGTATTCTGAGACCCTGACTATTTGTACTAGCCTCAGAATGTTCATGTTTACTTTGAAGCATTTCTGTAAGTCACTTTGCATAAGAGCATCTGTCAAATAATGTAAATGATGCCATAAATGAACATACCTACAAACTGTATATTAGCGGAGTTCAGTACGTGTAGTATGCATGGGCTGTCATTTTAAACACAGCCTAGGACTGGAGTTGAGAAACACTGATTCATAGCATGTCAAGAACATTTCCTGTTTGTTTCCTGTCTGCCTCACTGTTCCATCTAAAACAAACTAAACTGAATATTAGGTTTTGTTGTCTATATTTGATCTCATCGGTTTCATGTTCTTTCTGTCATAATCCTAGTATGGATTTTAAATACTCGTTTGCGATTGATGTTTCCTGGCAGCTTGTTTCCATAAAAAAAACTGAATTCTGAGTTGACCTTCAGAATGGATTTGCCTACATTAACCTGGCATGCCTATAGATCTGACTCGTGTTATGAAGATGATCATCATGGCAGAATAAAGACGTAAATTCTATTGGCTCAGACACCACAATAATACAGCATGCGAGCAGTAACAGCATGGCAGTACTGTCCAAATGTTTTGACATATTGTTGCTCACCAGGAAAATAGAAAATGGAGACAGGGAGACTGTGAGATTATTGTCTGCACTGTTGGCCATAGCAGACATTTTCCTAATGCATATGTGGTGCATTAGGAATGTGTATCCTCTCATTATATATGGAAAAGCAGAACTCCTTTTTTATTATGCTGAATAATCCGACACCTCTGGGATACTGGTAGTGTGCATGAGGAAAGTGACAAAAATGTTTGTTTTCTTATTTAGCGTTTAAGTACAGAATGATCAGGAGCCGGCCTTACTATTTTATTATTACATATAGACAGACTTACTGTCAGAATTAGTGCTGTAGCCAATACAAATACATTGTAATCAGGACAGGACAGGAATAAATAGAAAATAATAAATGTATGTATCATTATATAAGTAAAACATAGTCCTGTACAAAAAACAGTAACCAAGAACTGTTTAAATTTAGAATGTAAATGGATCTTATATATTTGTATTTTTATTTTTATTATTGTTACAGTAAAATCAGCCTTGATAACACGCTTGAAGCCTTTTCTCCCCCATCTCCATGAGGAAGCCACTGTCAAAACTTTCCAACAGGTTTAACAGGTTTATAACATGTTTACAGAATGTAGGTACTTGATGGCTACTTTTAATTCCCTTTCAGTTCCAGATCATTCCGAACGACTTTTTTTTGGGGGGGTATTCGGTCCCCGCCGAAAGTATTGGAATGGCAATGTCAATTCTTTAATTTTTGCTATACATTGAAGACATTTGGGTTTGAGATCAAAAGATGACTCCGAGACAACAGATCAGAATTTAAGTTTTCATTCCCTGCTATTTAACATCTAGATGTGTTAAACAACCTAGAACATGGCGCCTTTTGTTTGAACCCACCCATTTATCAAGTGATTAAAAATATTGGAACGTCTGAAACACAGGTGTTTCTTGTTGCCCAGGTGTGCCCTGTTAGCCTGATTGTTTAAATAATTAATAGCTCTGAATGTCTGCTCTTGGTTTGAGCACTGGGTTTCGGCTTTGAAGACGGCCTTTGTTGTAAAAAAAAAGATAAACCAACATAGAAGAGCTGTCTATGGGAGAAATGCAAGATTTTGAAGTTGAGAAAAGAGAGTATTGGGTATAGCCAATACAACAATTTGTAATGTCCTGAAAAATAAAAAGAAACCACTGGTGTACTAACAACCAGACATTGAACAGGTTAGCCCAGTTGAGCATGCATTTCACCTCCTGAAGAGTAGATTGAATGGAGAAACCCCCAAAACAAGCAACAACTGAAACAAGCTGAGGTACAAGCCTGGAAAAGCACCACAAAGAGGAATGCAACAGTTTGGGTGGTGATGTCAGTGGGTCATCAGCTTGATGCAGTTATTGCAAGCATATATGGGATATGCAACTAAATATGAAGTGTTCTTGACTTTAAGCCTATCCTTTGCAATACTTTTGCTCACCTAAAAATTGGGTGGGTTCTCACACACATCTAAATGTGTGAAAATATCAGGAAATGAAAGCTGAAATTCTGATCTATCATCTCATAGTCATCTTTTGATCTCAAACCCAAATGTCTTCAGTGTATAGCAAAAACAAAAAACTGGCCTGGCTGTTCCAATACTTTCACAGGGGACAATAGACAGTGAAGGTCATGGCATTTTATGCAAATTAACTATTTACTGTCTATCTCAGAAACATAGTGGTGGCACGATTGGGCTCAGCGTTTCTGGGATAGGCTACAGATCCACCATGACCCTGACCAGGACAAAGCAATTGCTAAAGATGAATGAATGAATGAATGAATGAACAAATTTCACACATACACCTTTAGATTAAAATGTCTTTAAGATCATGAACAACATACTGGTGACTTCAAGTGTAGGTGTATAATTATAAGATACACAATACAAGATTCTTTTATTGCCACACAATGGTGTGGGTGGTATTTCAGTTTGGTCGAGTTCAACAATAAACAATACACTAAACAATAAAGTGCAAGACAGGACAAGACAACACATGCAAGAAATGCATATTAATATGGAGTTACTGACTGCAAATTTAGCGTAGTATATACAAATGTTGTAATAGTACAGATAAGCAGTGGCTCATAGCCATAGATATTGGTGGGGCAGTATTCCATCAATAACACCATGGCGTCCATGTTTTGTGACAATTTATTAGATTTAATTCTGTATATTTGCTATAAAACAAGATCTTGCTGATTTTTAAACTAGTCCAGTTTAGCGCAAATACCTCAACCCTGGCAACCTTGTCATTAACTGTCCTGTCCTCTACTCCTTCTTCATTGAAAATGTTCATACAGAGTAGAGGGAGCATGGGGCAGCATGAATCTTTCCTCAGCAGGCCTGTATGAGCGCATGTTGAAGTTCCCATGTTTGACAACTAAGTGCAGTAATAACTGCGCTGCCCCGAGATTGCACAACTTCTAGAAAGGTGAGCACATTAATGGAACATGGGCTTATACGGTGGGGGAAATAAGTACTGGTCAACATTTTTTTCAGTAAATATATTTCCAATGAAGTTATTCACATGAAATTTCCACCAGACATCAGTATTACCTCAATAAATCTGGAAATATAAAGAATTCACAACATTAAAGTCCATAAATAAAGTTATGTGTAATAAAGAGGAATGACACGGGGGAAAAAGTATTGAACATGCTAAGAAAAAGCAGTTCTCCAAGGCTAGGTAAGGCAAGGAACCAGCTGAAATCCGTAAGTAATTACACCCCCTATCTGTGCAAATTAATATCAGCAGGGTTAGTAAATTGATGGTCTGTAAAAAGGCATTTCGTTACCAAGGTGTCACACAAGAAACATCTCATGAAGGGTAAAAGCAAAGAGCTCTCCCGAGACCTTCACAACCTTATTGTTGCAAAACATATTGATGGAATCGGATACAGACGTATTAAAAAACTTCTGAATCCTTCAGTAAGCACCATTGGGGTCATTATCCGTAAGTGGAAGCAACATCACTCCGTCATCAATCGGCCATGCACATGAACTCCTCACAAGATTTCTGACCAGGGAGTCAGAAGTATAGTCAGAAGAGTAGCCCAAGAGTCAAGGACCACTCGGAAAGAGCTCCAGAAACACTTGGAGGCAGCAGGTACCATCGTCACAAAGAAAACAATAGGTAATGCACGCTGTCAAATAGCAACAATTTAAAATAAAATAATAATCATTTGTCACTCATTGAGTTGAAATTGGATGGAAGTATGAATGAGGAGTTTATAAGGATTAACATTTATTATGTTATGATATATGGTGAGGCTCTGCCCCTATGGACAAGCCTCCACTGGAACAGATGAAAATGACTGAAACCAGTTTAACAGTAATGAAAGTACATTAATACTAACACAATTAGGAGTGCAGATTGAACAAGACAAATAAGAAGAGCTTCTTCAGCTATACAAACTAGAATAAAACTAGAACTAACGTCAAAGGAATACATTTATAAAACTTTGGGTTTTTTAAATTTTTATTTTATGGATAGCTGATGATATATGAAAAAAAAAAAATCTTAAATATGTTCACTCTCTCCACTTATCGTCCAGGTGTAGCAATGAATCATCGATGCATTTCAGATGTCCATGTGAATGGAATGCTTCCAGTCATACAAAGCATGTAGGAGTCGCTTCACACATCACAGAATAGAAATGAATGTAATAAAAGCTATAAGGGCTCTTTGAGATGGATGTTGATGACAAATGATGGTGGAGGAAAGGCGTAAGGAATGCATTAAATTAGAGTATGACTGCAGAGGCATTTCCTGACAAACTCATGACTAACTCATCCAACAAAAACATCATCACCACACATACACACACACACACACCCACAGTGTGCATTTAACTTCAATCACACAGAATGAGTCATAGTTGTCCCCTCACACTGACTCACATTTCATGCATTATATTCATATACACTATATGGCCAAAAGTATGTGGACACATGACCATCTCATTCCAAAACCATGGGCATTAATATGGACTTGGTCCCCACTTTGCTGCTATGACAGCCTCCACTGTTCTGGGAAGGCTTTCCGATAGATTTTGCAAAATGGCTGTGTGGATTTTTGCCCATTCAGTCACAAGAGCACAAGAAGTTGGGCACCGACGTCCGAAAAGAAGACCTGGTTGTTCCAATTTATCCCACAGGTGTTCAGTGTGGTTGAGGTCAGGATTCTGTGCCTCAAGACCACTTGAGTTTTTCCAACCATGGTAAACCATAATCTTAATGTTACAGCACACAATTGTGTATTTCCACATATGGGTGTTGTGGTCAGCTGTTCACACACCTTTGGGCATAATGTATTTTATACACACACCACATGACGGCATCTGGATAAAACAAGATGATGTCAATTCATTTTCAGTAGTTAAAATGCTGGCAACTGAAAGTATCTGAAGCTGAGATGTGACCTTTAAAAGCAGGTCAACCTAGTTAAAGGTGCAGAAGCATCATCATATGACCAAAGTATAAAATCTGTCATAGAAGCTTGCTGAAGAGGTTCTGTTCATTCATTCATTCATTCATTCATAACACCCATACAATTTTTTTTTGTTGGGATGGAAAGATCTACAAATGACAGGTTATGCAGACCATAAGCTTTCTAGTGCTCTCTGGAGACCATGGCACAGTGGGTAGTGTTTCCACCTCACAGCTCCAGGGTCCCTGGTTCAAGCCTGAACTCGGGTTACCGTCTGTGTAGAGTTTCATGTTTTCCAGCTGTCCTCATGGTGCCCTGCAATGGACTGGAGTACCAATCAGGGTGTGTTTCTGGGATATGCTCTAGATCCATCATGACACTGACCATTTTATACTCTTCTTATTATTATTATCATTATTCATGCATCTTCAGGAGCTGCTTTGTCTTGGTCAGGATTGTGGGGGATCATGCACACACGCTCAATCAAACCTAGGTGCAATTTAGCATAATCAATCCACATACCTGCATGTTTTTTTGGACATTCCTCTATATTGTTCACACCAATTCGAATGGACTTAACATTGTGATTTCTCTATTAGAATGATGCAAAAAGAAACCGGGCGACTTTTCTCAGCTCCTCAGCAGTCCACCATTGTTGAATTGATGTTGAGGTGATTTGCCTGGTTGTGTTCCTCGTTTTTGCTTATACGATTGCCGCGATTTTCCTTTAATCTCTCTACAGGTCATTTTTCTTCCCTTTTAACAAATACTGACACTAGAAATGTCGGTCTTCCTGATTTACACCACACTGCATTAATGTAGCGCAGGACTTGTTGAAATATGTTACTAGTCTCAAGGCAAGGCTGCTTTACTTTGAGCAACTTATGAAAATATTATGAAAGCAGAAGTAAAAAAAAAAAAAAAGAAAAAAAAAGGTGGTTAATGGAAAAGTCCGGACCTTCAGACGCCCTCAGAGATATAGTGGTCTGAGAGCATGGAGTGCTTTAAAGCTAAGGCAATATGTGCATGCTATGCACAGTGTGTGGTGTGTGTGAGGACCCTGACAGCTGTTACATATTCAATACAATGGATACAAATGGCATAAACAAGTGGAGCAAAATCAGGTTGCAGGGAGTATATATATATATACTAAGAGCTTAAAAATCAAGATACTGGCAGCTTTCTGAAGCAATGGAAACCTCAGCAGTGATGTGGATGACTAAATGGGAGTAAAGTCCATGTGAGATAATGGGATGAACATACACTCCAAAATGTTTAGCAAAAAAAAAAAGGCTACTGCTAACATGGTTACGCTGCCTAAAGTGTATGTAAACATATTCATATTTAACTGTATAGGACACATGCTCCTAATCCTGCAGTTCCCCCCCGTTCACATTTGAGTGTTTTCCTGCTCTAACACACCCACTTCACTTCAGGAAGTGCTGTTAACTAGTTTATTAGTAGGATCACATGTATTGGCAGCAGATAAAACACTGAAATGTGTGACAGGACAGGAATTATTGCTGGACCAGGGTTAGGAACTTGTGACTTAGGAACAATTAAGTAAATTCTGGATGCAACTAGATAGTTAGTAAGACTACAATAGTAACGTATTGCTTTTAAATGTAACTGTAAGCCTTACAAAAGAACCCCCTAGCAATTTACTGACAGAGGATTAATTCAATGTAATCTGATCTGGCTCTTGCAACAGCTGACGCACCTAACAACTATTTTAACTATTTCGCAGCTTTGTTTTGTTTTGTTTTTTTAGCTGAAATGCAGGGTAGATCAACGTGTTAGAATATTAAGATGTTTGTGATGCAACACCTCACCTAACTTGAGCTTCTAAAGCAATGATACACTTAAACAGCGCAGGAAGATTGGTTATAAAGAGTAACATTTACAATAATTAGGAGTTGCATAGACTAGTTGTCTAATACATTCACTAGTTGGCACGTTGGGGTTGTAGACTAGTCAGGTGTTGGGGGGGAGGGGGGAGATGAGAGCAAAATAGACGGTTAAGAAAGCAGCTAAATGCACTTTAATTTTTAAACAAGTCAATTCTACAGTCAACTGCCGGGAAAAGTCTGTTTTACATTTTCTTTAATTGACCATTAACACTTTGCATGAAGTGGAGGTCTGGTCCACTGAGGCCACAGCTGAAAGTGGTGTTAAAACTTCCCGGAAGCTGCTTCAGACATCGCGTCCTTCATTTATCATGAAGCTTGTAATGATCATCATTGGAAAACAAGGCTAGTTGACTACTTTTTTAATTACTGGTCAACTAGCACAAAATTCGTAGTGATGCAACCTCTAACAATAACATAGCAAACATGTTCTTCATTAGATATACCTACTATGTGAAAGCTACTTTAACCATATATTGTGTATTTAAAAAAACCCCTATTTCTAGCTTCAAATAACCTAGGAAATATTGACAAAACATACTGTTGAATGTCGAAGTTTGTAACCCCGTGGTTTCTGGTCCAAAAGAAAAGATGTACCATTATTTTACAATTTAATTTAACGATTAAACAAAAGAATTCCGAGGTGAATTCTGTATCCTAACACAACACCGTTCCAAAACATACAACAAATGAAAAGTTTGGAAAGAACTGTAAGAATCCATAGTTTTGCCAGTGATAAGTCTGTATATCTTGAGAAACACCATATGGCTAAAAGTTTGTGGGTACGTGACCATCACGCCCAAATTTGGTTCTTCCAAAAACCGTTGCCACAAAGTTGGAAGCACACAATTGTATAGGACGTCTTCGTGTGCTGTAGCATTACGATTAACCTCTCACCGGAACTAAAAGACCTAAACCTGTTCCAGCATGAGAACGCCCCAAGGCAAGGTCCATGAAGACATGGTTTGCTAAGGTTGGCATGGAAGAACTCGAGTGAACTGGACAGAGCCCTGACCCCAACCCCACTGAACATCTTTGGGATGAACTGGAACACCGACTGCACTCCAGACCTCCTCACCTGCCTTCACTAATGCTCTTGTAGATAATTGGGCAAATCCCCACAGCCAGTGGAGGTTATTATTACAGCAAAAGCAAAAGAACACACGAGTGTAATGGTCAGGTGTTCACACACGTCTGGTCATCTAGTGTACAACAGATATGAGCAAAAATTGAACAAGCAATTTGGGAGGGTCAGGACAGATGCCAGAATAAAGTAGGAGTACATAGTACAACTGAAAGGCAGCAAACCTATTCGAAGTATATGAATGAGACTGAAGACAGATAAAAAGTTTAAATGATCAAAATTCTAATTTTAGCTTTGATATGTGGTAAATGGGTCCACCTCTAAATGACTCGAGAGGTCACGTGATCAAGATCTTTTACGTTGAGCGTCTGGGAGAATCAGCATCAGAACACACTCCACATGCATGCTACTGACAGTCAGTGCTCACATGAATATGCTATTGGGGAAAAAAAAGGGTATTTAAGAGTTAATTGGAGAAAGTAAATGTTCCTAGCTTTATAAAAATAAATAAATAAATAAATAAAAGGTTGTATTTGGAACCCCAACTCAGACTCAATGGATAATCTGAGATCAGTGAAGACCGACGGCTTTTTCATGAGTCTTTTAGAAAAAGTTGTGAAAATTCCTACCAGATTTATAAAATTTGTTCAGAAATAATAATCAGCTGTAAATGTGTTTGATTCACATTTGAAAACACCCACAAAACTGACTGCATAAAAGAATGAAAATAAATGTTATTTTCCTGACTGAATGAGGAACGAGTGTCTAAATGCCCTAAATATAGCTCAGCCACAGCAGTGCACCACCTACCACAGCGTAATCTTTTATAGGGTGCTATTACTTTTGTTCAACGTGAATGGCTAGTCTTATTTGTTTTAAAGTATGGATTTGTTTCCAATCGCTTTCTTTCCAGTCGTTAATACGAGATGATCGAGTTTGACAAAATCATCACATTTGTACATGCAACTGAAATATACAAGCTATTTTAAACTTGAGTGAAATTTGTATAGAAAATGTAATACAATTCAATAACAGAAGACCATGTCTGGTTCCATTTCTGTCAGCCAAGAACAGAAACCCAAAACTGCACAGGTGAAGACTGGAGAAACGCAGCCTGGTCTGATGGATCTCGATTTCTGCTGAGGAACACAGATGTTAGGGTCAGAATTTGGCAGCAACAGCATGAATCCATGGACCCAAGCTGCCTTGTGTTAACAGTCCAGGCTGGTGGAGGTGGTGTAATGGTGTGGGGAAGGTTTTCTTCAAGCATTTTAATACCAATCAATCATGGCTTGAACGCCACGCCCTATCTGAGTATCGTTCCTGAACATGTGCATCCCTTCATCACCACAATTTACCATCTTCTAATGACTGTGATCATTCCAGCACGATACTGCACCATGTCCCAAAGCAAAACGTCTCAAACTGGTTTCACGAACATGACTATGAGTTCAGTGATCTTCCCAGTCACCGGATCTGAATCCAGTAGATCACCTTTGGGATGTGGTAGAACGGGAGATTCACAGCATGAAAGTGCATCTGAAAAACCTGCAGGAATTGCGTGATGCAATCATGTCGACATGGACCAGAACCTCAAAGGAAGGTTTCCAACATCTTGTGGAATCCATGCCATGAAGAATCGAGTCTGTTTATAGAGCAAAGGGACTGACTGGGACTACCCCGTATTAATATACTGTTCCTAATAAAGTGCTCAGTGAGGGTACATAAATTTACATCGTTTGATAAATGAGGCCCCATGATTAACTTTCTTCCCACAAGTATAGCTCTCATAACTGGATATGAAACAGATTTTTAAAGTTTTAAGGAGGAAGGCAGATTGCTAAGTAATCACTGTGACAAAAGCTTGTTGGTTGTGTCACTAAAACGTTAAGTAACAACCTCACTTTTTATTAGGAGGGGGGGAAAAAACCCTACTACAGCTGCTTTAGAAGGAAAAAGGAGAACTGTGATTCATTTGAGAATTGAGATTCAACTGAGAATTTAATGAAGAATTCACTCAACAAAAGACTGAAACCAAATAAATCCTCAAAGGTTAAAGCGGACTCTCGACACAATATTTACTTTCATCCTTTAGTAATTCTCTTTACAGCGAAAGCTCAGTCTGGGTCCCCCGTTCTGAAACGGGGGCTTCCACATTTTACACCATCTATGGTTTGTTTGTCACCACAGTTCTACTGTGTGTTTCGTTTTCTGTACAGATGAATCAGCATGTTCTCACGGACAAAGAGGCTGCTTTAGTTGTTTTTGCAGACAAGACAATACAAACCGATCACAGAAAAACAACCATCGTTGTGCCTTCGCAAACGGACCGGAATCCTTAAAACTAGTCTTTCAAAATCGGTCCTTGGTACTTTTGATATCAATCATAAACAGTTCGGTCTTGACTACAACAATTTAGAAATGTCTTCTAAACTATCAGTAATGCACAATACAAAACCCTTAACAGTATAAACAGACAAGTCGATAAGCTCGTCAAAATGAACCAGAACAACAACAACAAAATAAAAAATACATGCTGTTCCCTTATGGTTAAATTACAATGTAAGGGTTTGGTTGAATTTTAATTACAAGTGTCCAAATACATGCACTCCTGGGTTCCTGCAGAGTTGTATAAAAATATGGGGAGGTTTAGTTATTGGTCAAGAATCCATGGCCTTGCTGCTGGACTCCACTGAGGGCTCAGTGCTTTGAGGAGAAGTGCTGCTGCTGCCACTCGGACCTGAAGCTTCGTCAGTCTTGGGCCGCTTGGATTCGGGAGGCTTGCACACTGGATCGTTAGAAGGAGAAGGTCTCTCTATAGACGAAACGAAAGCTTTTTGGTACTCGTACACGCCGCAGTAAATACTACTACTATACAAGTTCATCTTAATTTATCATCATCAATAGCGTGCCATGGTGTAAAGCACAGAAATTCAAATACAAACACCAGATCCGAGATCTCATTTAGTGTATATTGCAAACATTTTGAAAGAGGCTCTAATCACAACTAACCATGTTTGGCTTTCTCATTCGAGGATGGTGCGATAAAGGTCTGAGAGGAAGCCGGAGATCTGGGGATAACTGGCGTCAGAGAAATTCGCCTGTGTGAGCAAGGCAGAGGAAGAGATGAGAGTTAAATTCATTTCAGCGTAATGCACACACACACACACACATCTTTCATTTGACCTGCTTCTTCACAACTACGAAGACTTGTTAAACAGGATTCATGGTGAATGGAGGCCTACATTATTGTCCAAGTATGCATTTAAATGACTCATTATACACGTTTTTAAAAAAATATATATATATTTAAAGAAATTAGTTTTGTTCAGCAATAGTGCTGTAAGAATGGTGTCGAACGATACAGGCAAAGGAAACACTGACAACTTCTACATATGATCAATACTTTTGACATAATTTAAGATTTTCCTTTTTGAAATAAATAAAGAAATCCAAAATGCTATGTAACTGGGCTTCATAACAGAGACTGGAATAAACAGGAAGTGCCCTTTAACTACGCAGGACCTCAGAAAGAGGAACGGTGTATAATGTCTTCCCAAATTTCATGAACACCTGCGCATCGCAAAAGCAGAGGTTACAACTACAGACTATTACGATCATAATATCCAGTGCATGAATAATTCTCTACTCACGACGCCTCCACGAACATCGGCAGGCCATCGACAAAATGGCCGCGCCAACTTAGACTGAAAACGGCTAGCTCATAGGCACCAATGTAGAATCATGCAATAATTTGCATGTCTAAAACGCAGATTTTGGCTAAGTATGTTTTTATTGTACAAATCTGTACTCGAGATTACACACAGACACACGGAATTATATCAATGTAAATCAATTTCTAACAGACACACCCGCCACAGAGACAAGAAAGTGAGTGAGATAGTGTGAAGACAGTGATTCCAGCTTCAAGATGGCCGCCACTACTGTTATCATCATGTGTGTGTTTACTTTTGAACATATAGCACATCATACAGTGACAAGAAAAACAAACAAAAAAAAAAAAACCAACAACCACCACCACCACACTTTAGCTGGGAATGAGTTTAAGATAGCTGCCCTGGGGATTAATCACAGTACATTTCAGTTCCTACTGAGATCATTCCCTTGAAGTTTATGCAGTAGAGATGATCTGCCAAACCAACTATTTATCAATTCTTCATACTGAATGGTTCACAATAATGCTTTGTAGAATAAACAACTTTTATACAATTTATTTGATGAAAATTCAATTGAAGAACACCCATTTAAGAGTCACTTGCTTACCTAGGGGTGGGTCCTTTAGGCGTTGTGGAGTTTCTGGCAGTGAGGGGAGCAAGCGGGGTGCTTGGGGTAGTTTTAGGAGTAAGTGGTCCTCGACTGGGCAGAGGAGTAGAGGGGGCAGATTTTGACAAAATGGGACTGCCGCTGGTGGGCGGGGCAGTGGGTGTGGCAGGAGATTTTGGGGTGCTGGGTTTGCTCCATCCCTCCAGTGTGTTGAGAGTAATGCGCCTGGACTGCGATTTGGCCTTCAGGCTTTGTGGCGTTCGCTTCTCTTCAGAGGTAGCAGATGAAGTCTCTTTCTCCTGTGTGACGGGTGAAGGGTTAGTGCGAGGCACGGGTGAAGCCGTTCGTCCGCTACCTGATGCCCGCTTGCCCTTTTTCTCGCTGGCAGCGAGCGGGGTGATGATGTCCAGCGGTGGCCGCTCTTTCAGAGGCGTGCCGAGCTCCAGCTCGTCAAAGGATACGAACGAGCAATATCCATCCGTGGATGACACGGCCACGAACGAGCCATCACGAGACCTGACGTCGTAAGATTAGCATACGAAACTTTTTAAATCGAGTATGTCGCAGTGAACAAAACGCACTCGTAGACCTGAGCCATAACATCAGATTTCAGATATAAAACACATACAAACACAAAACGTATAAAGCATGCATCGAAATATGTTTACAGTTCGTTTGGAGTTCATTTAGTAAATGCTCTTTTGCAGAAATGCTGTCAGGCCTGTGTAAATAAACAAAAGAAGTGATTGTATAGGGATTCACACTAACTGGTTAGAAACCCATAATTTATTTTCTTTTGGAAACAGTTACATCATCAAATGTTTATGATGCTAATGAAGAATTAAATATCATTAGCACATTTCATCAGTAGCCGAGTTTATTGCTCTATTTTGCCCCCTAGTGGAATAACAGACTAGCTTTATTAAATTTTTTAAAAATATTTAATTTCGGTTACAGTTTATAAATTCATTTGGTGGACCAGATTATAACAATGACACCCTTGTGCTATAACTAAAAGCAGTACTGAATCACACACAGACAATCAGTCACGTACACTACCGGTCAAAAGTTTAGACACACTCATTATTTTTAATTTTTTCTCCACATTTTAGAATAAAAAAAAAAAAAATCCAAAATAAATCTAAATAACTGAGTATTTTAGCATCTTCAAAGTAGACAGGCTTTTCGCCTAGATTTTCCAGAAATGCATTCTTGGTGTTTTCTCGACCGAGTTCTTGAGGAATTTCCCTGAGATGCTTTTTAAACAGTATTAAAGGAGTTCCCACCGACGCAGGACTCTTATCCACTGCTTTTCGGAATATTTCCCTCCGAGTCGTCCGTTTAAATAAAGATTATTTTGTAAATAAAACGTTAGTTTTATAATGAAAGAAACGAACACGTCGGCACGGTTATATTTTTGTCTGCGACGCCGATTTCACACGTTTAATCACACACCTTCAGATCAAAAGGTTTTTAACATCATAAACATTTCAGTCGAGTGTCCGCAAACTTTTGACCGGTAGTGTACACAAAATCCTGTGAGATTGCTTTCATTATGTTAAAACGCCTACAATGTGATGAAGCACCAAAATTAATATAACAAAAAAAACCCTGAGAAATCAGTTAATGCCAGTTAACAATATTTTTTGACAACATTATGACAACATTTGAGAAGAAATAAAACACATTTAACAACATAACATAAAAGACCTCATTAAAAGTCGTCTGCTGATCCGAATAAAATGATGTATTAAAACATGCTTGGGTCTTACCAGCTGAGGTCACTCAGGGTGTGGTAGTGGATATTGGACACGTAACCAAATGGCAATGTCTGCTGTGTGTCGTAAAAAAAGATGGAGTCTTCAGATGCCACAGCAAACACCAAGCGATATGGCAACTGGAACGTGTTGGGCAGCGGCTGCACCGATCCATCTGACAGAACGACAGAAGAGAGAGCAGAGATTTAAAAAGAAATAATAAACAAATACTAAAAAAGGAAGGAATAATGAATGATAAACTACTTGTTAGGGAGGAAACTCACCTTCAAGCTTCTTGGTTCTGAGCTCAAAGTACACAGGGCAGCATCGTACAGCAAGAGTGGCTTTAGCAGGACAAGGGAGATGGGCTATGGGTCTGATACACACACACACACACACACACACACTATAAATGCCCAGGGTTTACTACAACATAAAAAAAAACAGCATGGACGCTAATATGGAAATGCTACAATAAAAGTAGACAAATAATACATCATTACACCACCTCTTGAAGCTCTTCCTGGAGAAGACGTAGGTGGTGTTCGTCACGTTCTCTCCTGTCTCCACACAACCAGCTGAGAATACACACAGAACAGCATCATAGCACAACCCCACGCTTTCAAATAAAATAAAGAGGTTCATCAGCAGAGCAATACAAGCATTACCAGGTGCAAGGAGGAAGGAGCCGTCAGGTGTAAAGGTGAGGCGTCTGAAGAAGGATCGCATACTGTCGTCATGAAACATCCTGAAGTTCTTCACCTGTGGGATTCACGATCGTTAAACATGTCAAACATGTTCCTGTCCTTACTTTTATCATGTGCTAACAAAACAGGGCATTTTAATACCATGTCTATATATAGAATTATTATTATTTTTTTGTTTACAGATATTTCAGATTGTAATGCACACTACCGGTCAAAAGTTTGTGGACACTCGACTGATCTTAAAAACCTTTTGATCTGAAGGTGTGGGATTAAACGTGTGAAATCGGCGTCGCAGACAGAAATATAATCGTGCCGACGTGTTCGTTTCTTTCATTAGAAAACTAACATTTTATTTACAAAAAAAAAAAAAAAAACCTTTATTTAAAAACGGACAACTCGGAGAAATATTACGAAAAGCAGGCGATAAGAGTCCGGCGTAGGTGTCAACTCCTTTAATACTGTTTAAAAAGCATCTCGGGGAAATTCTAGGTGAAAAGCATGTCTACTCTGAAGATGCTAAAATACTCAATTATTTAGATTTATTTTGCTTTTTTTTTTTTTATCACAACATAATTCCCATAGTTCCATTTGTGTTACTCCAGAGTATTGATTATTATTATTATTATTATTATTATTATTATTATTATAAAATGTGGTAAAAATAAACTAAAAATAATGAATGAGTGTTTCTACACTTTTGACCGGTAGTGTATATAACCAACAGATATGACACGAGAAATAAACACTCAAGACTTTTATTGTATTTTTTTTTTTTTTAACAGCATTACTTCTATGTATATCAGCTGGATTCCTGGAACTGACCAGATCACTTTCATTGAGTCACTTTAAGTGACTAAGTTCTAAATATAAGCGTCTTTCGCAAAAGAGCGAAAATCGCTTGATGAAAATAAAACCCGCTAATTTATCCACAGTGTTTTCAGCTGCCTCAAATAGTAGATGTTCCACCATGCACCAGACGATTCAGGTTCCTTATAAACCGTCTGAAGAGACCGAATGTAATACTTTTTATTTATTTAAAAAATAATCAATCATATTTGACCGGTTGCCAATACACCTATTCGCCATGCCTGTGTGGAAAGCGCTGCAAACGAAATGAAAGCCTGAACGCAGGTGTAACTTCAGACACGTCCTGGCAATCTTCCTTAATTGTAAACTCTCTTAGAGAAAGCAGGTCTACCCAGGAGGTCAACACTCCGCACAATTACTCATGGAGTTCTACTATTACTTGATAACATCTCAGAGATGCAAGGATGAGGGACAGAACAACATGTTCAGCGTAATCTGTCGCACTGACCTCTCCTTCTCCAGCAGAGCCTGATGTCATTTTACTCACGCTGTAGGCCTTTTTCTTTGTGTGTGTGCTGTAAACACGCATAACCCTGAAAGACACGCAAGTATATTACACAAAAATAACAGTAATAATATAATAGTAATAACAAAGATAATAATAATAATAATAATTTATGGTGATGCTTTTAACACAGACACACACACATACAGTACCTGTCACAGCTAAGCGTGCTAATATATTGCCCTAGCGGGTCCCAGGATACACCCTGAACGTAGCTCTTATGGTCATTAAAGATGCATATCTTCTGACCTGCGTGAAACAAACAACACACGGGTGATCTAAAACAGCGCTGCATAATTAAAATTACTTCACTTAAAATGAAGTAATTTTAAGAACCAGTTTAATATGATAAAAGTGCATATCATTACCCTTCTGTATATCCCACATGATAGCAGTGTTGTCCACTGAGCCAGAAACCAGGAAATTCCCATCGCTTGTCCATGACAAGTCGTACACATCCTCAATGTGCCCCCTGCAACACACACACAGCGAGCGTTACTTAAACACACTCGGAGGTATAGTAAACGCTATACACTTAGAAAGTCTGTAAACCAAAACCGAGAGATGACCTGAGAGTCTTGACTACATTCCAGCTTTCCTTGTTCAGCTGAGCGTCCTCATCCTCCTGGAACGTCGGGGCTTGCTCGACCTCTTTACTATCGTTAACCTTCCACAATAAGATGGCTGCATCTGAATACACACGCAAAGCAGCATTAATACACTACAAACTCTTTTTCACCACCATTACTAATTACTAATATAACGTTATTCACTATTACTAATTAATCTCTATATAAGTCACTATTCTTATCCTTCACGTCGATCTTTAGTCAGATCTAATCTGAGCAACAATATTAGGGATTTCAAAATTTGGGATGTAATTGAAATTAATATGTTAATTATTATGTTGAAACGAACATAATAAATAATCAGGCACGCTATTCATTTTCTTCTTCTTTTTTTGTGGTGTGCATCAGACGGCCAGATAAGAAGCTTGTGTGACAAAGACCGCATTTGTTTACATGAATTCACAGTGTTCATTAATTCATATTCAGTAACGGTCTAATAGTTTGTTTATGTTTTGGGAAATAGAATAATTTTTTTTTTTTTTTTTTTTTTTTTTTTTTTTTTTAAAACGTCCAGTTTAGGCCACACCCACTTCAGGTTGAAAATTTGAATCGGGATACAACTGTGCAGCAGTTTAAAAATAAATGTATGAATAATAATTAAAAATACATCAATAAGAAGATAGATACCAACCCTCATTTTGTTTACATCTAGCTTATTTTGGTTTAGCTAGTTTGCTTGCTTTTCGAGTATATAAAACCAGGTTTTATTCCAGAAGTGAGACTGGATCATTCATATCCAGGTACTGATATACAATTTCCCCTCCAGCCCAGCAAATTATTACAGCTGTTAAGGTGCAAGATGGAAGAAGGAAAACATGTCTGAGTGATGCTCACCGTCTCCTCCAGAGGCCAGCATCTCTGCAGTTGGAGAAAAGCGAACTACATTCACTGCTTTTGTATGTCTCGCTAAATTCGATAGGAACTCCACTACAGCCTTCCCGTCTGGCCCTCGGTCCACACGCCACATCTACACCAAAGCAGAAGAAAGAGATGACGAAGAGAACCCTTATTTCAACTGCCTATGCATTTTAAGCCACTTTGCCTATTTGCATACAATATAGAGTGGTGCAGGTGACGCCATTTTGTACTGGAACCAGGAAGTTTGCATCACACCGTTTCTCTATAGGATTTTCACATAGGTTTTTGGATTATCGCCAAAAAAAAAAAAAAAAACAACAAAAAACTCTGCGATCAACAAAAGTTTACAATACTAACACGTTTTATCCATGAAGATAATTTCCACAAATGAACACAACTTTATGAAGTTTGAAGCTTAAATATAATCTAAACTAACCGTATGCAATAAGCGAACTCCATCGCAGTCGCTCGATTTCAACGTCACCATCAAAGAGCTTCCGACAACTTTCCCAAACTTCATTTGGGAATGAAATGTTTATTCCTGTTCGGCGTTTAATGTCCCCGACAACGTCTGTAGTCCCATTTAGCAACTTGTTAGCAACTGCCTTTTCCAACACGCGTAAAAGCTTTAAAAAACTATCATGAGTTGGGTATTACAGGTGTATTTTATATCGTAAAATAAAACATGAAAATATTTCAACCTTATTTCAGGCTTTTAACCAAAATCCCATTAAAAAAAAAAAAAAAAACCCACTGACTTCGGGACGATGGATCCGGAAGGGCTAAAACGCTAACGTTTCCAGGTTTTGGCGCTACAAAATGGCGTCATCTCTGCACCACTCTATTAGACAAGCAGACACTAAAGAACATTAAAAATTGTGAAAAGAAATCCCACTTAATAACTTTAAAACGATAAAATTTATAATGTTACCCGTACACTCAAGACAAAAGACAGGGACTTGTTTATAGGTTCTTAGTTGGACCCATTCCATTGTTACCAAAATGATGTAGAAACATCATAAACGGAGCTCACACAAAGAAAATAATACACTTTGTTTTCTACCACACTACATCCAAATTTAAAAGGCCACTATGATTAATATAATAGTTTTAGACATGGCACAGCTGGGGTCTTGTGTAAAACGGGCTTCAGAAGTTCTATAAATTCAATAAACACACCACCAATCTGATGTTCTCACTAGAGCCCCAGACTCGCATAACAAGATTCAGTGACATTTATCTGGGACCAGAGAATCCTGGGTATAATTCGTTTTAACATGTGGTGTGCGTACAGAGAAACACAGCATGTGTAGTGTGTTAGGGAAGCTCACTCACTCGCACTGTGGTGTCCACTCCGGCCGTGGCCAGGCGGTGAATTTTGCCATCTGCGTTCTGTTGAAAATCCAGACTGTATACCGGTTCCTTGTTGTGCCAGGCAATTTCACACGTTACCACCTTCATCCTGGTCCTAAGAGACAAGACAAAACATAATGAAAAGTAATAATGGGAAAAGTGAAACAGCGAGGTCAGCTAGTTTTTTTTTTGTGATGCACCCGTGATCAAACCTCGCAGGCCTTCTCCAAACTGCTACCACAAAGCAGGAGTCATCGCATTGTCTAGAATATCCTTGTATGCGGTAGCATTACAATTTCCTCTTCACTGGAACTAAGGAGCCCAAACCTTGCTCCAGCATGACAATGAACAATGACTTGCTACCAAGTTCGGAGTAGAAGAACTCGAGGGGCCTTCACAGGGCGGCTGTGGATCAGGTGGTAGAGCCACCTATAGAGCACACCCAAAATCTAGTGGAAGCCTTCCCAGAGGTTATTAGAACAGCAAAGGGAGAAATTATATGCTTTGTTTGATGGTATATTATATGATGGTTAAGTTGTCCACACAAAATATGTACGTTTGTGACTATCCTGCACTTGATATGGCTCTCCACCTCATATCATAACTGCTGGTTCAGTCGACTCATTTCCAGTGTATAAAGCCTGACCGAGTTGTATGAGAGTGAACTTAATGTTTCCATTGACCAATCTACGTTTACTTGGACAGTAGTAATCTAATTATTGACTGTATTCTGAATAAGACGTATAATATTCTGATTAAGGTGTTTACATGAGTCGCTTTTAGAATATTCCTTTCATGTTTAGGTTTTATGTGTTATAGAACGTTGAGCGAATAACCGTACACGTCCCGACGCCATGCCGTCCGACATTCCTTCCAGAATTTCACATATCGACATACAGTTGGTCTTCATTATGGACCCGTATACAGTTCTGGGTGTTTCATTTTTATGAAAGCTTATTTCGAGTGCGGTTAATTATTAGTCATGCTATACGTGCAAATGGATGACTACCTGAATCTGTGAGCTGCGTCCCAAACTGCATACTTACCTAAATATGTGTAAGTAAGTATGCGGTTTGGGACGCAGCCGTGCTGTCGTTTGCCGTTAAACGGTTGAGCGCTGCCGTGTACGTGTCCTGTTGAACAATGCGGTGAAAACCTTAATTCGATTTTTTTTACTACGAGTATGACTTTAGTCAGAGTAAAGTCATCAATAATCGCTGTTTACATGTTAGTTTCTTAATCAGAATATCGTGTTAATACCGGATTACCGTTGTCCTGAAAGTTGGCGACGCCATCTAGCGGCTTGGAGAGGAAGTACTAGCTACTTTCCCCTGAAAACAGCTAACACTGAACATGTATGTAGGCTAACTTGTGTGTATATTTTATATATAAATCTTTCATGATAAGTAGTTAGATAAGCTTTAGCATATATATTTATTAAGAAACGTGTCACAACATAACCATTTTTCGACTATACAAGATTAACTAAATACAGTAACAACTTAATGGTGTAAAATAAGAATAAGAATTAAACAACAAAACTAAGCCCAAAAACTAAACACGTGGCATTAACAAACCAAACCAAGATGGTTTATTTATATAAACAAGGACAATAGCCATGATGTTAAGATTTCACCCTCAAAAATTTAAGTGTATATTTGTGCATAAATAAATTTTTAAAAAGGATAGAAATTCTGCACACAGACTCCTGTTGTGTGTGTTAATAATAATAATAATAATAATAATAATAATAATAATAATAATAATAATAATCTTCTCAGCAGGCCCGGGATTAGTCAACATCACGGTTCACTACACTTCTACACCCTAAAACCCGCACTCTGACCAGATTAAGTGACAAATATACCCGGAATCATGCCCTACAAACATTTAAAACAAATAAAGCTCATTTACCGAACAGATTAATAGAAGGATAATGTAGTGAAAAGTCTCCCGCTTTCTCCAGACTTACTTCCACCAAAACACTGACGCTTTTCCCGCGCGCGTTTATACACTACATGACTATTTCCGCTTTACTGGGATGCCAGATCGCGAGGTTTTACATTAAAAAAAGAACAACAAAAAACTTGAATTGTATTCACAACAGTGTTTGGTGATTTCACACACCCATTCATACACTATGCACTGGGGGAGGAAACCAGAGTACCTGGAGGAAACCCCCACAGCACAGGGAGAACATGCAAACTCCATACACACAGTGAGCATCCAGAATCAAACCCCCAACCCTGGAGGTGTGAGGCAAACACGCTAACCACTAAGCCCCTGTGTGCTCAACTACCAGACCGATAAAATATAAAGTTTTCTCACTACGCTAGTCTGGTGTCGCTAGCTGAGAGCAGGCACAGCTAAGCTATCACTGTATGGGTTTAGCTGCTACGGCGCCATGTAGAGTACATTATCTTTCCTTCTGCTCTGCTCAGATCATATTCACATAAACTGGAACTCATCTAGACATTTACAAGCCTTGTTTTCCTGCTCAGCATCAGAGGATGTTTGTTGTTTGTAAGATTTCCCTTCACTGGAACTAAAGGGCCTGAACATGTTTCAGCACGACAATGCTCCTGTGCACAATGCGAGCTCCATGAAGACATGCTTTGTCAAGTTTGGAGTTGAAGAACTCGAGTGTCCCGCACAGGGCCCTGACCTCAAACCCACCGAACACCTTTATGATGAACTGGAACGCTGACTGAACCCCAGATCTCCTCACCTGACATCAGTACCTGTCCTCACTAATGCTCTTTTGGCTGAATGAGCACAAATCCACACAGAAATGCTCCAAAATCTTCTGGAAAGCCTTCCCAGAAGACTGGAGGGTATTATCACAGCAAAAGAGGACTAAATCTGGAATGAGATTTTCAAAAAACACATATGTGTGTGATGGTCAGGTGTTCACAAAATCTTGGCACACAAATTTGTACTCTATTTGTATTACTGTTTCCACCAGCTGAACACAAAATGATTCAATTTCCATCCATCCATCCTCTATACCGCTTTATCCTTTTCAGGTTCACGGGGGAACCTGGAGCCTATCCCAGGGAGCATCGGGGACGAGGCGGGGTACACCCTGGACAGGGTGCCAATCCATCGCAGGGCACAATCACATACACACTCACACACCCATTCATACACTACGGACACTTTGGACACGCCAATCAGCCTACCATGCATGTCTTTGGACTGGGGGAGGAAAGCGGAGTACCCGGAGGAAACCCCCGCAGCACAGGGAGAACATGCAAACTCCACACACACAGGGCCATGGTGGGATCAATTTCCAAAATCTAAGTAATCATTTATAAGTTATATGTATATACATGAGATTTGTTGCACTTTTACTGATGCCACTGCCACTACCACTACAAACACACACACACACACACACACACACACACACACACACACACACACACACACACACACACACTCTCAAGGTTACTCTCTTGTTCTACTTGAATATTATATTTTGATGAGTTTGGGATGTTTCTCATCGATTACACACACGTGTGTGGAAAGTTTGACTTTTCAGTTTACTCTTCTGGGATTCTCTATGAGCAAACTCACCATGGCTTTGTAGGACGAACAGTATGCGGAAGTCTCATTTACATGTTTTCTTACCTTACTTTGCATGTGACGTCATTCACATTTACATTTATTCAATTCATTTAGCAGATGCTCTTGTCCAAAGTGACTTACAAATGAGGAAATATAAGCAAAGCGATATATCAAGCGGAGAACAATAGATTTTTAATTGAGTTATAGAGGAGCAAAGTGCACAGAGTAGAGGTGTAAGAGCCAGAGTAAGTGCAGATTTAAATTTAAAAACCTTAATTATTATTAACATGTTCGCTTCACACCTCCAGGGTCGGGGGTTTGATTCCTGCCGCTGCTCTGTGTGTGCGGAGTTTGCATGTTCTCCCCGTGCTGCGGGGGTTTCCTCCGGGTTCGCCGGTTTCCTCCCCCAGTCCAAAGACATGCATGGTAGGCTGATTGGTATTTCCAAAGTGTCCGTAGTGTATGAATGTGTATGTGATTGCGCCCTGCGATGGACTGGCACCCCGTGCAGGGTTTACCCCGCCTGTTCCCTATGCTCCCTGGGATAGGCTCCAGGTTCCCCACGGCCCTGTAGGACAAGCGGTATAGAAAATGGATGGATGGAAAATTATTATACATAAATCAACACATTCACAAACTGCAGGTGCAATTTATTTTAATTATTTGGGATTTTAATGGTTCATCTTAGTTTTATTTTCTTTCATAAAGTTTAATGCTGACTTCTTTTTTTTTTATCTTAAGAGCTTAGGACAAGCCAGGTGAAAACTCCTTGGTTCTGGTATTTCTCATAAGTAACAGTTATTCCTCATGAATGTTTTTAAGAAAGTTGTCTTTAAGCGGATCTGGCAACCGACGCGAAGAAGGGAAGGGGATCCACATTTCTCATAATTCACGGGTGCCGCAAAACTACAAAAATACACAGCTTTCAAAACCAAGACGATACTTTTCTAGAGGGTAGTACATATTCGTTTACTTTTAATAAACTAACGTTATTTTTTAAAGAAAAAATAAAAGGTAAGACAAATTACATATAATTTTAGCTCCCCCATGAAATGATTTGTCCCAAGTGGTGAACGTGCCAAAGAGACATATAAATACACAGACGCCTGATTGGCTGCTTTGGCCCGTTGGTTCAATACGTCAACGCGTCCGCCATATTGATCCGGGCAAGACTTCCCTATAAACAAATACAAGTGAACGGTTTTTCTGGATAAAAAGCACAATAACGTTTACAATTCTCAACCAATTTCAATGATTTATGATCTACGTGGAATACAAAATACTTCTGTCTCCAGTTACTTAGAATCTCTATAGTTAGACTTGGAAAATTATTCATTCTTATAAAATATTGTGAAAACTCACACTTGTCAAGCATAGATTTGGCTTATTTTGCTTGGTTAATAAATGCTGAGACGTCCCTAATGTAATGTAATATAATGTACATGTACAAATGTGTATAAAGTTTTTTCACTGTGGAAAATCCTTTTTTTCTGACTCGAACCCCATCATTTTAGCTTTTTTGAATCATGCATCTTTAAGTACTAATAATTGACCATCATTGAGAAAATGAAGCAAAATTGGCAAATACAAATGAAATAGTGAGGCACTGGCAGTCAGTCTGCTTTGTATATATGTATAGCAATAAAAGGATACAGATACACTCCAAAACAGACAATTACAAAGATAATCTGGTTTATGGATCTGGTAAAACATTTACAGTTACACTATTAAAACATTTATGTGCTGCTGCTGCTGCTGCTGATAATAATAATAATAATAATAATAATAATAATAATAATAATAATAATAATTATTGTCAAGCCAGAGGCGACAGGGGTGATGAAAAACTCCTTGAGACGATATGAGGAACAAGCCTTGAGAGGAACCAGACTCAAAAGTGAACTGGTCCTCATCTGGGTGACACCGGATAGTGCGATTAAAAATAAATAAATCCCTTCTATAAATGTCCTAATATTACATGGTCAAATAATGCAATTGTGTAAGCAGGAAAATTCATTACAGTTTTTACATGATGTCTGTTTTGTTGAACTTCTCCACTGTTCACTGATGGAGACTTGAGTGCAGAACTGTTTACGGTAATTGCAGTCCTAAAGCTATAATAACATGAAAGTAAATACTTTTCATATTGAAGTTCTAGGAGTTGCAAACGGAGACATTCACACCCCCTACTGTTGGGATTAAAACTGTTTCACCCCTCAGCTGAATGCACAAATTATTAACATCATCATGACCATTTAAACAGAAAATGTCTAGTTTCGAACTGTAAATATATGCACAATAAATATTTATATAATTCTACACCAACACTAATCAACTAATACTGCCCAAAATGTTTCATTTTGGATTGCCTTCCTTATAAATTTTCTAAACATTCACAGAATTATCACATGTGTAATTCCAAGATCTCAACTCATCACACACTGCACACACACCATTTATAACACATTTTAAACATTGCAAGACATGCAGGGGTTAACTAATAGTGTATTTAATGTATATACTATACTCTTACAATAAACAAACATAGTGCTAACCCTTGGGAAGCCACCTGATTATGTAAGAAGTTCTATATACTCACTTAATATACTCTCGGACTGTTTTCTGATTAAGGGCAGCATGTATTTTCTTCTGTCCTGTGTCACTGTTTTTTGTTTGTTTGTTTGTTTGTTTGTTTGTTTGTTTTTAATGCTGTAATCAATCCATCTGAAAAAAATCTGCAAACAGTGCAAATTCAGAAATAAAGAAAAGCACAATGAAATGCGGATGAAGTTATTAAAATACAGTTTTTGAACCAATATGGTACCTTTTCTCTGAGTAGTATCAAAATGTTATTGTGATAAGGTAATGATTTTTCCATTAAAAATGACAATACACAGGTGTAAAATAATCATTTATAGTGTATTTAGAAAAAATAACAGAGATCAGAAAAACTGCAAGGATGTTTCATCATCATATCACTAGACAATATTATTTCATCTTGTATAAACGTTTATGCTATTAAAATATATGTTGAGTCAAATATTATTGCCAATTCATCCCCTTGCACTTCTAAATATCCATTACATAAAATATATATTAGAAACAATCACATAATAAGCACACATTCTTTGCTGATGTTCTTGTATCAGGGCAACCACTAGGGGGCAATAAATCCATTAGCGCCATTGCTGTGCATTAATCCTAATTGAAAGTTTTTACTTTACTGTAAGAGTGAGTAAGAGCATTTGATTTGTAAGATGATATTATTATTATTATTATTATTATTATTATTATTATTATTATTATTATTATTTCTAAGGCACTCATTTATTTTGCCATACTTCAATGATTTAATTTGTGGAAAACACATTGACAGCAAACCCTCAAAGTACCAAAGTTGCCCTGAGTTACAAAAAACAAACAAACCAGAAAACAGAAAAGAAACCAACAGACAAAGAGCACATAGAACATCATACTGTTAACACGTTATACTGAGACTCTGATATAGAAAAATTTGCTTGTGTAAAAACGTGTAAACTTTCTAACAGCTAAAAAAATGTGCACACTGATTTTTTTAACAGGAGTCAGTGGAGGATTATGTCTAACATGAGCAGAATACCACCTCTGTTTGCCTTAATCAATATGCTAGTTGAGTGCTAACTAAAAAGGTCAAATACAGAGTGGTGTACACTACAAATTGATTAATTCAGCATTGTCAGTGTGATTTATTAAGCCTGAAAATTACTTTGGTTGAAAAAAATACAACCAAAGGCCAGATATTAAAAATGGTACATTTTTAGTAAAATTGAGTAAGTCCATTCTATTATATTATTATTTTAATATTTTTTTCTCACAGTTTTGTCTCAATATCCTCAAAATACTGAGAAATATATGTTATTACTATGGTAAAGTTGCTTTTGTAGTTTTCATTATGTTTGTATTATTAATGAGAGCTTTCAAATGTAACTTTTTGCATTTTTGATTAAAAGAGTCTTATCACCTTTAATTTGTGTTTCTGTTTGAGACATAATTACATGTGTGCTGTGTATGAGATCTGAACTTGTTAGTGCTATTGAGAAACCACTAAAGTCTCATTTACATGTTGTTTCTTGTCCCTACTTTGCATGCAATGTTATATACAGACACTATATATACACACAGCATAGAATTTGCTCTAAGCATTTTAAGCATAGAATCTGAAAACAATCGCTGATTCAAAAGAAATCTAAAAAAAGGAAGCCTTAAAGCCTACACATGAGCTGTATATCTAAAAATATAGTTTGCACATTCTTATAAAATACCAATGTTTATGATTAAATACACGAAATAAAAACTAAACAAAGATAAATGTTGTAAATGATTAATAAGAAACATTTCTGAAGTGGTAGTAGCTGCTGAAATCTTCATGACTAGTCAAGAATAATTCACAAATGTATATGTAAGAGTCAGGCATATTAAGAAATTGTTAAGTAATTTAGTAAGTAATTTTGCATTAACCAACCAAATGATTAATGTGTTTAAAAAGGTTTTGCTCTTCTGCTATGCAGACGTTGACTCTTTCTTATCTACAAACTGAGTGAGAATCTCATCGATGGCTTTGCAGTCATAATTCACCTGCTGTAGGTCCAGCGCAGGGACTAAGGTGACCAGGAGATGTTCTCTTGATCTGGGGCTAAAAGAAAGAAAATTGAATTTTTGTGAAAGAGAGAAACTCTATTTGAGTTCTTGTGAAAGAGGGAAACTCTATTTGAGTTCTTGTGTTATAGATCAGGACTATGGCTTCTGTCTCAAATGCCAGATAATCTACAGTTTTATATCATTTTGAACTGCACAAACTGTCTCGTCGTTCAGAAATATATTACAGATTGTATTGTAATTGTACTGTCCTGCATAGTTCTAGAATTTCTAGATATCTTACCTGCAAACAATAACTGAGGGTTACTGGTTTCTTGTCCCATTTTTGGTCTGTCCTGTGTCTCATGCTGCTGTGTACCAAAGTCTGTTCTTCTTCCTGAGTTGGAGGCTCCCGATGAAGTTGAAGCACTTTCTTCATGGGAGGAAATATGAAAATCTGTCTGGACCCCTCGATCTTCCACACGCACCTTCGCCTTTTCAGTTTCTCTCTTTATCCTCTCTAAATCTTTCTCCAGGCTCTCACAGCGGGTCAATAAACTGCACTTCTCATTTTTTAGACTCTCCACCTGAGTGTGAGGGAAGGACAAGATCGGAATTGCAGTAAGAGGACATGAAACAAACTCACACCTCATCTGGTAATGCATTTTATTTCGACTTACTTTAGGTTATATGCATTTAGGTTTAGGTTGCATTTTCCCTTCTAACATTTACAACATTAGTATATCCATTAGCTAGTCTTGTTCTTTTTCTTGCTCTCTCACCATAGGTTGGAGCTGCATTATTGTCTGCATGGCCTGCAGGTACTCAACTTCAAAGGTGGGCTGTGTGATTTTATTGCTCTGCTGCTTCTTCACTTTTTCAACATCCTTCCTTTCTGCTTCATTAGCATCACTATCAGGGGGGAACATAGCAGGTGAACAAAAAGTCTCAGCTGAGACTGTGGATGTTGGCAAATTATCTGGAATGTGACCAGAAGTTATTCTTCTGGCTTTCTTGTTATATGGATTCTCTTGATTCTCTTGAGAGTCCAGGGCTCTCTTCTGCCTGAAATGAAGGAGAAATTAAATCATTCAGGATACTCATAATGCCTCGCTATTATGAAGGTGCATGAGACAGAGGGAGTGACAGAGTACCTTCCAGGACTAGAAGGGAGCTGAGTGTCATGTAAAGTGTTAACAGAAGGTCTGGTGTCTAAAGGGTTAAAACACAAATTACAATAAAATTGTAAACAATAAATGCAGATTGATAAACACGTAGATAAAATAGGTCTTTACCAGCGTCTGTGTGAGAAGGGGAAATAAGGACAGAGCTGGGTTTCTTTTGGTAGGATGACTTGGGAATAGACGGCCTCTGCTGAGCGGAAAAACATGCAGATGAAGGATATGGAAGGATCGAAAACTGTGAATATTTGATTAATCAAGCAATTCTCACACTGTAATTCATAGATTCTGTAATTATGAATCCATAAAGATCCTTAACCCATGATCCATATTACACATATTTTCCTTTTAACTGTGCATATTTCTATCAAAACGTTCACTAAAATCATGCCACATTATAGATCCACCATGACCCTTCTATATAATGTTTAATTGAATTTATTTCAGAGCCTAGCTAATATAGGGATAATGCGCAACTTCAGATAATCTTTATATTCTAAATGTTTGTGTGAATGTGTGGGTGAATGACTGTGGACTGAGGGAAGTGCTGCAGTAATAGAAGTATTTTCAAGTGAAGTTACTGATGCTGTATCAGAGCTGACACACAAGGCCCTGAACTTTCCTCAACACGTGGCACGCTTAATTGCGACGTCACCTGATCACGGCAGGCCTATAAATAGGCATGATGTTAGACAAGCTTCAGATACCGGTCACGCACGTGGGCGCTTCCCATAGCGTTCAGTTAACGCAACATGGAGTTCCCTTTAAAAGGGAATTGTATTTTGTGTTTACTCAGATTGCCTTTGTTTTTATCTTATATTTTGTTTTAATTTCTGAAACAATTTAGTGTGAGATATACACATAAACAGAAGAAATCAGAATACTTTTTCACAGCACTATATATCACAGTCTAGCTAATATGGGGATGATGATCAACTTCAAAAATGCTGATATTTATGTGGGTCCTGTTCTTTCCTCATCAACGCAATATCTTGCTGGTTAAAGCTTCAGTCCTATACACATCACCATTAAATTCATTACAAAGTCAATCAACTGAACAATGAGAGCTGACTTGATGAAGAAAAGAAATCCTGGGGCTCATCTTGTAAAAGCAATGCACAACAACCCACACAATTATTCTGATGACTAGCAAAGACACAATTTGGTGGAGTTTAGGCATTTAGAGTTTAGTCTTCTCAGGTAATCATAGCAATCTCATATATTTAAACAACCGCAATGGTTAAACAAGAATACAGAAAAGGAGATTGAGAACTTCATTTTTTTGTTTCACATCCTTTTGCAAAGTTCTGGAATCACATACAACATAAATAATCTTTTGGAAATAGTTTCTCTTTTTGCTACAGATAATTTATAGAAAAAAAAACTATCTAGCCTATGTACAACATGGATCTCATCACTACCAAGTAGTGTTTTTTCTCAATCCTTGTTAAAACATCATGTCATCACCTGCTTCCAGTTCTCCTGCTGCAACTTCTGGTTTCGCTCACTGTTTCAAAACATATACAAGATTAGACAAAAACTGTTGTAATTCCTTCCACATTCACCTGATTCAGATGTACAGTATCTCACAAAAGTGAGTACACCCCTCCCATTTTTGTAAATATTTGATTATATCTTTTCATGTGACAACACTGAAGAAATGACACTTTGCTACAATGTAAAGTGAGTGTACAGATTGTGTAACAGTGTAAATTTGCTGTCCCCTCAAAATAACTCAACACACAGCCATTAATATCTAAACGGCTGGCAACAAAAGTGAGTACACCCCTAAGTGAAAATGTCCAAAATTGGGCCCAATTAGCCATTATCCCTCCCCGGTGTCATGTGACTTGTTAGTGTTACAAGGTCTCAGGTGTGAATGGGGAGCGGGTGTGTTAAATTTGGTGTCATCGCTCTCACACTCCCTCATACTGGTCACTGGAAGTTGAACATGGCACCTCATGGCAAAGAACTCTCTGGGGATCTGAAAAAAAGAGTTGTTGCTCTACATAAAACATGGCCTAGGCTATAAGAAGATTGCCAAGACCCTGACACTGAGCTGCAGCACAGTGGCCAAGACCATACAGCGGTTTAACAGGACAGGTTCCACTCAGAACAGGCCTTGCCATGGTTGACCAAAGAAGCTGAGTGCACGTGCTCAGCGTCATTTCCAGAGGTTGTCTTTGGGAAATAGACGAATGAGTGCTGCCAGCATTGCTGCAGAGATTGAAGGGGTGGGGGGTCAGCCTGTCAGTGCTCAGACCATACGCCGCACAGTGCATCAAATTGGTCAAGCATGGCTGTCGTCCCAGAAGGAAGCCTCTTCTAAATGCACTGATGCATAAGAAAGCCTGAAGACAAGCAGACTAAGGACATGGATTACTGGAACCATGTCCTGTGGTCTGATGAGACCAAGATAAACTTATTTGGTTCAGATGGTGTGAAGCATGTGTGGCGGCAACCAGGTGAGGAGTACAAAGATAAGTGTGTCTTGCCTATAGTCAAGCATGGTGGTGGGAGTGTCATGGTCTGGGGCTGCATGAGTGCTGCCAGCACTGGGGAGCTACAGTTCATTGAGAGAACCATGAATGCCACCATGTACTGTGACATACTGAAGCAGAGCATGATCCCCTCCCTTCAGAGACTGGGCCGCAGGGCAGTATTCCAGCATGATAACCTTGCTAAAGAAGCTGTGGGTGAAGGTGATGGAGTGGCCAAGTATGTCTCCAGCCCTAAACCCTATTGAGCATCTGTGGGGCATCCTCAAACGGAAGGTTGAGGAGCACAAGGTCTCTAACATCTACCAGCTCCGTGATGTCGTCATGGAGGAGTGGAAGAGGACTCCAGTGGCAACCTGTGAAGTTCTGGTGAACTCCATGCCCAAGAGGGTTAAGGCAGTGGAGAATAATGGTGGCCACACAAAATATTGACACTTTGGGCCCAATTTGTACATTTTCACTTAGGGGTGTACTCACTTTTGTTGCCAGCGGTTTAGACATTAATGGCTGTGTGTTGAGTTATTTTGAGGGGATGGCAAATTTACACTGTTACACAAGCTGTACACTCACTACTTTACATTGTAGCAAAGTGTCATTTCTTCAGTGTTGTTACATGAAAAGATATAATCAAATATTTACAAAAATGTGAGGGGTGTACTCACTTTTGTGAGATACTGTACATACCCTCAAATTAAAGCTGGAAGTCTACACTTTGACATCATATTCATTACTTGAATCCACCTCCAGTATACTGTGGTATAAATATTTATTGGAATGAGAGGATTCATTTCTCACTGTTGTTTGTAGGTTTTCTGGTTTCTGGGTTTTTCATCATCAGAATCCTCAGGCTCTTCTTCAACTGTACAACTCCTGTGAGAATCAAGCACTTACATGAGCACACAAACACACACACACACACACACACACACACACACACACACACACACACACACACACACAAACACACACACACACACACACACACACACACACACACACACACAAACACACACACACACACACACACACACACACACACACACACACACACACACACACACAGGAAGGTAAAGAAATACACAAACACACCTGAATTGCGGGTCAGAGTTCATGTAGCAGAACCACTTCTTAGGGAGCATTTTACGATCAATGCCATCTGGAAGTTTTCGCCACTTCAGACAATCATCACACTGAATACAGATTTGATCTGGTCGCTTCCTGTAAGTCCACACAATCATGTGTTAATGTTCATGTAAATATGCTCCCATGTTAATGAATGTGGCCTTTTACACAGGATGTGTCAGCGCACAAACAGTGTTGCTTCTGTTGTAATGGTCGCAACCTGGAAACCTGTAATATCTGATCTGTGCCCATAGCAGTTTAAGACTTTAACAAAGTTATATTGAATATTATTAGAAATGTATTTTATATCTGACTACTGCTCCCACCTGTCTGACAGTATATTCCAAATGTGTCCAAGTTACTATTAATATTTTTCCAGCAACTTTGTGACTCAAATTATGAACTCAACCAAAAAGAAAATATCTGAGGTTCATAATTTTGGCCAGAAAACTAATACCTGGCCATGTGAGTGAGTGAGTGAGTGAGTGAGTGAGTGAGTTAGTGTGTGTGTGTGTGTGTGTGTGTGATTGAGTGAGAGAGAGAGAGAGAGAGAGAGAGAGAGAGAGAGAGAGAGAGAGGGGTACTTTTAAACTTACACAGTATCCTCAGTGTAGTTAGGTTTAAACTCAGGTGCATATACCTGTTGCTTCCAATATTCCTCGAGCTTCTTACCTACATTCTTTAAAATTTTCCTGCACAGACACAAAATAGAATACTTTAATATATCAATGTTTTTTTAAAAAAACAAAATCTGTCAATCTGAAAATATCAGTGGTCTTAAGATAATTAAGATAATACCCATACTGTATACATTCTACATTCAACCCTCTGTATATAGATAATTAATTCTTGCACGCCTGAAAGTCATAGGTCATCTGAACATGTTACTCAAACACACCTGTAATCTTCAGTATCATCAAAGTCCTGCTTGTTGTGAATTGGTGTGAGGTGGTTACACTCAATTACCCCAATAACTCCCACTGCTCTTCCCTCGGCCTGGTAACAGAACATAACAACCACTCTAAATATCATGAATAAAAGACAATTTTGTTCTGTTTTCTTCATAAATTACCCCTGAACTGAATCTGATTATGTATTTTCTTCTATGATGAAAGGCCCTGATATACAGTAAGTAGTCTTGCATATTGGTCTACATGTGTTCAAGCACAATTCGCTATAATCTGTAATTACCCATAATAGGTTTTCATCTTGTGCATGTATGTGCAAACAGTGGCCCAACCTCTGATTAGTCAGCTGAGTAGAATTTTCTATATATCTGCATAAATATGACCTAAAACATCATCAGATTTGTATGTGTATCATGGCACAAAGGAGATTTCTGAGGCCCTCAGAGAAAGAGTTGTTGATTCTCATCAGTCTGGACAAGTTTACAAAACCATTTCTAAAAAGTTTGGACTCCACCAATCCACTGTCAGACAGATTGTGTACAAATGGGGGAAATTCAAGACAATTGTTACCCTTCCCAGGGGTGAAGACCAACAAAGATCACTCCAAAAGCAAGTCATGTAATAGACCATGAGATCACAGTGGAACCCGGAGTGACTTCTAAGTAACTAAAGGCCTCTCTCACATTGGCTAATGTTAATGTTCATGAGTCCACCATCCAGAGAGCACTGAACAACAATGGTGTGCATGGCAGGATTGCAAGGAAAAAGCCACTGCCCTCGATAAAGAACATTGCCCCTCTTCAGTTTACTAAAGATCATGTGGACAAGCCAGAAGTCTATTGTAAAAATGTTTTGTGGAGAGATAATACCAAAATAGAACATTTTGGTTAAAATGAGATACTCTATGTTTGGAGAAAGGAAAACACCGCATTAGCGCATAAGAACCTTATCCCATCTGTGAAACATGGTGGTGGTAGTATCATGGTTTGGGCCTGTTTTGCTTCATCTGGGCCTGAACGACTTGCCATCATTGATGGAAGAATGATTTCTGAATTATAGCAGCAAAATATACACAAAAACTCTTGGGTGAAAGTGCGTCATGTGGTAAGTCAAGTCAATGCCCTAAGCACACAATGGCCAAGTCAAAGTCCTGACCATAATCCCATAGAAATGTTGTGAACCTGAAGCAAATAGTTCATGTGAGGAAACCCACCAACATCCCAGAGCTGAAGCTGTGAACCAATCTCATGGCTGCATGGAAGGAGAAATGTCCAACAACTTTAGCTTGCAAACTTAGAGGACTTTCATAAAACAATTCAGTCCTGTCAGATCAAGAACAGGGCAGAAGCCACCACCCATATTCTAAACAGGGTTCTAAACCCCTTGTTCTAAAAGGGTCTACTTTTTTGATTCCACAAAATTTTGGACACCCTACAAAATCAGTATTTAGTAATACCCCCCTTGGCAGACATTGATTGCACAGCACCATTTAAGATCTTTTCACAGATCTTCAATAATAGTTAATTCAGTGGCCTGTGAAGGCCATTCCAAAAGCTTCAGCTTGCATTTCTTAAAGTAGTCCATGTTGGATTTCGAGGTATGTTTTGGATCAGTTATGTTGTGGAAGTCAATCTCTTTTCAGCTTCAGATTTCAGTCTGGGTCACATTTGTTTCCAGAATTTTCTTATATTTACTGGAATTAATTTACTGGAATTTTCTGTGCAACTGGCTGCCACACAACTCCAAAACATATACACAGATCCACAGTTGGCAAGGTGTTCTTTTCATTAAATGCTAATCCTTTTTTCTCCAAACATACCTTTTACTGATTGTGGTCAAAGAACTACATTTTTACTTCATCAGGATACAGCACTTGTTTCCAGAGTGCCTCAGGCTTATCTATATAGATGTGGTTTTGCATACATCAGACACTGACTTCTCCAATTAAGTCATAGGTACGGTTTCCTTCTCATGACTCTTTCATGCAGGTCCCTGCTGTCATTTGGGAGTTTTATTTGTTTAGTGTTAGTACTATGTTTAAAGAGTCAGAGCATTTGTTATGTTCTGGAATTGTTATTTCTAATGAAAATTCTTGGCTTGCCAAATGAGTCAATTAATGTGTAATGAGTTAATTAGATTCTGAGATTGTTTTGAAGGGTGTCCATTTTAGCACAATTACAATTTTTTTTTCTCAAATTTTGAAGTTCATCAAATATAAAGTAACTACAGTCAAGGAAATAAATATTGAATAAAAAAAATTCTGTAGATATATTTCCAATGAGGTTATTCACATGAAATTTTCACCAGATATCAGTATTAACTCAAGAAATCCACATATATAAAGAAATCCAAACATTAAAGTCCATAAATGAAGTTATGTGTAATAAAGTGGAACGGCACGGGAAAAAAGTATTGAACATGCTAACTGAAATTTATTTAATACTTAGTGGAGAAGCCTTTGTTTGTAATGCCAGCTTCAAGACGTTTCCTGTATGAAGAAATTAGTGGCTAGCAGTATTCAGGTGTGATTTTTGACCCATTCTTCTGAACATATTGTCTTTAAATCTTGTTCAATTGGATTCAAGTCAGGTGATTTACTGGGCCATTCTAACACCTTGATTTTTTTTTGTCTGAATCCAATTGAGAGTTTCCTTTGCTGTATGCTTTGGATCGCTGTAATGTTGGAAGCTCCACCCACATCTCATCTTCATCATCCTGGTGGATGGAAGCAGATTCTTCTCAAGAATTTCCCAGTAAAGAGTTCCATTCATCCTTCCTTCAATTATATGAAGTCTGCTAGTACAATGCAATGAAAAACAGCCCCACACCATGATGCTTCTACCTCCACACTTCACTGTTGGTGTAGTGTTTTTAGGGTGATGTGCAGTGCCATTTCTACTCCAAACACTGTGTGTAGTATGACAGTCAAAAAGTTCAATTTTGCTCTCGTCTGACCAGACTACACTCTCCCAGTATTTCACAGGCTTGTCCAAATGAGTTGTAGCAAACATTAAACGAGCTTCAACATGCCTTTTTTTAGTAATGGAGTCTTACGGGGTGAGCTTGAGCAGTGGAGTGCACTGCCTATTGTTTTCTCTGTGACGATGGTACCTGCTGCCTCCAAGTGTTTCTCGAGGTCTTTCAGAGTGGCCCTTGGCTCTTGGGCTACTCTTCTATCTATTCTTATGACTCCATGGTCGGAAATCCTGTGAGGAGCTCCTGTGCATAGCCGGTTGATGATGGCGTGATGTTGCTTCCACTTGCAAATAATGGCCCCAATTGTGCTTACTGGAAGATTCAGAAGTTTTGAAATATGTTTGTATCCATTTCCATCAATATGTGTCACAACAATAAGGTTGTGAAGGTCTCGGGAGAACTCTTTGCTTTTACCCATCATGAGATGTTTCTTGTGTGACACCTTGGTAATATAAAGCCTTTTTATAGACCATCAATTTGCTATCCCAGCTGATATTAATTTGCACAGATAGGGGGTGTAATTACTTTTGGACTTCAGCTGGTTCCTTGCCTTAGAGAACTGATTTTTCTGAACGTGTTCAATACTTTTTTTCCCTGTGTCATTCCACTTTATTACACGTAACTTTATTTATGGACTTTAATGTTGTGAACTCTTTATATTTCCAGATTTCTTGAATTAATACTGATGTATTTACTGAAAAAAAAAATGACACATTCAATACTTATTTCCCCCACTGAATATGTGTTTATCTGTCTATTCTTAATTTTTATCTCTCTATTCTGTTCCTGTATGCAAATGATTGAAGAAATATAAACACGTTAAGCATTGAATAAACTGTATGATCCTCACCTTGCGCTGACAGGCGACGCGCTCATAGGCTTTGATGAGACGGTTGTTGTGGTACATCATCAATCCATAGTGCTCTTTGCTCTTGGTGTTGTAGCCAAATGTGATTGGTATTGCCTTTTTCTGAGACAAAGACTTAAGGATCATGGCATTTAAAATATTTGAATAATTTAGTAAGTAGCTCTTACTTGTGCATCATTGGGTATTTTTACATTCTGGTGCTATAATATTTGGCATAAGGATACAACAGAATCAGGTTTGTATGTGTCCGTCAAGACGTTTGCTAAAGTTTTAGTGACCAACTGAGTTTCCACCTTCTTCCCTTTAATGATAATCTGCATTCTTGGCTTCAGGTATAGGATACTGCAGTATGCCTGAATCAAGGAAAAAAAAAAAGACTTATGACCATTTCTGTGTGATTTGAGTATTGTTTCTGATTTCTCCTTTCACTTTGACGTTTACGGACCTGAATTGAAATGCTTGTCTGATGTTCAATCTTTCTGTTTGACCACAGTTTGCCTTATGATTTTAACTGCTAATAACAACTTGCACTTAGATCCATGTGTTCAACCAGGACACAAGTATTTTTTGCCTAATTAAGACATATCTATTTCAATGCTAGTAAGTCTGAAATCCTACTTTCTGAAATGACCCCTCACCTTAGTGAACTCAGCCAGTGATCTCCAATAACACAATATTCATGTAATATTTCCTTGTAAAATTCTCACCCGCAGTGAATATTCACTCTCAGGCACTGACACGCCACCTGCTGCCGGCCGCTTGTTTGTCTCCCCGGTTCTCCCGTACACATCAACAGGGATCCGGATGTCATAAGGGTTCTTCGTGAAATCAAATTCTAATTCTCCTGAAGGTGTTCTGTAGCAGAATAATTGGTGATTTATAGAATTTCTGACAACCCACAATATCGCCTGTGGTCCTCAGCAAAATAAGGTAGGCTACGCTGTCTAAACATTTTTGCAGCAAATTTCAAGTGACATGACACGTTTATATCATACTATAATAATGATATGATATGAAAACTATAATGTTATTGCATAATGTTAGCTGTATAACTATATTAGACTTCCTCACTACATTAAAATGTTGTATTCCATCAAATCCTTAGGAAGAAGTGAAGAAATCAAGCTCTCTGCATGTTCACCTGCGTAGGTTCCAGATGATGATGCGGGTTCCCCTTGAGTTGGTGCACAACCCGTCAATGACACTGAACTCAGACAGCAGTTCTTCCTTGGTGTTAAACAGAGAATGTGTCAGGATATCATGAAGACATTCTTCTGCATGCTCCGGTGAAGCACTGAGTGAGCAGCGAGGTTAAGAACCAAACTACACAGAGGATCCTTTAAATTCTCAGGAGGCATTTATTTACCTCTATACCTTTATATTCCTATTGCACTTGCAGACCCAGTATTTCCTCTACATTCCTCACCCTCATAACTACATCTATTTCACATTAGATTTCCTATATACACACTGAATAATTCATAGTAGTTACTGCATAATATGCTATAATATAAAATGAATAAAATGAAGAACAATGTAACAGTTTAAGTGGTTAGGTGGTTGACTATACATTGTTTTATTTATTTTTTAAAATAATCTTATATCTTGCGGTTATAAATGCATTGTAAATTTTATATTCAATGCTTCTCTCCACGATTCATATTAAATATAGCCATCTATCTCTCTGTTTCCAGGTAAAGGATATCAGTCTGTCCGGTGTTGGTGAACATGACAATAGGCACCATGACATTTTGTGCTCCTGTATCCTTGAGGTAAGTCTGTGACAGGAGACCCACACACATGGTGTTGGCTTTCTTTGAGAACACAATGGCATCCTTCCCCAAGCGCATGGAGCCCGACTTAAAACCGTTACCATAAAGACCCACCGGAACATGGCCTCTTATTGTCTGCTTATCATTGAAGCCAAAACTGAGAGAGAGAGAGAGAGAGAGAGAGAGAGAGAGAGAGAGAGAGAGAGAGAGAGAGAGAGAGAAAAGTAAAAAGAGAAACTATACACTGTTTACACATCAACAAATTTGTAGTTAAAGTGAATTGCTGGATGATCTAATTCCCCTCTGAAGGATAACACAGGCTTCATGAACACACTCCTACCTGAGCATTTTGTGCATCTTGTCATAGTCCATGCCATTTCCATTATCCATGAAGATGAGGCAGTCCTGGTGTTTGATCACTGATTTATCAATCCAGAGTTGTTTTGCACTGACATCTGGGTCATAAGCATTGTCTGTCAACAAAACAAAACAGGAAGAATCTGATACTATCCAATGTTACTAAGGCACAGTTTGCTTTACTGTTTACATGTTTTAGCTCTAAAAAGCATAAACCTAAGTTAACCTTGAAAAAAACAAAAGAATTAATATTCATTTCATCTTCAGTAACCTCTTTATTCTGTTCAGGGTAGTGGTAGATCCACAGCCTATCCTGGAAACACTGGTAACGAGGCCGGGATACACACTGCAACAAATGCCAGTCTACTACATGACCCCATTTTCAGTGTTTCATTGTTGGGGGTAAATGACTGTTGTTTACTCACAATACCAGTTTACATCGCGTGCGCGCACACACACACACACACACACACACACACACACATGTATGTGTACAAATTACTTCTTGTATTCATATGCAAAAGTATTTTTATTTCCTTGTTGTCTGCATATTGTACATCTTCCCTAAGGGTTAATCTCTAGAACTGTGCTTGTCAAGCAGCTAGAACATTGTCAGTAGCTCAGAATGTGGAAGATTTCAACTTTTTATGAAAAAGGGTCCAGTAATCAGTTGGATGAAGGAAAGAAGAATAAAGACGCAGTTTTGACTCACCGATCAGTTCTGCTATAGCACTGAAGGGCCAGGTGTGGCTAGTGGAGTTTGTGTGCAGGTAACGTGGACTGATCTTTAGGAGGAAACAAATATGATAATCCAGTACCATGACACATAAGGCTGCTATAAATGATGAATAAATGTTCCAATATTTGTTTAGTGCTCTAGATTTACAGATTTATAAAGGGCCATTGGTAGCATTTTTCATTTCTTTTACAAATTCTCACAATGTTTTGAGAAAAAGATATAAGTTAACCTGCTTAAAAAATGACAAAATGATAGTGAAAGCATGTGGATTTTCTTCTTCTTCTTTTTTTTCTTTGTTTTACAGGATAACTATTGACCTTTCCTTTGGTTAATTATGCACTATAGTCTTTGATTAAATTTTTTTTTTCTCTTTCTCAGATAATATACAGTTTCTCAGTTGTCTAGTACAACTCCACATAATCAATAATCAATTTATATAATTTTTAAATAATGAAAAATAATGAATTAATGAAGTTTTCCAGTCTGTTTTTTTACAGTACAGAATCTTAAAATGTGACCTATGACCTGTTACTCGTCGCACCATTCTGGTTTTACTCTATTCAAGTGCCACTTTTGACAATGTAGCTCATACTCTACTCAGTGAGTGCCTGGAGCAGTGTACTCAATTTAATTTTTCTCTCTCAACATAGGCAACCACTTTTCCTCAACCACCATGGTCACTTCTGGGGTTCCCACATGTTTTTTTTTCTTTTTCTTGTACATGCTCTCACTGGAACAAACTTTACATAAACATGATATCATTATACTGTACATAAACATACAGCTGTATCTTTCTCTGACATCTCTGGTGGCCTCTACTTTTTAAAGATGCTCAGTGAGTAGTCAGTGTTAAAAATTGTAATTTTAAAAGTATTTTTATTTCTAAATGAAAACAAAACAGGTCACATTGTTCAGTCTGCCCAAATGTACTTTTAAGGGAAACTTGGGTTCTCATACACTTCATGTCACACACATGCAAAAACCTTGAGGTAATATTTTGCTTTTATTTTTCTCCATTTTCTTCACAATTTGGTCACTTGCCAAATCCCACCCATCAACCAGCTTCCCTCCATCACACGACAGCTGCCAATGAAGGGAGGGAGAAGGCTAACATCTGCTTCCTCTGAAACAATTGAAGTTATCCAGCCATATCTTTAGACTGCCTCTCATGCTGCATCACAGGACAACGTAACACACTTGGAGAAGATTGTGTCTGTCCTCTTCTGCAAACATGAGCTCACAGATGCCCATGATTAGCTAGTATCACTGTGATTGACAGGGGAGAGAGAGGCTCCAGCCACAGACGACTGTAGCATCCTCAGGATTCAAACTCATGAATTCTGATGAACAGGGCAAACACTTTTCTGTTGTCCCACTTGGGAGTCAACCTTATTGTTTAACTAAGAGCTAAAATTTGACAAGCAAATCAGTTTGTTAAAAGTAGCTTCAGTTCAAAACAATCACAAACTCAAACCATTTCTTTCATCACGTGAACTAGAAAAAAATATTCTGACATCTGCCATTTGTCATCTGTTGCACATCTACAACCAGTTCAAAATTCTGTAGCTCATTTATTTTCAGGTACAAAGAAGAGGAATCATATTACTCCAGTTTCAGTTTCCATTCATTATCTCCAGTTAATTGAAGGATTGAGAAGATAGTTTTGTTTGAATGAATGAATGAATGCCTTTTATTGTCACTATACACATGTACAATGAAATTAAGAGCCACTCCTTTTTGTTCTGTGTCAACATGTACATAAAATAAACAAGATAGAATAAAATAAAATAAAATAAAATAAATATAACAACACGAAATAAGTAAATAATAAATAAATAAATGAATAGTACGGGGGGGGGGGGGGTACTATAAAATGCACAGTTCTGAGACACTATATATCTATACTGTGAAATCAGTACATGTATCATGTATGTGTTTAGAATGGTTATAGCTTTTGGGAAAAAACTATTCTTAAATCTATTAGTCCTTGTTCTGATGCACCTGTAACGTCTCCCTGAGGGCAACATATTAAACAGATCAGAGCCAGGGTGAGAGCTGTCCTTAATGATGGTTTTTCCTCTACTGAGGCAACGGGAGGTGTAAATATCCATCAGGGAGGGGAGAGGGCAGCCAATGATCTTCTGTGCTGCTCTTATTACTCTCTGAAGCCTTTCCCTGTCTGCCGCGGTGCAGCTACCGTACCACACCTTGATACAGTATGTCAGCAGGCTCTCGACGGACGAGCGGTAGAAGATCAGCAGCAGATTACATTGCAGATATGCTTTGCATACATACTGCTTCTAGACGTTAAAAGACCACCACATAGCTACTGCTGATTGTTCCTGTCTGAACAACAATCACACTTCCTGTGTACAGTAATGATGAAATGAAAGTGAAAGTTATCCTACGCGAAACAAGGTTTTGAGAAAGGAAACTGTAACCCGACAGGTATACTTCAGTTGTTCAATTCAAACCATTTTTACTTAACAAAATTCACTTATTTATCATAAATTAACTCAATTATTTATCTTGATGTCATAGTGCTGAAGTTCTCACATCTCAAATTAAATGTGCAGGGGAATTAATGGAAAAATACACCTGTTTTATATGAATTAATTTCAACATTTATTGCTACAGTACATAAAAAGATAGCTGGTTATAGTTTAACCTAATTAAATAAGGACTTACCGAGCTTAAAGGTATTCCTCTACTTGTTACTGCTGCCATCTTTATATGAATCTGCTGTCGACAGTTCCAAAGTGAGCTTCTGATGAAGGAGCAGGAGACTCTTCAGCAGTTTTGAAATACAGGAAATAGGCATCAACTTTTCTACTGACTTTAATGAAACTCCACCCCTATGACTCACCACAGAGAGTGGATGCTCTTTCTACAGTCAGTGATTGGTTAGTTTTGTAGGGTTTTTGTGTGTGTGTGTTTGTTTTTCTTTAAATGCATATGACTTCTGTATATTTCATTTCTGTGAGTATACAGGTATTGCAGAGTTCATATCCAACCCTAATTAAGCACCTCTGGTTATATTATTCATGAAAATGTTGAACATCTTGATCGGGTATGTTAGATTATAAGCAGAAATAAATTATTAATTAAAATAGCAGTTCTCTAGGAACATGAACAGACAACAAAACATTTGTGAGATCTGAACTTGATAAGGAGCAAACCATATTCATTTGTATGTGTGTCTTTTTACATTTGGCAGGAACTTTGCTTAGGGCTAGGCTTTTCATGACAATAGTAATAACACGCACTTTCTGTCAAACTGTCAAAATGATTGATTAATGACTATGATTTATGACCCTCTGTGTTCCCCTGACTGACAGTTCTGAAGGTGCACATAATTTTTGACTACTGGTAACTGCTGTGGATCTCAATATGTAGGGGTGTGTGTAGGGTGTGTGTGCTATGTAAAATGACTCGTCAGCATGGATACTTAGACTACAATAAAGAGAAATACTAAATATTTAGTCTATTGTGTGACGTGTGTGTGTGGGGGGGGGGGGGGGGGGAGTAATTTGGGTGTGTGCTAGTGGTCTATTTAATTCAGACAATGGAGGATATGAATAGACCTGAGTCTATCACTTGCACATTGTTGTAATTATTAAACAACGTGAGATCAATGTCAGACAATCAAATTCATTTAATCCTGCATCACCAAATATGGGATTAACCCCAGTTGATACTGACATTATTGTAAGAGAGGGTGGTGATATTGGTGGTTATACAGTGGTACAGAGACTTAGATTCAATAGTTTGGAGATACAGTGTCATATAAATATGCGTATGATATCTACCACAGACTTGGCAACCTACGCTATATACTTGTATGATATTACAGCCGAAACAGTGTCGTTTTTCAGACTGTTATGATGAATGCCTTTTATTGTCACTATACATATGTACAATGAAATTAAGAGCCACTCCTTTTTGTTCCGTGCAAACATGTACATTCAATAAACAAGAAGAATAAACAGATAAATAAACAGATAAATAAACAAGATAAATAAACAAGATATACAAGATATACAAGATATTGGGGTGGATGGGGGAGGTACTATGAAATGCACAGTTTTGAGACACTATATACATATGCTGTGAACTCAGTACATGTATTTTGGTAGAAGATCAGCAGCAGATTGGAGTCCAGATTGTACTTCCTGAGAACCCTCAGGAAGTGTAGCCGCGTTTGAGCCTTCTTGATAACCACTGTGATGTTGTCTGTCCAGGAGATGTTTGCAGAGATAAGGACGCCGGACGGTGTGGACCTTCTCCACACACTCACCATTAATGAAGAGGGGGGCCAGCTCAGTGTTGTGTTTTCTGAAGTCTACAATAAGTTCCTTGGTTTTCTTGGTGTTTAGAGTCAGATTGTTCTTTGAACACCAGGCTGCCAAGTTTAGGACTTCCTCTCTGTAGGCTGCCTCATCTCCCTTTGAGATAAGTCCGACCACTGTGGTGTCGTCAGCAAACTTGATGATAAGATTATTGTTGTAGACTGGTCTACAGTCGTATGTGTAGAGACAGTACAGGAGGGGGCTCAACACACAGCCCTGTGGAGAACCTGTGCTCAACGTGCGAGAGGAGGAGAGGTGGGGTCCGAGTCTCACTGTCTGGGACCGGTTGGTGAGAAAGTCCTTTATCCAGGCACACGCCAGAAACATCCGTCTAACATCGTGTTCCCTCACAGTAAGTAGAGTGGTGCAGGAACCAGAAGGGGATGGAGGCAGGGCTGGACTGGTACGGGGGCCAGATGAGGGTGGAGGTGGGGCTGGAGCAGATGAGTGCTGTTGTTGTGATGTTTCAAAGCGAGCAAAGAAGCAATTTAGCTCTTCTGCCAGCATCGCATTCAGGTCTCCTGTTGTCGCCTCACGGCCTCTGTAGTTCGTGATGTTCTGTATGCCCTGCCACACCTCCCGTTTATTTTTGCTGGACAGGTGGGACTCTATGCTCCTCTTATAGGCCACCTTAGCTTCCTTAATACCACCTTTCAGGTTGGCACGGCAGCTCTGTACAGAGCTCTATTACCAGACCTGAAGGCAGCGTCACGGGCTTTGAGTAGTGTGCGGACCTGTTTGGTCATCCATGGTTTCTGGTTTTGGAAAACCCGAATGTTTTTGCCCACAGTCACATTTCCAATACAGAACTTGATATAGTCCAGTACCGTTCCTGTTAATGTTTCTAGCTCTTGATGTTCAAACAAATCCCAGTCTGTCTGTTCGAAGCAATCCTGTAGTTTGGAGAATGCATCATCAGGACAGGTAGTAACAGTCTTTATAGTGGTCGTGACACTGCGTCTGAGGGGGGGGTGTAGGCAGGGGAGAGCAGGAGGGAGTGATGGTCTGATTGGCCGAGGTGGGGGAGAGGTATGGCTCTATACGCGTGCTTAATGTTTGAGTAAACATGATCCAGAGTGTTCACCCCTCTAGTAAAACACTTAACATGTTGATAGAATTTTGGGAGTACAGTCTTCAAGTTCGCCTTATTAAAGTCTCCTGCAATTATGTGAACACCGTCGGGGTAAGCCCTCTGCTGCTCGTTTATGGTGTTCAACAGGAGAGAGAGCGCCGTGTTCACATTGGCGTCAGGTGGAATATACACAGCCGTGATAATCACTACTGTTAGCTATGTTGGTAGAAAAAAGGGCCGACATCTTAAAGACATGTACTCGAGGTCAGGGGAACAATGCTTATCTATCATTGTTCCGTTGTTACACCAATTCTCATGCACATACATACAGAGCCCCCCCCGCTCTTACCGGAGTCCTCAGTCCTGTCCCAGAGAAGCATAGTACGACCTGCTAACTGCATGCTAGCATCGGGTATCCTCGGATGAAGCCAGGTTTCAGTAATAATCAAAACACAGCAGTCACGAACATAGCGATTTCCAGCTAGTTGAAATTCCAAGTTGTCGATTTTATTCACTAGGGATCTGGCATTGGAGAGAAACAGGCTCGGTAAAGGTGGCTTGTGTGGTTGTTTTCTTAGCCTTAGCATAATACCGGACCTGCATCCCCGCTTTTGCTTCCTCTCCCTCCTCCGTCTGCGCCGCCTTCTGGACCCGACAACAATCCACGGAGAGCCCGGCAATCTCGCTATGTCGTCTGGGATGTTGTGCGTGTGATGACAGCGGCGTGTGATGGGGGTTTAATCAACAGAACATTGAGAGGTCCTAGTCTAAGCTCAGATGTTAACACTGTCTTCGCACCTAACAATGATTACAGTGCGGATGTTTTCACAAATCAGCTGAGAAGATTATGCAAAGTAACTCTAATTTACAGGTTGAGGACATCTTGGATCTATGTGTGTCTATAGCACGTGGTAAACACGGTGGTGCTTATCAAAACATACATGATCTATAACCTATAGTGGAGACTGCAGAAGACCGCCGCATGTTCAGAACAGCATAAGATAGGTTTTAATGATATCACACGGTTTGAGCGGTTGTTACACCTAAAAATAGTGGTCTTCCATAGTTGGTGCAATGGTATGTTGAAGTATATGTCCAATGACATAACTCATCACAAGACAGTGTTCTCGTACCTGCACAATGACCACTATTTTAGGATTAAGAATCTGAAAGCATTTATAGGCACTACATATGTGTGTGACTACTGCTACCAAGGTTTTACTAGATGTAGAGACCATCAGTGTAAATACATTTCTCATATTTGTAAAGTCCCTGATTGCTTTAAATACCCTGTTACGAATGAGTCAATGACACAAATGTTTGTGGTAATGCAAATCTGACTTTTGTTATAACATGCATACAGTTGCAATCAAAATGATTCAACCCCCATTGAAACTCCAGTTTATGGTCCAAATGGACTTTCAGCTGTTTGCAATGAACAAATCAAACAAAAGCAATTGAAATAGTTCAACACAACGAATGCTTTAAGTGGTTTCCCCAAATGCAACTTATGATTTCTCCAGTCTCAAAATTTTTCAACTCCCTGAATAGAATCCCTCACAACAGCACAAATATGCAAAACAGGTGATGTCTCAAGCACACCTGATGCAAATAATCAAGGACTTCATTAGCTGCACCAGGTGTGCTTGAGCTGGAACACATGAAATACCTGAACTGGCTAGGGGCAAAAATGTATGAAATACCTGGATGGGGCAAGAAAAGGAAGCTATCAGGGAAGCTAACAGCTGCAACCAGATTTCTGAGAAGGCAGTTTGTGAAAAACCCTCGAGTGATTGCTAAAGACCTGCAGCAAGACTTGGTGGCAACAGGCACTGAGGTTTCAGTAGGATTTGTGTATTGACAAAGAGGTATACTAAAAGAACATTACTTTTTTTTTACAAGGAATGGTTTCACATAAGATTTCATAGGACACATAGGATCATTTTCTTGTTAACCATCATATTAGCACATTAATACAAAAAAAAACAAAAAAAACATTTCAAATATTGTTAGCTAATGAATGTATCCAAGCTGAACAACCACCATGTAGAACACAAGCAGAGAAAACACTAAGCTGACAGAAAAAAATATATATTTGCCATCACCTAGGCCACACCCTCTTGTCCTTGGAAACAACTCAAAATTACTATAATGCTTTAAAAATGACAAAATTGAGGTGAGATATATTGTACAATTTATTGAAATGTAAAGAGAAAGAAAATTAGAGTGCAAGCATAATTAACACTTCACGTGGTTTACCAGTTCTACAGCATGTGGAAACTATCTGACTAAAGCTGTCAGGTTTCAGATAGCTTATTACTGAAGAAAGTAGAAAGAATAGTGTGAGTGTGTGTGTGTGTGTGTGTGTGTGTGTGTGTGTGTTAATGCTAATGTTATCAAACACATGTGCTGCACTAAAGTTGAACTGCACTAAAGCACCCATATGAATTTATGCTTAACATTACAGCCCTAGCAAACGTAGTAAATAGACTATTATTACTGAAAACATTGAATTGGCTCATGACAAGAACGAGATAACAATAAAACATGTCATTTACCTGTATGTGCTTTCTCAAATTCCACGGTGAATTCTTAAAAGCCAGCACTTTGTGCTTTTTTGGTTGACACAATTCACAACGCATTCACCAGGAATCGTTGACACTGACAATTTCGAACATCTCCCTCATATATGGCCATGGGTGATCAGGAATGTCTCCATTCTCAGTCATGTTGACATCGCTATCAGGAATGTCTCTATTCTCAGTCATGTCGACATCGCTAACTCCCTCTCTCTCATCCATAACATTAGCCATTCTTCTTGTTGCCTTCTGCTGAATAGTCAGAAGCGTAGCTCAAGAGTCAAGGACCACTCAGAAAGAGAGAAACACTTGGAGGCAGCAGGTATCATCGTCACAGAGAAAACAATAGGCAATGCACTCCACTGCTCATGCTTACCCCGCAAGACTCTATTACTAAAATGATGAAGATGAGATGTGGGTGGAGCTTCCAGCAGGAGAACGATCCAAAGCATACAGTAAAGGAAACTCTCAATTGGTTTCAGAGAAAAAAAAATCAAGGTGTTAGAATGTCCCAGTCAATCACCTGACTCGAATCCACCTGAACAAGATTTGAAGTCAATATGTTTAGAAGAATGGGCCAAAATCACACCTGAATACTGAAAACGGCCCATCCATTTCTTCATGCAGGAAGCACCTTGAAGCTGTCATTACAAACAAGGTCTTCTCCACTAACTATTAAATATATTTCATTTAGTGTGTTTTTTCCCTTGTCATTCCTACTTATTACAGATAACTTCATTTATGGACTTAAATGTTTGGATTTCTTTATATGTGCTTATTTCTTGAGTTAATACCAAAGTTTGGTGAAAATTTTATGTGAACAGCCTCATTGGAAATATATTTACTGAAATAAATGTCAATAGTTACATTTTTTGAACATTTGGTCACTTGAACATTTGGTCACAACTAAATTTCATTGTGTTCAATCCGCCTAATATAGTTAAAACTGATTTTTATTTTTTCCTTTTATCGCATTAGCTGACCTCTCACGAATCTAGTCAGTAATGGTGTCTTATGTAGCCAGCTTTATTTAATGTTTATTGTTAGATAATAGCTAGTTAGATTCTAATTGCAGTTAGCCTGAGGAACACTTCACTAACTACCATATGTCAACCAGATGTCAGTTGGCCTACATTTATCTCAAATTAATTGCAGTTATTGGCATTTGTTAACATACAAAGTATACTGTATATTAGGTGATTAGATTTATTGTTAAAGTAAGACTGTATTAGTTTTAGTCTGGTGTACCTAATAAATTGGCAGTTGGAATTGCAGCCCAACTTTGATTAGACTGATAAAACATTGATATGTGTACATAAAGATTTTGTTGAGTGCAACCTCAAGAGAATATTACAGTGTGCTTATTGGACCAACATCACTTAAGTATTTGGATGACATTTAATTTGACATTAACTTTTTTCTCTCTCTGAGGAGGTGATAGAGAAGTCTAAAGCAAGAGATATTCCTATTATCACTGATGCAGTAAATCCCAAATTCCAGCTGTTGAACAGATTGGATATTCTTATTATTTCTTTCTTTCATTTCTTTAACACAGGCAAAAAATACAACAGAACCACTCACACGTCTACACACATCAGACTGGTCTGTTGTTATAAGCAGGTGTCATGCTGTTTATGAAGGACATTAAAATTATCGGGGCTCATTAATACTTTCCTTTTTTTTCTTCTTTTTTTGCATCCAAATGCTGCACAGCCAACCATGGTAACCTTGATCTATGAAAGTATTTTTATTTATAACATTAACATTATATTTGTTGGTTTTTGGCATCGCAAGAACACCCCCCTAAACCACCCCACCCTCAATATCGAACATTCAGGGAAAAAATTATAAATAAATATAATAATATATTATAATAAGAGATATAATATTTTTAGAGACTCTGTCATTTTATTTATCAATGTCACACATTAATTTCAACCTAATCACTCTCTAGGAATTTCATAAAAGCGGCCTGCTTCTGCCATCTTTCTCTCTCTGTAGGAGGTTGAATGAGTTTCTATGAAGACTGCCCATTCAAGGAAAAACTTATCTACCCTCTCCCTGGATATATTATATAATAAAATGTTTTGCTGAATGCAATTATTTGCCTTATTTATTTTGCACTATTGACCAAACTTATTTCATGGGTTGAATTGAGCAGTTACTTGCACTCATTGATATTCACTTGTTGTGCATGCGCATGTGAATGTCTTAACATAAGATAACATTAGGATGTGAGTAATTATGCATGAAAAAAGTATGAATACTGTAAATGTATTCTACGTTATGGGAACACTCCCCTTTTCCTCGAAAAGTGAACACATTAAAACTGATTAATGCTGTCTCTCCATCACTCCCCTGACAAAATGCTACTATAAATGTAGACAATGTATTCATCAAAGCACATTATGTGTTAATATTTATAGAAAATTGCTGCAAATATAGTCTCTGCTGCTCTCATGATTCATGAACCATGTGACTGTGAGATCAAAGCATGTCACAACTCTTTTTCAATGGTGCTGAAGAATGTGAAATGGACATTCACTGATTAGTTTTAATATTTTGAATGTGCACAGCTTTAGGCTACAGGCTGTGTAGTTTTCTGCACAGTAGATGGCAGCATTCGATCAGATCTATGTCTTCTGTGTTTCATTTCTGATAATAGTTCACAACTGTCCCTGTATAGAGACACTGTAGAATTCATATCCATCCCTAATCCAACACATCTGTCTTAATTATTCATTAAAACATCTGGATTAGGTCAATTAGATTATAAATAGAAATTCATTCTGAAAATAGCGATTTTCTAGAAACAGGAGCAACAAAACTCTTCCAAAGATTATGAGATCTGAAGTTGAAAAAATGCAAACCACATTCATTTGCAGTGCCCTCCATTAATATTGATCAATATCAAATCAATAAATTTTATACAAATGCCAGTATCTTGAACTAGAAATTGTTTCTATTCCAAACAATATTTTACACACACACACAAAAAAATAATTAAACTATTCTTAAGTGTTTAAAAATATATGATACGTAACATGGTTGCAGGGAGAGAATTTCTTTCATGTTTTTCCATTTGATAAACAGTGGTCAATGAAGCAAAAACAAAATCTAATGTTGCAGTGCACACTTTATAATGCTAAAGTAAATGATGATAAATTTCAGTCAGAAAGTCTTACTTGTATCCATTCGTCTGGAACTGCTTCTGTACTATCAGCTGAGGTAATAAGACAGAAAACAAGATTCAATACTATGATAGTATAATGTGGTCTTAATTAATATTATAGTAAAATCAACCCAGAGCTACATGTATATGAACATCCCAGGACTTATAATTCAGTGGTGTAGAGGATGCCGATGAGGACGTCACTCTGGTTTCTTGCTCCGCAGAGGAAGTCAATCAGCCTTCCAGTCCTGCTAAGGACATTGCCCAGCCTTCCAGTCCCACTGGGGACATCGCCCAGCCTTCCAGTCCCGCTGGGGACGTCGCCCAGTCTTCCAGTCCCACTGAGGACGTCGCCCAGCGTTCCAGTCCCGCTGAGGACATAGCCCCAAGCTTCAGTCCAACTGGGAGTGGTGCTCCGCCTGTCTGCTGCCCGGTGGAGGCCGCCTTGTTTTCCAATGCATCAAGAGACAGATTACACAGGGGCCCAGGACCCCCGTTGGAGGGTTTTTTTTGGTGCTCCAGGAGGGGCGCCTTTGGAGGGGGGTTCTGTTACGGTACCACCGGCAAATGGCGCTGTGGCGACAACGTGCACAAGCAGCTTGAGAATGCGCACGTGATTGAAGTGTGCATGGACACTAAAGCTGGGTTAAGTGTCTCCAGCTGTCGGCAATCAAAAGACTGTTTACTTAAATCCCTCGCGGTGCTGCACACATTGCGCGGCATTAATATGTTAAAGTGTTGAAGTAATGTAAGGTCCCATGAAGCAACGTAACATCAAGCCAAGTAAAGTAAAAAGGAGAATGGACTAACAGAAGACGACAGAATGTATAATGGTGCCAGGTTGAGATGTTGCCATGCTCTGTCTGTTTTCCTGTTACTTAGTTTAAACCCTGTCATAGTTGATAATTCACAATTATCGTGCTGGGGCCTTCCCGAATGGTCGAGATCCTTACCTTGGCAGCTATATTCAAGGGAGTAAGGCCTCACGCTTCCTGTCTCCAAGCAGCCCTGTTGAGGGGGTTCCAAACACTCGTCTCAACAGCGGTATTACAGGAATTTCTTATTCACTTATTCATTACAACTGAACATTTTCATAATTCATACACATATACCACAGAAGCACAATAAAAAACATTCACATAATCATCTGGTTCTTTTTTACCAGAGGCCCAAACTTAATTTATTTTACTTCTCCCATCCACTGCTCTCATAGAGATTTCAGTTATTTTATCCAATTATTTATCTTTGAGGTACCTCTAGGCTCGTGCACAGGGGACTGGCTCCTCCCTCCCAGACAGCAAGTTCACTACAGCAGAGCTTTGAATAAAACAGGTGTCTGCTTACCTTTTTCCTATATGGCCAGTATCTGCTGTCCATGGAGTGGTGAAGTCCCACCGGATGGGATCAATTTGCCAACCATAACCTCTCCTGGCTGGCTCGCCAAAATGTCATATCTAAAACGAATAAGTTGCTGAATTTCCTGTAGTTAGTCAGTACAATAATCCTCAATTTACTGATCAAAATGAAGCCATGAACAAGATAGATGAGAGAAGCAAAAATCCAGTTTATAGTTCAAAAAACAACATGAGATCCCCTCGTGAGATGTCCCAAAAATAATCTGAATCTAAGCAGATTCAATGCCCTATTTATACAGTCTTATCTTTAGGTTATGCCCCATTATCTCATTCTTTTGGAATACCAATATGCTTTATTAATGTCTTTTTTGATTCCCCTTAATAACTTACTTATTTTCAGCCATTGGATATCCCCTTATCTCCATGTTTTTCTTTTGGGTATTTTAAACATTTTCCAAGACCCTTACTGCTATTCCCACTTCCGGTAATCGAGCTGTGCGCATCTCATCGCCCGTTGTCCTGAACAATTTGGATATTTTCATCGCTTCATTATGGGCGAGATATATTTTTTATTAGTGCTTAATGTTACATATATTTATTCCCTAATTCTAAGTTTGTTCATATGTTTTTTGGTTCTTCTTAGACATTCTGTGAGTATATGTGTTTTTTTTTTTCAATTCTATGCTTTTTCCATGATACCTGGAAAAAGGTATTGATACCCGTTTCCTAGATTCTTTGCACATGCTTGTACATGTATTTATGTGAATATATTTTAAGTGTTACCACTACTGTTTTATCTCATTTTTGTCCTTTCTCTCTGATCTCCATCCAGCTGAACAACGCCCACCTGCAGCTGGACTCTCTCGGCTGCTCAATCTCACAGGCCTGGGTGAATATATACGCCATCAACTGGCTCTGCTGGAATGTCTCTGCTCTTCACCTGTACCCACAGGGTTTCCTTATTCTGCTACTTCTCGTATCATTCCATCGGTGACCTATGTTCATGCTTCCACTCAAACTGAAGCTCAATTTCTTCCCATAACTTCTGTGGACGGCCCGTTTATTCTTTCCTCTGATGATGACAAACACATCATGTGACCTTTCACCTACAAATTATTCTCCTACAAGACCTATTCCCTCCCCAGAGTATGTGTATGATAGTGATACTCAATAAACTACATAGTCTGTTACCCTCGTGTATTCCTGTGCCTTAATTTTATTCCCACAAGAACTATACATGAAAACACTCAGTTATTTCTTGTTTATTTAAACACCAAAAGTGTTCAAAGCCGTCATTTTCAAATATATAGTTACAAAAACAGTACATGACAATATGAGGAAGAAGCTGTGGTGAATCAGTAAAAAATCTTTTAGAAAATATTGCATGATTAGTCTAGTATATAAGAATGCTAACAATAATAATGTATGTAACAATTATTTTGCGTTTATTTATAAAGCAACAAAAGAAAAAGTCAATCTAATTATAATTTAATTTATGGTAAAAAATTAGATCTCAATCAATTTCAAACATTCCCCAGGCTGTAGTCGTAAAGTGGCAATAACTTCCAAGACACTTATCCAAACAAAATACAGTAAAACAATAAAAACTTTAATGTCTTGTCAAGTAAAATTCAATGATGTAAAAAGAACCAGTGCTCAACTGGTCACCACTGTTCCTACGTAAAGGCTGGTTCTGTAGGGGAGATCTCATCGATAACCTGAGTGAGAATTTCATCGATGACTTCGCAATCGTAATTCACCTGCTCAAGGTCCAGTGCAGGGACGAAGGTGACCAGGAGACGCGCCACTTTTTGTCGGAGTTCTCTTAACCTGAGGCTAAAAAGAAGAGAAACTCTATTTGAGTTCATGTTTTTTTAGGTCAGGACTGTGGCTAATTTTGAACTGCACACGCTGTATCATTATGCATGTGTTCTGGAATAGAGATCTTACCTGTATGTCTGTAGGTTACTGGTTTCTTGTCCAATTTTTGGTATGTCCTGTGTCTCATGCTGCTGTGTACCAAAGTCTGTACTTCTTCCAGAGTTGGAGGCTCCTGATGAAGTTGTCGCACTTTCTTCATGTGAGGAAACAGGAAAATCTGTCTGGACCCCTTGATTTTCTACACGTACCTTCGTCTTTTCAATTTCTCTCTTTACCTCCTCGAAATCTTTCTGCAGGCTCTCACAGCAGGTCAGTATATTGCACTTCTCATTTTCTAGACTGTCCACCTGTGTGTAAGGATTTTATATTTTTTTTAGAAATGGAAGGACAAAATAAAAACTGCAGCAAGAAAACATGACACGTGAAATGTTACTGTTAATTATTGCCACTGTTAATTATTTATTTGGAGAAATCTGTTTTCATCATGGTGTCAAATTGCTGAGAAGAGGACACGGTTTTGTTCTAACCTTTTGTTTTTTATTTAGAAAAGTGACTGGTAACTGATCTTCATACAACAACATCAAGAACATCAGGCTTTCGTTCACTCACCTTATCTTTCAGCTCTTCTCGCTCCTTGTTTCTCTGGTCCAGTTCCCTTAACAGAAGGTCAATCTCACAAGCCAGATCATCATCACACTCTAATGAAGCTTCCTGGCCTTTTCTCTTCCTCTCTTCTTTCTCCATCTTCAGCTCACTGAGCTCATCTTGGAGCTGCTTTAGCTCGTCTTTGCCTTTCAAGTATAGCTCTTTGTAGTCTTGTGCCTCGTCTGGGCTGGTCTGTGTGCTGTGGTGGCTGTACTCCTTTTTTAACGTGCTTTGTGTCAGCTCCAGCAATTCTTTCTTCAGCTCCTCCAATTTAGCGTGGTTCTCATTTTGATCCTTTGCCGTCTCCTCCAGGATTTCCAGCAGTTTGTCATGCTGTTTCTGGAACTCCAACACATCAAGAACTGAGTTTTCCGATATTGCTGAAGTCTGACTAACTGGAAGGCTTAGGTCTTCTGATTTTACTGTACTTTTGGTCTTGTTTCTTTCTTGGTTTTCTTCTTCTAGGATTGGTACTCTCAGTTCCTCATTACGAGACTCTAATTCTTTCTTTGTATCTTTTTCTGATTCCAAACGATTGCTACAGCTTTCTCCATCATTGCTCCACTTTTCTTTTTTCTTCCTTTCTGAATCCCCCTCTTCCTGTTTCACAACTGGGTTTTGCCGAGTCTGGGTTCCAATGCTGACTTCACTGGAGGATACAGAACGCGGAGCTGCCGCTGTTGTCTCTATGGACACAATGGTATGACTGTCAACACACTCCATCTGTTTTTCCGACTCCTCCTCACTCACATTGCGCTCTGACTTTACATTAGCAATGTTAAACGTTCCTGTTGCTGAGTTTGGCCTAGCTGAGCTACTGCTCTCAATGATCATAATGTCGTCGTCATCATCCTTTGTTGTCGTTTCATTATCTTTCCACGCTGCTTGATCACCATCAGCATCAAGACTGAATACAATTTGTGAGGAACAGACCTCAGGTGAGGCTGTGGATGTTGAAGGACTACCTGCTGTGTTGTTGTCAAAACTATCTCTAAATCTGGCTCTCTTTTTCTCTCCATTCTCTTGGCTTGGGCCCAAAGGTCTCTTGTTCCTGAAATGAAGGGGAAATTACATCATTCAGGTGCCCTTACTACCATGTTATTGTGAAGGAGCAGGAGACAGACGGAGTGATCGAGAGATGGCATTACCTTGTTGAAATATTCGAGAGAGACGTAACATGAGTGATAACTGGAATGTTATCAGGAGATCTGGAGCCTGTAGAGTCAACGATAGAGTCACACAGGTAATACTTGTATCCAATAAATATAGAAACATAATATATATATACACACAGACAAGAAAAACAGGTCCTCACCTGCATATCTTTGGCGATGGGAATTGAGGGGTGTGCTGGGCGTTCCTGGGGTGGAGCCCTGTTCAGACCGAGAGTGAGTTATACAAGCAGTTCCTCCTACACTGTCACGTACATACCTTATTGTGAGTGCGGATGTCTCTGTAAAAGAACCTGAACACAATAAACTCGCTGACTGTCTGAGATATCTGTGATAATAATCTCTTTGAAACAGTGCCTATTAATAAAAGTGATCCGTGCCTACAAAGTGCTACATTTTTGTATAATGTTTAACTGTATTTATTTTCCAGCAAGTGAGGGAGGCCTCCCTAATATTTGGACAATGCTAGACTTAAAAAAATGTAAATGTTATGTAATTTCACTCAGACTCCCTCTTTAAATTAAAATAGCTCTTATAGCATTATGCGTGCAATTACCATAGACTGCACTAAGAAGTTTCTGAAGTGTGGGCAAACTGGGAAATGAAAATGGGCGGATGCGACTCGGGTGGGAGAGCGGGATTTCCACTAATCACAGGGTTGGTGGTTCAAGCCCCGGCCCACACGCTTCCACATGAACACTGAACCCCAAGTTGCTCCCGATGGCAGGCTAGCACCTTGGTGTGTGAGTGTGTGTGTGAATGAGTAACAGTGTAAAGCACATTGTAGAACCGCTAAGGTTAAACGGCGCTATATAAGTACAGACCATTTACCATTTGAAAAATCTTGGAAATGCTGCATTAGTTCTGAAATAGACTCACGCCAAGTTTGAGCTGGTTCAGAACGGCGTCCTGTTGTTGCTTTAACAGAGCATTTTCTTTGGCCAGAGCTATGATCAACTGCCCTGCCTCTTTCTGCTCCTGCTCCATCTGAAATAGACGCACCACCACTCAGTTTATTGTTCAACCATCGCAGTCGATATAATAAAAACAAATAATAATTGTTAGTAATCATGATTATTATAGAATAAGCACTGTAACAGTAACATATTTCAGTTCTCATTAATGCTGGCAGAATAATTAACTGTGGTTCCGGAGCCTATCCCGGGAACAACGGGTATGAGGTGGGAATACACCCGGGACGGGTTGCCAGTCCATCGCTGGACACCACGCACACACACATTCACACACTCATTTATACCTACAAGTAATTTATAACAGCGAATCCACATACTGGTATGTTTTTGGGAGGTGGGAGGAAACCCACATGGAGATTAAGCAAACACACAGAATAAATCATTAAAATGCAGATTTCTTAAGGCCCGATCTATAATCACTCAGATTTCTACGGTTGCTTCGTGGCTCAGATGGAGCTCAAATGTCCGCTAGAAAATGCAGTGCATTACTGGATCTGTACGGGGAGAGAACAAAAGAAACACTATCTTGACAACTCAAGTTAAAACTTAATCCAAAGTGGACATCACCTGCTGTCTGTTCTTCTCCTTCTGCAACTTCTGATGTCTCTCACTGTTTAAAAAAGATTATATATAACATTATAAGATAAATGTTAAAAGAAATCCTTATTGCAAATAACAGGATTCATTCCTCACAGCTGTTTGTAGGTTTTCTGGTATCGTGGATTTTCATCATCCGAATCTTCAGGCTCTTCTACAACCCCACAACTCCTGATAGAACGAAGCATTCACATGAGGAAGCTGACACATATAGATTTTTATGGTATATAGCATATATATAAAAAACAAAACACTTTTGAACAAATTATCGCTGTCCGAGCTTTCCACGTGACTTATCACGGCCTCGGTTTTTAATATACGCTATATGTCCAAAAGTATGTGGACACCTGACCAATCACACCAATATGAGCTGGTTGAATATCCTATTCCAGATCTATCTCCTTCTTTGCGGTTATAATAAAATCCACTGTTTGCCACTACATTTCGGAGCATGGGGATTTGTCTTTATTCATCACAAGAGCATTAGTGAGGTCAAGGACCGATGTCGGGCGAGGAGGCCTGGCGCAGTCGACGTTCCAATTCATCCCACAGATGTTTAGTGGGGTTGGGGTCAGGGCTCTATGCAGGCCAGCCATGAATACATGTATTTATGAAGCTTGCTTTGTGCACAGGGGCAGGAACAGGATAGACTTTCTTAGGTCCAGTGATGGGAAATATTAACGCTACAGCCCACAAATGACTGTGATGATCAGGTGTCCAAATAGTTTTGGTCATATAGTTTCAACTGTGATCACAAGGGAAAGCACACGGAAACATGTACAAATACACATACACAGGCTTATACAGACACACACACCTGAACTGGGGGTCAGGGTTCATGCGGCAGAACCATTTATCAGGAAGCAATGTAGTCTCAATACCATCAGGAAGTTTTCGCCACTTCAGACATTCGTCACACTGCACCCAGCTTTGATCGGGTCGCTTCCTGAAAATCCACACAAACATACAGCTCTTTTATGCTCCAACTCACATTCTCATAAACCTCACCTAGTCGTCGTACCCCCACCCCAATAATCAACTGCCCAGTTTCAGTGAGCCTGTGTCCAAGGTAGCCTCACATTCCTGTTCTTGGCTGACAGGAGTGGACTTCGTTGTAGTCCTCTGTCGATGTAATCTCCCCCAAGTTTCGATGTGTTGTGCATACTGAGATGCTTCTGTGTATAATCCCAGGAGCTCAGCAGTTTCTGAAATATTCAAACTTGCACACCTGGCACCAACAACTACCAGTGGTCAAAGTCATCCATGCATCCACCCATTTTCCATACCGTTTATTCCACACAGGATCGCAGCCAAAACAGCTCTGAGTCTGTCGAGGCATGGACTCCACAAGACCTCAGAAGGTGTGCTGTGGTATCTGGCACCAAGACATTAGCAGCAGACCCTTTAAATCCTCTACGTTGCGAGGTGGGCCTCCAAAGACTGGACTTGTTTGTCCAGCACATCCCACAGACGCTCGATCGGATTGAGATCCGGCTTGCCTTCTTCCCATAGTGCATCCTGGTGCAACAGCTCGGAAACCGTCGTAGTACTAAACATGTGTGTAGGAATGACAGTGTAAAGCATCCACATGCAAGTCATAAACGTTGCATAGCATGCAGTATTATTTACATATTCCTAGCAGCAAAGTGCTCGCAGAAAGTGACAAAATCTGGTAAAATTGCAGTTTAAGTCCATTGCTACTTCTCTTTTATATGTTCACCAAGAACACTGAATGTGAGGTGGGATCCAAGTCAGAATGGGACACAGGTCCATTGTAGGGCACCATGCATAAATACATACAGACATACCTAGGGGCAATTTAAAAAAGTCACCAATCCCCCTACTGGCATGTTTTTGAGATGTGAGAACAGTTCAGAATCAAACCACAGACCCTGCAGCTGTGAGGCAGGAATATTTAAGCTTGTCCTGTCATTTAAGTTCAAAACATCAGTGTTTGCATGTGTTAATCTATACAATATATAAATTTTGTCACTGATGTGCCAATACACATACAACAAGTCAATATGAACTTTTTTCCCCCCTGCACACTGAGCGATTAATGCACATCAAGTATCCGTGAACCTGTAAACTTTATTTTATTTTTTTAGGATGACCACCTAAACACAATTGTGTGTGTGTGTATGTGTGTGTGTGTGTGTGTGTGTGTGTGTGTGTGTTTACTCACACAACATCTTCAACAGGTAAGCTGCAATTCGGGTTTTTCTGACGTCTATGGCGGACTTCCTTCCAATATTCCTCAAGCTTATTACCTACACTTTGTATGGTTTTCCTGCACAGACAAATAAAAAACTTTAACCAGATTTTATTATTACTTTACTTATTACATTATTACTTTGTACAGTTGTACATTGACATGCTTGGTGTGTGGCTCAGAGACTCAGAGAGCTGTGCAATACAAAACCATATGAAGATAAGGGGAAAGAGAGGAAGAAAGAGGGGAAGGGAAAGATTACTTACGAATATATTTATTTACAATAAATATATAAACTATGCAGGATATATTAGGGAACTTGTAGGTATGCCTAGTAAGTATGTAGGGAAAGTGCAGATCTTGACGGTACAGTAGATACTGGAATATGTGCATTCACGGTATGTGAACAGGATTGCAAAAGGCAGTAAAATAAACAGTATCTGTCATCTACAGGCATACGAGAGAATAATAAGCAGATGAAGCAGTAAAAAAAATACCAGTTACAATACAAAACATTACAATGCATTAGATGTAGTGGTCTATGTATTGTGTAATTCAGCCAAGGTAGTAGGAAGCAACATCCTGAGAAAGAAGACGTGGAATGAGATTTTGCATGAGTGAGGGAGCGCTAATGGCTACCCACCGACGGAAGCGAGTCCACACACCTTGGTGGTTGTGGTAGTAAGACATAAGGCACACAAAGACCAAAATTTCTCATAAAGTTATCCAGGCTCTGGATTTGATGGGGGCATTAATCCATACTCAAGTTCTCGGAGATATCATTATGGCAAACAACCTGCTTAAACAGAATCTTAGCAACACAGAAGGTAGGAAATTTAATGAGATGAGATTACAGGCTTCTGAAAGTTGATAACTGGTTACCTACATGGTTGAACTATTTCATCATTTGCTAATCAAGTAACTTGTGTATTTATTCCCAAACATGGGGGGTTGGGTTTGGTGTGGAAGGCAAGCAAAGGGGTGGGTAGCTATGCTTCAAGGCCCCCTATCAAATCCAGAGCCTTGAGAACCTAATGAAAGCTTTTGGTCTTTGTGTCTGGCAGTGTGTCCACACTTTGTGTCCACAGTTCATGAGGAGTAACTGCCACAACTACCAAGGTGAGTGGACTCTACTAGCTCTCCCTCAATCGTACAGAATCTAATTACATGTCTTCATCCTCAGGATGCTGGTTCCTAATCCCTTGGCTGGGCGTGAGTACAAGAAGGACAACAGTTTCTGGGAAAAGTGCATTTTGTGGGGGCTGGTGTCAAATCCTGTCACACCCAAACACAGTCTGGGTGGTCCGACACGTCACCTTGCCAATCTACTAACCACCAGCCCCAACTGTCTGTTCAGCTCACCATTACATGTACACTATTTAAACCATGCGTCACGCGTCTTCCCTTCCAAAACGTCAACAAGACAGATTACAGCAATAAACGATACCCACCTGTATCGGCATCTACACGTGTACAACGATCCCATTACACGTGGAACAAAGCATTCGATTTCAAATGACGGTGGTATTATTCAGATACACACCTGTACACTTCTGTATTCTCAAAGTCCTGCTTGTTGTGCATTGGTGTGAGGTAGTTACATTCTATCACCCCGATCACTCCAACTCCGGTACTGTTGGCCTGGTAACACAATAACACAAAAACTGTAAACCTTGTGACTATACGTTAGAGATGAAAGAACATAGATGTTTCCTTCGTTAAGAGTCTAAGTTTAGAGGTTTACTTCATAAAATAACTGTAGACTGTGGTGCGTGGTGGGCGGCATGGCGTCGCAGCGGGTTGCACTGCTGCCTCAGAAGCTCCGATGAGCATTTTTAAACTATACATACAGTACAACCACTAAAGACGTACTAAGATATCACTGTAGTTATACAGCGTTCTTGTTTCTTCCCTACTTTTAAGAAAGTACTCCAGATGTTTCCTATTTAAAAATACGGTGCTGTCTTTATACCTATACGTTAGGAGCTACACAAACTCCACGATCCTCACCTTGCGCTGGCAGGCGACACGTTCATAGGCTTTGATGAGGCGGTTTTTGTGGTACATCATCAATCCGTAGTGCTCTTTGCTCTTTGTGTTGTAGCCAAAGATGATTTTAATTCCCTTTTTCTGAGAGAAAGACTTAAGGATCGTGGCATAAACACACGAACTCTGTTTCACTATACAGTAACCAAACCTTACTCATTCAACAAATATGTTTATAACACACTCTAAATCGGCATCTAATATTTGTCAAAAGGATACAAGGAATGTGGGTTTGTACGTGTCCTTGATGATGTGGGCTAGGCTTTTGGCGACGAGCTGAGTTTTCACCTTCTGCCCTCGAATAATAATCTGCATTCTAGGCTTTAGGTACAAGATGCTGCTGTATACCTGATTTAAGAGAAAAATAAACACACACACATGATCAAGTGCTGACCAGCACTGTTATCTCAATGAGCTCCCAAACTGTGAAAATGGACGATTTTAATAGTCAGTTAGCCTTGGACATTATCGATATGGTCCTCTTGCATGCACGCATCAGTATAAAAGCCTGCAGTGTTCAATTTTTGTTCACGCTATAGGACGCCCAGGTTGTCTTTGCATTTTGATGGTCATCCATAAAGATTTACAACACATCTCACCCGCAGTGAATATTCGCTATCAGGTGCCGACATCCCATGCTCCGGCCCCTTGCTTGGCTCTTTGGTGTCCTCGTTAACGTCATAGGGGATCCGAATATCATAGCGATCCTTTGTGAAGTCAAATTCCAATTCATTTGACGACGTTCTACAGAAGAACAAAGCTAATTTTAGGAAACCCAGTGAACAGCACATGGCATTTGTATATAGTATGCTTGCTACACACAAATTTAAAACAACCAACTACTATATAATACTATAAACGTATCTGAACTGTAAGTGGAACGATACGATGGTATAAAAAATGAGGTCCAATTGAACTCCTGTTAAAGCTCTTCAGTATTTATCAATCATTGCAGTCTACAATGTATTCATCATCACTTCTGTAAACCGAACATGATATAAAGATCTGAACTACAGTGCCTCTGTACTCCCTATCCAGTTTTCCTTATTTCATCCCCTATTTCATTCATCGTGGTTACTTGCGTAGGTTCCAGATGATGATGCGAGTTCCAGTGGAGTTGGTGCCATATGGGCCATTGATGGCAGTGAACTCAGACAGCAGTTCTTCCTTAGTCTTAAACAGAGAATAGGTCAGGATATCTTGAAGACACTCCGTATACTCCTGTGCAACACTAAGTGAAGAGAGAAGTTAAGGACCAAACTACACAGAACTTTTAAACTCTCAGGTATCATTAGAATATTCATAAGTGGGGCCTTGATATCAGTGTATAGGGTGAGAACTTTGTCATTGGCAGTTACTGTTTTCTACTTCTGACCTTCCTTGTTCTGTATTGGTAAACAAACAGTCCTTTTCTAGCAATTTCCTGCTCAAAGCTTCTATCCGCTCATTTATCCAATCTATACTTGTTTCAGTCTCTCTACATTAGGGCTGCTAGAACTAATCGATAAAATCGATAATTAAAATAAATGACAACGAATGTCATTATGGATTAGTCGGGTCAGTGGTGTCACTGTGGATAACCCCCGCCAGTGAAAAACGCATTTCTATGAATAAAACATGGCTGAAAAATGACGTTTACTTTTATATCCTCATCTGTAAACGTTAGAAAGTCACGCCAGTATTTCCATAATACATAAAGTCTGGTCCTGACAGCGAGCGAGTCTCCGTTAAACTTCAACGAACGAGCGCGAGTCCACACCTGTGCGTCAATCAAACAGCACGTGATAGAAATGAAGCGCAATAACTCTGACTGAAATATTCATTTTGTTCAGATTTGTAGTTTGATGCTATATTTAGCATTATTTAGAAACTAAAGTAAGTGTGCATTTATGAGAGCGGTAACTGTACTGAGTTATAACATGTAATTGTATTTAAATGTAAGAAGTGTCATTTACAGAATAAAGTACAATGCTACTGTGTTCAGATGAGTGAATGTGTGTGTTATTCAACCTCTTAGCACTTAGTGAGTGCTTTTGTTTGTTGTTTTTTTTTAGCGTTTTTAATATAGTGATATAACTTCTGCTTTAAAGCTTGTGAACAATCAGTTGTTTTTTTTGTTTGTCAAAATATAATGCTAATATTTTTAAAATACATTTAATATCCTTTTCATAGCCTTCGACTTCCACAGTGTTCGAAGGACAACGTCGGCCAGAACGTGAAATAACATGTTTTTTCAAAGAAGAAAAAAAAAACAGTAAAATAAAAGTTGGCAGTTTTACCCAACTAATCGATCAATCGAATAAATAATCGACGCATTCGTCGATTTTCAAAATAATGGTTAGTTGCAGCTCTACTCTACTGTACATAAAGGATATGTCCGTTGTTGGTGAACATGACAATAGGCACTATGACATTCTGTGCTTCTATCTTGTCGAGGTAAGTCTGGGACAGGAGACCCACACACATGGTGTCGTCTTTCTTTGAGAACACGATGGCGTCCTTCCCCAAGCGCATGGAGCCCGACTTAAAACCGTTACCATAAAGACCCACTGGAACATGGCCTCTTATTGTCTGCTTATCATTGAAGCCAAAACTGAGAGAGAGAGAGAGAGAGAGAGAGAGAGAGAGAGAGAGAGAGAGAGAGAGAGAGAGAGGGAGAATGATGGGATACATGTCATTGTATAAAAAGAATTGATTAAAAAATATCATCAGTAAAGGAAAAACTATATCAGATATTATTGCATCTGCAGTTAAAGTGAGTTACTGATTTGGATGATCTAATTCCCCTCTGAAGGCTAACACACGCTTCATGAACACACTCCTACCTGAGCATTTTGTGCATCTTGTCATAGTCCATGCCATTTCCATTATCCATGAAGATGAGGCAGTCCTGGTCTTTGACTGCTGTTTTATCAATCCAGAATTGTTTCGCACTGACATCTGGGTCATAAGCATTGTCTGTCAATAGGGGGAAAAAAACAGGAAAAATCAGATACTGATCACTGATACTACCTGCCTGTTCCCCAGTTCCAGGACTGTCTGGATTCCTAGTTAGATCTGAAAAGCATATGACAAATGCAACAAACCCCAAAACAAACAAATCCTGATGCCTACCATGAGTCATGCCTGGATCTACGCAGTTCTGGTTTCTAATTTGCATAAGTTTGACCACAGCTGACCTTTTTTTTTTCTTTTTTGCCATGCTACAAATCAGGTTCTGCTGTTTTCTAAAGGAAATTATTTCTAAAGGAATGACTGAGTGACACTGTGAGAGTGGATCCTCATTTTCAGGATCAGCTTCTGACTGGGCAACTGTCATAATTCGGAGTTTACTGGAAACACACTGTATTTAAGGCCCTACCTAGGAAAAATCCAAACAACTCGGACTCAATCACCAATTACGGACCTCCATGACCTCCGCCTGGTTCCTTTACAAATTCCCAAACAACTACAAAGGTAGTACGAGCATTTGTACAGACTAAACATCGTTCAGGTTTGCCCTGTAGTGTATATGTATATATAATTTCATCTGATTACATGTCTTTTAACTAGAAGATGATGTGAATGAATGAGAATAGAATTAGGGATAGAGGTGCTAAAACAATAAAGCAGATCCTAAATAACACCAAGGTCAAACTACTCATTACTATACATGTGAATAACAGTAGGAACCTGTTCAAACAGGCATATAAGGAGTAATAAAACAACTGGAATGAATGTGACTCACCGATCAGTTCTGCTATAGCGCTGAAGGGCCCAGTGTGGCTTGTAGAGTTTGTATGCAGATAACGTGGACTAACCTTTGAAATAGGGAAACATCGCATGACAATAAATCAGTATTAATTACACTCCTTGACACATAACGTTGAATATTTGACAAATAATAAAGAAACAAGTCGAGCAGGTCGCAATGTTTCGACGGCTCCAAAGTTAAACCATTAAGCTGAAGCAGAAATCAAACAATGTGATTATTATGATTTAATAAGCCAATATTACGTAACTGGGTATAGTAATTAAATTCTGTATTAATTATATAAACATGTACATTTTGTATAAAAACAATTGTAACCTTTCAGAGCCTACTCACCTCTAAGTATAATCATAATTTGGGCATTCTGTATATCATGTATATTGCAAAGAAATGATCATCAGTAAGACTATTCTGCATGCTTGAATCCTAACACTACATATTCTACTACCAAGACTGTCCAATAACAAAATCACTTCTCATTCCTAACAGATTCTGATTGGTCAGAAGGTTGTTGAAGCATTTTCTACAACGGCAGGGCTTTCACAATACTTCTGGCCACCACAAGTCAAAATCACAGGATCAGACTGGCGGTTGTGACTCAGCTGGTAGACCAGTATGTTCACAAATCGTAGGATCGGCAGTTCGATTCCCGGCCCACATGACTCCACATGCCGAAGTGTCCTTGGGCAAGACACCGAACCTTGAGTTGCTCCTGATGGCAAGCTAGCGCCTTGCATGTCAGCTCTGCTACCATTGGTGTGTGTGTGTGTGTGAGTCAGTGTGTGTGTGTGAATGAGACACAGTGTAAAGCGCTTTGGATAAAAGCACTATCTAAGTGCGCCATTTACCAGATTAATACACTCGTTCTAGTATATCATTTCTATAACCTAAAACCTAAACCTTCCACTTAACCTAAAACTAATAAGAAATGTTATTTAATAAAGAAATATGTAGAATCAAAAAAGTGTTTATTTAGCATTTATGGAACGAGTCCTGGGTTTTAGTTCCTTGTAAGAGCGAGTAAGCGTCTTCAGAACAGAAGGCTTTGTAGTTTTCTGTCTCTCATGGGAACAAGCTGCGTGTTTTGTCTTATTAATTACTTCAAGAAAAAGAAAAAAAGAAAAAGAGAGGCTGGTGAGAGAACAACGGTTTATTGCTGCTATAACATAATGGGAAGTAGTGGCTCGGTGGTTAGGACATTGGACTTCTGATCTGAAGGTTGTGAGTTCAAATCCCAGCACCACCAAGCTGCCACTGTTGGGCCCTTGAGCAAGGTCCTTAACCCTCACCTGCTCAATTGTTTAAAAAAATGTGAAAATTCTAAGTCGCTCTGGATAAGGGCATCTGCCAAATGCCATAAATGTAAGTAATAACAGGAACCATCTTGTTTCACGGATGGTCAACAACATTAAATGTAACTATAAATGGTTAAAAATAAAAGCTCAATGTGTAAGAAGAATAAATATTTCAGGATGTGTTTGTAACTGAAAATAATTCAGTTTGGAGTGCTAATCGCTAGAGTGCTAGAGTGTTTGGAGTGCTAATCCACTAATCGCTAGGCATATCACTCCACCCAGTGACTGATCATTTTCCTGTAACAACACGCCCCGTTGTGTTTTCTTCATTACTACTGATATGCATCGCTAATGCATTCTCTTTCCATCAGGTATGTGACTGGGGATACCGCATATCACGGGCAGCATTTGTGTTTGTGTGTGTGTCTTCAAAGTTAGAGTTAAAGCCCATAGTGCAAAAAAAAAAAAATTTAAAATCCTCAAAGGGGAAAAGAAAAAAAAAGTTAATTAAGTTTAATTAAACTTAAGTGGTACAATTTACACTTTAAATCAGGGATATTACAATTTAAGAGTCTCTTATTGGTATTTACTAAAGTTTATAAGATGGCGGTGATGAATAAAACATCACATTACATTCATTTTCACATTTTGATGGGTAATAACAATGAGCTCAAGCTTGTTGAGTCGTATAAATCACACTTCCAGTGATCAGTTTCATTTCTGGTGAAGTGAAACTGAGACTCAGAAGAGGAAACCATAACGCTGAAGTTGGGTTTCAAATTACATTCCGGTCCACCTTAAAAACACCTTCTCCAGAGACACAATGCTGTCATTAAGTGGAGATATTTACGCAATAGCAGAAACTGGTGGAGCTTTTTGTACACATGAACTTCATACTTCTTTAAAGAGAAATACGCTTGAGAGACGCTAATTTTCTGTGTGTCTAAATGATAAGTGCAACGCTAGCATTTCTCAATTAACACGGCTATTGATATTACTGATAGAGCTCTGATTCTTCCTTTTAAACACATGATAAACTTTTAATTATTAATGCACTAATACAATATTCATTCATTCAGTCATTACATTTAGAGCTGAACACCTTAAATTATATATATATATATAATTATAAAGTTCAGCATTATTTTACTTTGAGTGTTATGTTTTCATTCGGTATCAATATTAAAAACTAGCGCTTGAGAAATCGGTTATCGGCAGGTACTGCCCAATTTTGTTATTGGTAAAATCCACTATCGGACGAACTCTAGTGTGGTCCTCTAGTGTGGACCCAGACTAAGCCTCGATTCCACCTGAAAAACCAGCAAACACAGATTTAACATGTTTTGGTTCCACATCATGGAAGAGGAAATAAGGAATGTTCGACTGGATCATGGAGTTCTTAAAAGGAAGGAATATATAGGTAGTGAAGATAGGGGTAGATACATCAAGCCAATATACATCAACACCAATACATCAACACCACAAGCGAGTGTAATTAGTCCAACTTTATTCTCCATAACGATTAATATTTACTTACACTTTGCAGTGTATATGGGGAGGTCCTTATTTGCCAATGATGGAGCAGTATTGAAAAAAGATGTAGAAATGCTGAATATATAAGCAAGAACATGCAAGAAGGAATCGGGCAAGATGAAAAGTGGAGATTTAAGTTCTCAGTGGAGAAGACAAAAGTAATGGTCTTTACAAATAAAAAAGGAGGGCAAGGAATGCAAGTTGAAAATAAATGGGAGTATGTTCGAAAAAAGTAGAGTGGTGAGAACATATAAATTTCACAGTTTAATGAATGTAAAAGAGTACTAAATGTGATTCGGTGTCTTACAGGTTAAAATGGAGAGCAAGTATTACAACTTTATAATAAGGTCTAAGATAGACTATGGTTGTATCGTTTATGAATCAGAATTAGACATTGCGCAAGCACATGCTTTAAAAATATGCTTTGGGGCAATCAGAACTTCCCCAGCATGTGTACTTCAGGTTGAGGCAGGTGAAATGCCCTTGTGGTTAAGACGAAGGCAAGTGACAACCAACTATTGTATCGATTTAAGGAGAGATGGAGATAACCATCTCCTGAAAAAAGGTATTACAGAAATGTTGAGAAAAGGAGAAGAGAAATAAAGGCGATTTAATAGCAAACGAAATGCAAGTGTAGGATAAAGAATTTGCAGAGACAGTGGTGTGGCCTGATAAACCAGTTTGGCTACTGGAAAAGCCAAAGGTTGATCTAGAGCTTTTAAAATTTAGTATAAAAAAAAAAAAAGTATAGATATAACCGGTGAATATTGTAAATACAACCATTATAAGTACAAAGACAGCATTTACAGATGGGTCAAACAGACGCATTAACAAACAGACGCAACGGGATCTGCGGTATTCGTCATTATATATGAAATGGGAGTCAACAAAAGAACATCTGACAGCTTAAATGTATATACAGTTGAATTATATGCTATATTACTTGCATTCGAATGGATTGAACAGACCAGGGATAACATTTTAATATGTCGCATTAAAAGAAAAGAACAAGTTATGATATGTAGACTAAGGACAGGCCATTGCAAGCTAAATAAGACTCTACGTACCATAGGAAAACATCCTACATTTCTACATTCATATGCGATGAATGTCAGGAGGAGGAGACAGTTAAATACATCGTTATGTCGTGCAGGAGATATTCACAAGAAAGGGAAGAGATGAAGGATGGGATATGAGAGTGTAAAATATTAAAAAAGTACAATAGAATGTAGAAATGTTCAAGGTTGAAAATATTTGATAAATTTCCTAAGGACTGGACTGGAAGGATGAATATAGTTAACAAGGACTATGTTAGAGACAGACAGTAGGTGGCAGTAAAGCAACAATTTGGATGTCAACTGCGGTACAAGAAAGAGGAAGAAGTAGTGCGTTTTCCAGTCTTTATAGTGTACGCCACGGGCACTTCCGCTTTATATCAAAAATATGAAAACTACACGAATATTTGAAGCCCTAAACAAATACAGGTAATGTCTGTGCGTCCCACTGCTCGTATAAAGTTTAGGAATATTTATATTTTGTGCACAGACGCTCACACGATCTATTACTTAGTAAATTTCGCCATCTACCGGCGACATACTTCCACTTGATTTGCGTTTTAAGGTGGGCTGGAACAGTTTCAATAACAAATCTGCCAACTTCAGGGTCGTAGTGTTATGACCAGAATTTTCACTTGTTGTTAAACAATGTCCTTTAGCAAAGTTATGTTACTGAATTACCTTCTGGGTGTGGGATCAGTTAATAAATAATGGCGGTGTATGTAAACATGTATATGTACCGGAGTAGGCATGCACAGGCATGTATGAACGTATATTTAATTCCACACGGACTACACATTATCCGGTATCGATATACAATACGGTTAGCGTTTAAGTTATAACGTAGCGTTTACTTACTGCGCTTAAAGGGATTCCGCGGTCTGTCTGCGCCGCCATGTTGGTAAACGTGCAGAGTTGAACAGCTCCGAGTGGGCGTGGCCGTTCATGAGTGGGCGGTACAGTCACTGAGTGGGCGGGGCCATAATCTGGGCTGCACCAATCTTTATGATGTTCGAGTTTGCGTTGCTTTTTTTTTTTTTTTTTAATTCAAAAGTATATAATAAACCAATTGTACACAAAATTCTACAAACACCTTCAGGAAAGCATTAAGAAGCATTCAACAAAACATTCGTATGTACAACCAGAGGAAGAAGTGAGAACAATCATGTACATACATATGAAGAGAGGGAAGAAAGCAAGTAAGTAAATAAATAAAGTAATAAATAGAAATTGTATAATAACAATAGTAAAATATAAAGGACAAAAGGTAAAGGGTTACGTACCATACAATTCCTATAAGGAGGAAATGCAAGCAAGAGATAACGCATTAAAAATAAATGAATGAAAACAGTAAATGAAAGGAAGATGGTTAAACCTAATCGACAGTCATTACAAAATATATACATATTTTTTTCATATAGTTTTATGTTCGAGTTTACTAGAAATTTAACAGCTGCGCTAAGTAACAGAGTGCCAAAGCAGCCGTAAAAAATCAAGGCACCACAAGTAGAAACGGTCATTTCTGGAGTAATTTTACCCATAATGTCTTTTTGAACCCAATAAATCCTCCAGTGGGTCATATCTGCTTCTGTCCCACAGTTACGAAGAGCAACATGAATATCTGTAGGCTGTTTCAGGGAGAAACTGTTTCCACTGCTAATGCTGTTCATTTCTGGAATCAGTTCGTAAAATGTCCTTGAAGTTTCAAAAAAAAAAAAAAAAAAAAAAAGATAATATTAGCATATAAATACTTACTTAATAATAAAGGTTAAGGAAATGTCTTTTAAAATTATTCACAGATGCTATACGACTAATGAGTTCATTGTTAGTTTTTAAAAAAGATATTGATAGAAATGGTTCATTTTGTAACTTTGCAAGAACAATCCATGTTGATAGTTTGCCATTAATTTAATTCTTATTATGGCAAAAATGTTTTATTCATAAATGTAAATCTAATAATTCTATAATTCGGTAATGATATTCTTTGAAAGTGAAGATAATCTATATATAGACTATATTCAAACACCTACCAGGGGCAGATTTTGTGATTTGGGGGCCTTAGGCAAAATATAGGAATAGGGTCCTCATTTCAGTGTTTTAAAATTTATATTTAAAATTTCTGCATATGTTATTTAGCATTAATAATTGAAAATGTATATAATTGGCATTTTTAGGTGGTCCTTGGCATCTAGGGGCCGAGTGCCAAGTTGCCTAGTGCCAAGTCCGCCCCTGACGTCTACAAATCAATTTGAAATAAAGCTAAATTAAACTGTATTTATGCACTTTATTTAAACTTTGAACACACATGAACGCCACCAAAATGTCGTAATTACGTCGGGAATAACTTGGGAACTCGTATTTTTCGATGGGCTTCTACTTTCCGAGTCGGGGGTGTGTCAATAACAAAAAGTAATTATGGCCCCCGGTATTAATCATAATGTGATGCCTACAGCAGACAGTAAGATTTAACCGGTAGGTAATGCCTGTTGAATATTCAGTACTTTATTCTCTTTCATTAAGGCAAAATTAACTCCTTGTCGTTGATGATTAAAAAAAAAAAAAGACATTTCATGACAATGTTCATTTTTCCAACCCAAAATCACCTGAATACACACATATGTACATGTTCCATCTGTACCTGGCTCGTTAGTTTGTGTGCAAAAAATAAAACCTATAAGCAACCTTTGGTGAACTTGAAGAACTTCCCCTAAGTGAAGAGATCTGGTACAACTAACATTAGTTCTGATACAAAAATAATACCTTTAATAATACCTTTGGAGAACGTTCCTTGTCAGTTGTCCTATAAAGTTCTGAGAACATTTAGGAAGAGCACTGACTTTGTTAACCAAAACAGAGCGTTCACAGAATATTATGAAAAGGTCCAAATTCAGTTCCTCTCCACTGTATAACTATATATTTTAAATACTAACTATATACTAATATATACCAATCATCCTGTTCAAAAGTTTACCCCCCCCCCCCCGGCTCTTATTGTATCGTGATGCCTCAGTTGCATCAGTGAACGTTTGCACCTTATGTAGTCGTGTACGAGTCCCTCAGTCGTCCTCGGTGTGAAAAGATGGATCTCGACATCATATAGCCGCTGTTGGAAAGGGCTCAAATATGCAGATGTTGGAAAAGTAAAGAATGTGAATGACGGAGGATTTTTCTGAAGAACAGCGGGCAGTTTAACTGCTCAGGACAAACAAGGGACTCGTGAACAACTCTCACAAAACATGAACACATCATGTCGTGGATCATCCAGGTAACGACACACGGTATTAATAATCAAGGGTGTGTAAACTTTTGAATGGGGTAATTTTTTATCTTGTATCGTGGACTATATGTAAACATCTGTTATGTGAAATAGTTTATTCAGGACAGAACTAAATAAACACCAACATGGGAGTTTTATGATCCGTCTTATTTTGTAAACAGCATTAAGATTTAGCTTTAGATACAATTCTATAAGGGGCACAACTAATATATTTTATACACACACATGCTTATGAAAATATCTTAATAGAGTAATTAATATAATAAAGCAATAATCATATATCATTAGGCCAATACTATCTGAATATAAATAGCAAGAACAACTTCATAGCTGATGAAATGTAATGAAATTTAATGTTGTAGTTGATACAATGGTTAGTATGTAATGAATACAACCTGTTTTAAATACACAATATCATCTGCCATAAGTATATACAGGTTTCTAGTTACATATTTGGTTCAAGGTGCATTCTATCTTACATTTATTTCATGTATATACTGTATATATGGCTCTTTTATCTGTTTACACAGAAGCACCTGTAGGCTCAAATTTTGCCTATTACCCGAAGACACTTAACATAGAAACAGATACTCACATATTCAACTGGAGAAAGAAAAATAAGACACCTGCCGTGAGTGAGAAGAAGCAAGGGTCCAAGTTTATTCGTTCCGTTCCACCACACGAGATCCACACCGCTGAGAGACTCAAAAGTGATCTAACATCCGGCTCCCTTATTCATACAGTTTTCTAAACCCAAACACCAGTATGTTTAGAAAAAGCTTTCCCATAATACCATTACGTACACGACTCAACATTTTTGAGAGACCTTGTACTCACAGGGTCCGCTGTTCGCATAGACAGTTATCTTGCGGCTCTAGCCGTTCCCATCGACTGTTATCTGCCGCCGTAGCCGTTCCCATCGACCGTTATCTGCCGACGTAGCACGGCTCACATATATTATAAACGGCCTGTCTTGATTCTCTCTTAAAAATTAAGGCCTTCGTCTGTGTCACCCTTGACTTGTTTCTCGTGAGAAGAGGACTCTTCTACATTACGGGTAAGTTTCTTTCATATTTGTTCTAAATTTCTGTTTTATAATGCTTTTTCTTTCATATTTGTTCTACATTTCTATTTTATAATGCTTGCAAGTATTTTACCTCCTTCACTGTACTCCCTCATAATATCCTTATACTCCTTTTATTATCCTTATAATATTCTTCATTCCTTCTGTGTGTGTGTGTGTGTGCTTCTGTATAGGCCTCTGTGTGTGTGTGTGTGTGTGTGTGTCTGTGTGTATCTCTCTGCCTGCACTCCCCAGCTCCTAGATTTCTCTGTGAATAATAAATCATAATGTTAATCTTAAAGTGTGAGTTCAACTCATCAATCTCACCGCCTAATACAGTTCATTCTCTTCTATGTGCCCTAGGTACCCGTCGCTTTTCCTTATCTCCTTTACTGGAGCGGCTGGATTCGGATCTGAACACTCGCTCTCAGCTCGCGCATCTCACTGCTGACATCACTATGCTACTCATTTACATTTATTCACTTAGCAGACACTTTTATCCAAAGCGACTTACAAATGAGAAAATGCTCGATGTTCTGAATGTCCTCTGGACATGCGGGGTTCTCCCCACCTCTCAGATACAGAATCCGCCCCGCGAATGTGTGTATTGACGCCTCTACACAGACAGACCCTCTGCCTGACCCTTCCTCCAGCTACCAGACTCATGATGATGTGGCCTTCTCCGACCCGGGCTCTGATCACTCTCCCCCTTTCTCACCTGCCAGTCCTGAGTACTCTCCCCCATACACCTCAGCCCGCTATCCCCCATCCCCTGGGCGCACCCCATTTTACCATCCGTTTTCTCCCTACCGCTCTCGGATTACCGACCCACCAGCCCAGTGAATATACAACACACCCCATTACCCCATAGTGCTTCACCCATGAGTCATTATGAATTACATCCACAAATAAAGATCACAAACCAACTTGTGTGTAACATAATAAAGGCAAAATAATATGTTTATTTGAAAAGAAACACGCTTGCTCACCCCAGTAAAACACTCGATTCACATTTAACCTTAAAAAGGCCTTCAGAGGGTCCAGACACCACCACAACACAAACATTTCATGTGTCGTTCACTTAATTAACAGACATGTCGACTGTATGTGTGCATGCGAAAGACAAACTTTATGAAATTATGATGCTTTAAACACTGTGCCTAGAACATTCACCGTTTATCTTTCAGACTCTTCACCATACCGAGTCTGGAGTGCGTCCCCAAACATAGATATTTAAGGTTCGAATTAAGTTGTGTTTATTTAAAAGTGGATTTTTCTGGTAATAAACAAACAAACAAACAAACAAACAAACACACACGCATTCTCTTATGTGTATTTACCCTAAAATGTGCCCGTGTGTTTTCTCTGTATGGAAAAGTAATGCAGCCAATAAGAAACTAACGGGCTTCTTCCTAACCACAATAACAGTGCATGCAGCTCACATACAGGTCAGTGTCCCACCTGGAATAAAGACGAGGTGAGAAAGTGAGATATCGAATGGAAGAGAAGACTTTACCGTATTGCTGTAATCATGTATGCTGGGAGTCTTCTTATTCGTCTGTCTCTAATATATCTACTCGATGTTAACAGGGCTGGTCAAGTATGTTAGAGCAGGGAAATGTCCAAACTGCGTCCAGATGAAAACGCACAAAAACTAGTTCGTGGTGAAACTCAAGAGAAATGGTCCATCATCAGGTGTCCAAGAACAAAAGATGAATAAATAGCTGAAATATTTTTCCATCAAAGGGAAGTACAGATACAGTGCTCGGGAATGTACCATATACAGTATAATAAAGTTTAATAAGGTACATCACACTAGATTCATGATTCAGGATTTAGCAGCACCCACAATATTCCATTTGTGTCGTCAAACCACAACCGTGGCCTACATATTGCACGCTATGAAATGCCTTTAAACACCAAAATCGAGCTTTATGTTTATTCACTCGATTACATGCATAGCTCAATTTAAAACCATAACATGGAATGTTCGGGGAAAACCGTGTCACATGAAATAAATGTCACGGAGATTTAGATTGCACATAGTATCACCCAAGCGATGTGCACTTGCTGTAACTGACCAATAATACGTATTCGAGCTATGATTCGAGTTGTATTTTGGGCTGGGGAAAAAAAACAAAACAACAAACACCTTTAATAGTTCATAATATTAAACCCGCAGTCTTTCCGTTTTTATTAAGCGATAAAATATCCACGTAAAAGCAAGCGATTAACTGATATAACGAATCCTTCTGTGATCACTGCACTACAATAATACAAAAATAAACAAATTTGTTCAATTAACGACAGACATCACGATAACATAACGCATACGATCACAGTACGACGTCTCGGACTTTCATGCTTCATTAAGACGGACTTACAGGTAAGATAAAACGGAGCGGAACGCCCGTTCCAAGACTGAATGCTCAGCGAAAAGCCCGAGACTTATGAATCCATACCGTCCAGAAACTCTTCCTCTGTGATGCCTTCTAAGCGCTGTAACACTCGGTCTGCATTAGATGGTGGGTATTCGGCAGGAGGATGAGGAGAGGGGGTCGAGCTGCAGAAAGAGCAGCACAGGGTTTGGAAGAACGGTACGAGTTGCGTGATGGACGAGAGCGAGTAGAACGGGAGAAGGGGGAACTCCGTAGGCTCGGATTCGGACTCTCCCGCCGTTCCGTTCAGCTCCTGAAACACGCAGGTCAAGCTCAGGGGTTCAGTGAGCACTTTAAATGAGTCACAGTTCCTGAATTCATTCCATATAGTTTATTTTATTTCCACGTGCATTCTGAACACGCGTTGCAGAGAGAGTTAACATGCTCAAAGTTCAAAGTGTTTGTACATGCGCTTAAGGAAATGCTGATTTTGTCATGCTTACCCCATAGCGATGGTGAAGGCCTTCCAGGATCCTGACCACGTGAGGTTTACACTCCTGTTCACCCTCCAGCAGAGTGGTGCCTGGACCATCGTAACTGTCTACATCTACCTCAGGCACGAATGCCCAGCGATACCTAAATCACATGTTCACACACACACAAAAAAAAATAAAATACATGGCTACTAGCTGTAATCAGACAAAGACACAGAGATATCCAACTTAAATGTTTTAATCAAACATGCTCTACCTCTCTCTCTCACACACACACACACACACGAATAGTAATAAGGATGTAGTTCCTCACATTTGGAACAGAGGCATGCGATCAGGGGGAAAAGACACAGCAGTGTCCAGGAACTTGCAGGCTGACAGATACATGTCCAGTTCTGCCTGGGAAAAAGACCTTACGCTGTTCTTCTCCTGACCACCTCGCTTATTCCTGTCACACACACACACACACACACACACACACACACACACACACCAAGGGTAAATGATAGGAACAAATCTGCACTATAGCCAGTTATAAGTAAAAGAATGATCAGTGTCGAGTGTGATAAGTAAATACAATATACACACACACACTACCAGTCAAAAGTTCAGACACACTCATTCTTTAGTTTTATTTGATTTTTTCCACATTTTAGAATAATAATAAAGTCGTCAAAACTCTGGAGTAACACAAATGGAACTATGGGAATTATGTCATGATAAAAAATCCAAAATAAATCTAAATATTATTTTAACACTTGTTATCAGGTTGATATTCTCTTCCTGAGGCACCCAGCCGGGTGCAAATGGCTATGCAAACATCAGGTATCACCGCTTTTGGCGGATCATAAAGGCGATAGATCCTTCTCTCTAACAGCTTAGAATCTTCAAAGTAGACGGGCTTTTTGCCTAGGATTTCCAGAAATGTATTCTTGGCGTTTTCTCACCCGATTTCTTGAGGAATTTCCCCGAGATGCTTTTTAAACAGTATTAAAGGAGTTCCCACCGACGCCGGACTCTTATCGGACGCTTTTCGGAATATTTCTCTCCGAGTCGTCCGTTTGAATAAAGATTATTTCGTAAATAAAATGTTAGTTTTCTAATGAAAGAAACGAACACGTCGACGCGATTATATTTTTGTCTACGACGCCGATTTCACACGTTTAAATCACACACCTTCAGATTTTTAAGATCGTGAGAAACATTTCAGTCGAGTGTCCACAAACTTTTGACCAGGAGTGCGTATCTGAATGCGTGTGAACTAATTGAATAAGTTTTCAACTCCCTTTTTCCACCAGACCAACCAAACTTGGAGGAAAACAAACGAACAAATGAGCTCAGGTTGTTCTCTTGAAATTCTCTGGTCCAGGACTCACTTTGAAACATCTTTGTCCTCTAGGAGAGCCTTTTCGAGCCTTGCAAAAATACGAATCTACAGAAAGAAACCAACAAAAAACAAAACAATGACCACTAGCTTCTGCTTAGCGGGTTACAACCTAGTGGAGAAATCAGCGAACATTAACACACTGAACATCAGAACATGTTAAATATCACACAGTGGGTGTTCGGAACATTAATGACGACTGCGAGTCCCTCACCAGTTCAGTGACCATGATAGGCCACAGGGAGATGAGGTGCTGTGGTGAGATTCTCAACAACAGAACACGGAACATCAGGAACATCTGAGCCGACACCGCCGGGGTCTGTCCCATCCGCAGGTTCTCGGTCAAACGCTCTGGTGTGGAGTGTGTGCAGAACACGGGATTGGATTAAACGTTAAACGTAAAGGATGTATAGCTACAGCTACAGTGAGGACCGTAAATAATGAGTAATCTCACAAATTATCTGAATAGTCTGCTTCAGTGCCTCACAAACCACCATCCACACTGTAGTACCTTGTATTAGAGGCAGGTAGAGGTGGTACTGGTCCAACTCTCCACTGAACATAGCGAATGCCTGGCGCTTTACTAACATGGGCTTCTGCTCAGCACTGTTAAACAGCTTCAAAGAACTGCTCTGCATGCCTGTACAAACATGCAGATGGTCTATAAAGATACTACATATACATACATACAGTACATATACATATATACACACACACATAAATACAGTACATATATACACACATACATACATAGGCTCCACCCCTTATACATGTATATTGTTCAGCAGCAACCAGCTACAGTGAGGACTGTGAGGAAATGGTCTCAAGAGGCCATGGAATCACTGCGCGATGCTCTAGAAATCACTGGCTAGAATGCTTTGTATGAACCACATGGTGAGGACATAGATGGACTAGCAGACTGTGTCTCTGAGTACATTGGGCTCTGTTTGGACAACTCCATCCCTACTAAAGAGGTCTGCTGCTACCCTAAAAACAAACCATGGCTTACCACTCCATATTCCACTCATATAATATTTATCATACTTACAATATTCATAATCACATTTATATACCTGGTGTACAATTTCCGCATATACCATATCTACATTACATTTGTCATATTTATATTATATTCATACAGTGTATGGGATCTATTCATCTACGAACTGATCTGTCTTATGTCCTCTCTGCACCTTATCCACTCATTTCACTTCGTGAAGTTTTTAACTGCGCAAAGCATCTCCACTGTATTTGTATCCCTCCTTCTATATGCACTACCGTAATTGAAATTGTATTGTGTTGTACTTCTTATATTGTACTGTGACTGTACTTAATGTACCTGGCTGCAAAGACACCTTAATTTCCCCGCCAGGGATGACTAAAGTCATTTATCTATCCATCCACACACAGAACATATTTATACGTACACACATATTATACAGACAAAAGCACTAATTAATCCAAAACTCAATTACAACTTACTCATCAAGTCCTTGAACATGGTCTTCTCATGTGTGAGCAGATGGTCTGTGATGGATTTCCAACTAAGAACAAAAATATACAAGTAAACGATTACACGCTGAAATACACTGACCGTCATGTGCGTAAAGAATCCTCACCTAAGGTTCTGAAACTTTAGCCTCAACAAGTTTTTGCATTTATATATACACCTATACTGCCTCTATGGTCATTGGAGGAATAATTGAGGAGGAAATGAAGAGTCCTACTGGCAGACACACGACATCTCCATAGTGAAGAACAGAGGATCCATGAAGAGCTCCAGCACTTCCTTTTTCCAGGCACGCTTAGTGTATGCATAACCACTCAGGCTGTTCAACAACTGAGCCCCTGCACTGAAACTGGGCATATTATAGGCACTGACGGAGAGAGAGAGAAAGAGACGGACAGAAAAAAAAAAGAAAAGTAGGACACATGATGAATTTACATACAATGTATACACAGAAGAAATGGAAAAGTGAGTGAGGATCATTACTCACCTGTGGTTTTTCAGGTAGGGGAAGACATAATACATGAGGCGGGAGATGAGAGGCACAGCTTTCTCCTTCTCGTCACTGCGATACACCATATCCAGAAGAGGGGCTAGAATCTGAAGGAGAGTAAACATGTGCTGATTGTGTGTTTCTTGTGTATTTTCCTGTGGTATGATTGTGGGATGATGTCCTACCTCAGCCAGCAGAGCCAGAGCTTGTACACTGAACGCAGATGGAGCGGAAGATGACACCATAGCACTGCCTTGGCCAACAGACTCTAAGTGCGAAGCGCACGAGATTCAGATTTATTACTTCTATCATTAATAATACATTTATTCCAATTTTTACCCTCTAATATTTAGAATGGTGGTCTAACCATAGAATTCACTGCCTTCAGGCTCATCTTCATCCTCCTGCAGGCAGATCTGAGGCTGTGCCTTCACCTCCAGGTTACGGCTCAGCCAGCTGGTCTGTTCCAGGGATGAGCCAGCCACGGCGCCTACCGCCTCCAGGATTTTCTGCGTCACTTCCTGTTCGTGGAAACAAGCAAAAAAAAAAAGTGTCGAAGAACAACAGACATGCAGTGTCTGTATTACACAAACACAACTCCAAAATTAGAGGCACAATCAGGGGCTAATCATTTCAGATGTGCAAGCAATCATTAAACAACCAACACTGCACAAAATGTGTGTATTGTTATCTCTCATACCTGCAGTTCTCTGGAATCTCTCTTGTTGTCCATGGTGGGGAGTCTATTCACAAAGTCATTCAGGATGCTGTGTGGGGAAAACGGTTCAAAAACGTAACACCTTGTGTTACTGCCACGATTGATGATTAATTATCAGGACTTCACTTTGTCAACCTGTGAAGTACCGTCTCCAAAATGCGGTCCACATCAAGCAGTAAATGCCCTCTCCAGGCTGCACCTCATCTGAATATTCAGTTTACAATGTTCCAACAGTCTACTATGAAAGGGCTGTGTAAATCGTTATTCCAGTTAAAGCCTCAAGGTGTATGATTTCGAAATTATTCAGCTCTGGAGTAAACATGCTATTACAATCTACTTGCAGAAGAACATGTAATTAAAAAGGAGTTAACTATGCTCCTTTCCACCATACAAACTGATCTCATGGCTGCAAGTCGCTACACATTCGGAGAGAATTCAAGGTTGTGTCGCAAACCACACAATGCACACTTGCTAATATATCTAAATAGAAATTTCATCAACGGTATACTGACAAAGTACTTACTGTTCGGCACAAACGCCATCACTCCATGATGCCCGAATCCTTTTTTCTGTATATAGAATTATACTAACCCTCTTACTTCCCCACTTTCCTGACTGCCAGCTCCTGTCTGTCACCATGTATTCAGACTTTTTTCATGCCTAAAGTTTGAATGTGCTGACTGACTCATCTGAGCTGCTGTATGATCAATACACCATTAAAACACTGCAAGAAATCATATGATAATGCAGTGGGTAAGCTCACCCAAGAAGGAGGAAATGGCCAGGTGGGGCAAGATTAACCTGCACAGAATCTTTAAGGAGACAGAGGATAGCCATGATATTTTCCTGAAGATCCTGAGCAGGAAGACTGCAGATGCAACAAAGACAACATGAGCACCGTGAGCAGAAAATTCAGCTAGCTGTAACATCAAATCGCTATGAGAATGCTTATCAGAATAATAGGCATGCTTAAACAGACCGCATTTTAAAAATGGACGAAGTTACCTCTGTATGTAGGCATAGCAGAACTGGAGCATGGGTACATCAACTAGGGTTGGCCTTTGCTGAAGAGAGAGAAAATACAAATATTAATATTCGATATGGTTGTCTATTGAGGTGTGTATATCTGTTGTTTTGTACCTGGTCTCCTTTGATTTGGTGGGGTTTCTTCACCACCTCCCTGATGAGCTGCAAAATGGTGTCGGTGCGGAGTGTGTTCACTGACTTTACTAAATCTACAATCGTCATCTGGGAATCACTGGCGACTGGCAGAATCTGCGCGCACACACACACACACACACAATTTTAATGCAATATCAACATATAGCCATTAGGAATGTTAGTCTTGTCAGTATATCTCACCTTGTTTTTGGAGCGTCTCTTTCGGCTCCGCCTACTGTTCCATACAGCAGCCACAGAAGCCATGACTTGTACCCCATACTGCTGTGTCAATGGCGTCAGGAGCCCCAGAACCTTCTGTTTCAGGATCTACACAACACAAGACATGTTCTGAGGGTAAATTACAGCACAAACATTACAGAGTATGGTACAATTTACAGCGTGTACATAATATATGGGCGGCTGTGGTTCAGGTGGTAGAGCGGGTCGTCCACTAATCGTAGGGTCGGCGGTTTGATTCCCGGCCTCCGCATGCCGAAGTGAACTTGGGCAAGACACCGAACCCCAAGTTGCTCCCGATGGCAAGTTAACGCCTTGCATGGCAGCTCTGCTACCATTGGTGTGTGAGTGTGTGTGTGAATGAGACACAGTGTAAAGCGCTTTGGAAAAAAGCGCTATATAAGTGCGCCATTTACCACTTGTAAATATATAAATATCTTTTTTTTTTTTTTACAAATATTATGCACATACCTTTGTGCTTTTGAAATAGACCGAGGTGGAGGAAGATCTGCCGCTGTAGACCGAGTCAGCACCCTGGACTACACCCCAAAGCAAGGCCATGGTGCTGACCATATGAGGAAACGCCTCCAAAATGGCATTGCAGGCATTTCGCATGTCTGTTGCATCACAACCTGCAGACTACACAAGTCCTCCTCAGTACTCAGTATTAACGAAATGAAGGATTTTCACGATGAAAATGTCGACCAGGAAGTGTGTACAGTATGTGCGTGCTTTACCTTCTTGTGTTCCAGGAGGCAATAGTGCGTGATAGCAGTAAGCCCCTCCAGCAGAGTGAGAGGATAATCAGGTGCAATGTTCTCCTTCTTCAGGTTACTACTACACCCACAAATAACACACAGGATTAAGAGCTCAGCTATGAATAAAAACACGTTTTACTTTTAACAAAAACACCAGTATCTTTTACGCTAAACAGACATATAGGACATTTTTAGTACCCATGAGTAGCCTTGAATCCATCATGTTCATGCTGTTTAACGAGCTCATCTAGGTTTCTGCAGATCTGTGTGATGATGGGAGCCACAATGATGGCCAGCGAGCGGCCAAGGAAGGGTAGAACCTGACAAAGCAACGTCACCCAAGCTGGGTGCATGGCAAAGCCATATTGCGGGCACAGAGCCCGGGCTGCTGCCGATACAAACATGCCCTGCGCTGTAATGGGTTGGTTGGGCACATAGCGGACAGCCTTGATGGACTGCTGGAACATTATTGCAGTATGCCACTCTCGTGCTAGGGTAGAAGAAGGGATGTCGTCCAGGGACTGCTGGAACTGGTTATCTCCTTGTGCAGGTTTCTTATTGTGTGTTGGAGATACACAATGTTCTAGTACAATAAGAACCTTGAGCAGCTTCAGGAGGGCAATCTGAATCGGATGTTCAGCCCAGCTCCCGTCCCGCCCACAATAAACCAGCCTCTCCTCAGAGACTTCTCCTACATCATCACCCTGCTCATCCTTGGTCAGTGGGTGTTGGACAGGTGCATCTGCACGCTGGCAGACATACATGGATGTGGAGAGCATAAGGAGGACATAGTGCTGCAACTTGCTGCTCCACAGAAGATTACATATGGCTTCTAAGCTTCCACTGGCACCAGTCTCACCTGTCTGGGCCTGCTGGGCCACCGTCACTAGCTGTTCCACCAATGCGGTCAGCACCTCCACGCTCTTGACCTGCACCTCTCGGTTTGCCTGCACATGACAGGCATTCACGCTAGCATAAGAAGGGAAGTAGGAGCGCAGGAACCGCAAGCAGAGGCATGTCAGGATCTCCAGAAGAAACGTTGGAGGAGATAAGGAGGTACAGGGAGAGCAAAGAGGAGAGGAGGGTGGTTGCTCTGGGGTACCAGCTAAAGGAGGGGTGGAATTCTGGAGAGGGCCATAGAAACTGCCACCCTCCTGGGCTTGCCGATGTCTCTGTAGTAGGTTCTGGATGAGATTCAGGTGGGCAGTGGAGCTGCAGTCCAAAGTTGTGTTACTCAGTGCCTCCACAAATGGGCCTGCGCTGCTCTTCAACAGCGTTTCCACCACCGCAAAGGCGTACAGAATCCGTCCGCTCTCGTAAGTCTGTCGGTAAAGCAGAATATGTCGAAATAGCGAATCCACTGCTTCCTGTCGCTCACGTTGCTGCTTCAAGAGACGGGATTTGGCCAGGGCCTCCAACTGCTCGTCGTCCTCATCACTCGATAGCGAATCAGAAGCATGCGTACGCTCCGAGTCCACCCGCTTCAGGCCATTGACCACAATGCCTTCCCCATCGGCAGGCCGCTGCAGGTAAGGGGTGGAGACTGAACTTGAGGTCTCTGTGGAGTTCTGGACTCCACTTGTGTCGGCCGACTCGGTGTGCTCGCTTTCCTCTTCTTCGTCTTCTCGGGCCTCGTTATCGTCGTCATCGGTCTCCTCCTCGCTTTCGCTGCGAGACACGGCAGGGGAATCTGATGGCATTCCATGAAGCTCTGTATCACGTTGCAGGTCAAGCCATACAGCTTCACGGTCTACCATAGCAATGTTAGTCAACATGCTGTCCTCCGTTTGGTTCATCATACCATCTCCAGTGCTCTTAATGCTGGTCTTCTCTCTGTAACTCAATGCACTCCAGTTACCTGTGGAGAAATCATAAATAACCATGATAGGGTTCTGTTATTCCATATAATCCATATTCCAAGTCAAATGTGATGAGTAACTCTTCTTAACAAGGATCTTACAAATGAATCACCTCAACTTCTCAGAATACACATATTCCAAGAGAATGTCAATAATGAATTATTACAGACGTGAAATATATTCTAGTAGTGGCACACTCTCGACGTGAAATAAGATGTACTGAACATTCACAGCAATCACAAGCAAACTATTTCCAAAAAAGAGTGCCTACAAACACAAAAAGAACAGACCAACTGAAAGACTGTGCTTGACGTTCTGAATGGCTGTTCTCTGTGTCTTCGGGTCCAGCAGTAGGAGTAAAACGGGTTCCAAGATGCGGACAACATCGCCAAGAGACAGTGCTCGCACCAGCCAGCTCTGCCCGACTGTACTGACGCTACCATCCTGACTATTTAGACTGTCCAACACCACGAACAGAGACCTGACACAGAACGAGGGAAAAAAAAAAAAAAAGGGATTTGATGTAATGTAATGACCCAGCCTTGGAATTTGCCTATATTCTGAAGGAACATGTCTTACTTGTCAAAGGAGCGGTTCAGAGAAGTGCTGCGATTCATCTGGACCTCTCGCATCAGGTGCCACAAAACAGAGAATCTGTGAAGAGCCTCCAAACGCACAACCTGTGGAGACGACGTGCGCAAACAAAACCACATACTCACGTGTCAAAATTGTGGTGCAAGTCTACAGTTGTGCCCAAAAGTTTGCGTACCCCTTGCAGAATCTGCTAAATCTTAAGACTGTTAACAAAATAAGACGGATGATAAAAATCCCATATTGTTGTTTATTTAGTCCTGTCCTGAATAAACTATTTCACATAACAGATGTTTACATATCGTCCACAAGACAAGCCAATAGCTGATTTTATAAAAATTACCCGTTCAAAAGTTACCACACCCTTGATTATTAACACCGTGTGTCGTTACCTGGATGATCCACGACACGATGTGTTTATGTTTTGTGAGAGTTGTTCATGAGTCTCTTGCACATTCTTTACTTTTCCAGCATCTTCTGCATATTTGACTCCTTTCCAACAGCGGCTATATGATGTCGAGACCCATCTTTTCACACCGAGGACGACTGAGGGACTCGTACACGACTATTACAAAAGGTGCGAACGCTCACTGATGCTCAAGAAGGCAACACGATACATTAAGAGCCGGGGGGTGTAAACTTTTAAGCAGGATGATCGGTGTAAATGTGCAAAAACAAAAGGCCTCAGTTATTTATATGTGAAAATCACTGCATTAAGTTTCAATTTATAGCCGACCGAAACTACACACGTATAAAACAGACCTTCGCGGATCGTGACTAAAAGGTTGCGTCTTACACGACGGTACGGTATTGGTATCGGACAATTTAGAAAGGAAGCCAGAGGTTTCGTATGCTACACTATCTCAGTATTTCAAAATTATATCGAAGTGAGAGAACACGCACACACGGTGCTTACTGTTACTACAATAAAAGGACGTAACTTCCATGCGTGAGCATAAGAACATAATTTCTCGTAAATGTTCAGAGTCGTGTGCTTTTTTAACGAACACTATTTTATCAGCTTGCTTCATTCACACTCAAACCTTAAAGTGACCTCAAGACAACAGATAAACTCCATCTTTACATTTGCATTCAAGGCATTTGGCAGACACCCTTATCTTACATTTATCTCACTTATACATCTGAGCAGTTGAGGGTTAAGGGCCTTGATCAAGGGCCCAACAGTGGCAGCTTGGCAGTGCTGGGGCTTGAACCCCCGACCTTCTGATCAGGAACCCAGAGCCTTAACCATCACTGCCCCATTGTATTGATCTTGACATTTCCTTCTCGGATAGACTGAGCGACGTGAACTATTTCTCACTATTAAAACTTGGTAGCATGTGAAAACATATTGTTTTGGCGTCCTTCAGGGGGTGTCAAGCCTTACTGTATACCTAACCCAAATCTTGCTTAAGGACAGATTGGCGGTACTGGAATTAGAAAATCACAACCTTCCTTCCGATGAAGCATCCGGGACATTAACCACCGACACCGCTTGAAGTCTGTACTTTTGCTGTGTCTCTTCAAAATAACAGGCACGATGAATGGAATATTGGCGCTTTCCATTACGCAGCTCTTTCAATCAAACCAAGGAACACAAATGTTACATTTGTGCAATTTTGGATGTATGCTCGGTCTATTTATTTCTAGTTTGTCCTCCAAAGGCTAAATTAATGATTGAGAAAGTAATACACCCTGTTCATGATTATTACACCCACTATTGCTTTCTCATGTGCCTTCCCATTCAATGCTAACGACATATAGATGTGTCAGTGAAGTGGGCTTAAATAAATTAGCCTCAGTGAACCCCGAATCTAGGAGGTGGTACACGTTACACTTGTTGTCCTGTTACACGGCATCACCGCTAGGCTGTGTGTATCTAAAGTCTAGGCTAGAAAAAACAAAAACAGCCACAGGCAGCTGTTAACAGCAAATAAGATGAGAATTAGAAGGAGAAGGAAGGAGAAGGAGGGAGAGGGAGGGTTTAGCCTTGCTAACACATTTTTATCAGCCGGCGTTAGTGAGCGGTACTACACCTTGTCTCTGCTCAGCAACGCCATGCAGATTATATCCTCACAGATGGCTGGGGATGGAGCCAGACAGTGCAGTCGATAGAAAAGCTCCACACAGGAAATATGTTGCTCTTTGCGTTCGGTGTCCAACTGAGCCCAGAGCACCTGAGCTGCCCGCTGACACACACACAGAGAGAGAGAGAGAGAGAGAGAGAGAGAGAGAGAGAGAGAGAGAGAGAGAGAGAGAGAGAGACAGAGAGAGAGAGAAAAACGAACAGAACTTTAGGCTATGATAAATTCTTCAGAGCCAGCGAGGTTGCATGGGAGAAGTGGTAGACGGTGCTTATCAGACACATCAGACACAATATTTGATTAAACAAAAGGTATTCAAAAAAGTTCTAACCAGACCACATCATTTTCTAATCATTTCTTATTGAAGCAGTCGCAAGCAAGGGATATGCAACTCAATATTAAGTGTTATTTACTTTAGGTAAAAAAATATATAGATATTTAACAATATTTTTTTTTTTTTTTTTTTTTTTAAAAGAGTGGTCTCCAACCAAAGTTGTCGTGTTCTATGAAAATGTGAAGCTGTAATGTCAAATCATCTCGTCTTCATCTTTTGAGCTCAAACCAAATGTCAAAAACGGATTAAGAAAGTTTAAAGGGTTTAAGTGGGACCTTCGAAACTGCTCTCTGGGTTTATGAACCTAAAATGACTGGAAGCCTGGTGAAAGTTTTTTTAAAAAAAATAAATAAATAAATAAATAAAAAAATTTTCAAAAAGGGCCTTGCTAAATACTAAACATGTTAATACTGAACATACTTACATTGAACTTATATTAGTGTTCATTCGGTCACTCACCTGGTAAAAGTCTGTGCGTAGCTCCATAGTTTTAAGCACTGCCGGGTGGATGGGAGGCAGCGTGACCATCTGTAACTGTCCACTGAGAGGGTTGGCCTCGGATTTTTTATAGCGCTGGTTCTTGTCCTGGATGACCAGAGCTAAAGACTGAGCGTGGTTTATAAGCTCCAGAAGAGAAGAAATCGCCACATGCTGAACCTATATACACAGAAAAAGACCAAATAAACCCAAAAACGCTCAAAGCGCGGTCTGTAATGTAAAGCCTAGTAAGGTTATTGTAAGAGCAGAGACACACTGCTAGTGAAACTATAGTACACACACTCCTACTCTACATTCCACTGATCATAATTCGTAGAATGTAAAGCAGATAAATAACTACATCACTCTTATTTCTTCTGTATTTATATAATTGTACCTGGTAGTCTTTTGAAATACAACATAGAGTCATCAAGGACCTCAGCCACTCCGGGAGACCGCCCTGTTCGTTATCTTCATTACGATACAAAACAAAAAAAAAAAAAAGACAAACATCAGTCTCATTAGAATCCAGACGAATAATAAGTGTGCTGTAAGTGTTTCTAAAAGTACCCGTGATGTTCTCGAACATGCTGCTGTGGAGCTCTTGGCTCTCCTTTTCCGTGTAGTAGACAGGGAAAGTCGTGCTCTCCAGCAGGAGGTGACAGGCCGCAGTAAAGGCGTTTCGACACGATTCACTAATCTCTCCTTTCCCTCTGGGCTGGAATCCCTCTGTCCACTGAAGGAGCGCACGTGCAGTGCTTTTCCCCTTATCGTCATTAACCGCCTCCTGAGATTGCTCTCGGAGTTTACCTGGGGTGAAGAGCTCAGCCAGTCTGTCTTTGATCAGCCCCAGGTCTCGGCTGCTCTCGAGCCCAAACGAAGAGCGTGTCCTGGACCGTCGTGAAGCACGCTGCTCTGCCGGAGTCACCGCCGCCTGTCCCTTCTGCTTTTCTGGATCTACAACCACCACCAAGTGCCTGACAAAGAGGGAGCAGGTTGCTTACATTATAGAATACATTATATGGTGGTAACCGCCAATAACACGTATCGTGCTTTATTCCTTGTTTATTTTATGAAAGATTCATGTACTTTTAAATCAAACTTGACGTATATTCTGATTTAATTATAATTTCACACACACAGTTTTTTTTTTTATTTAAGTAAAGACTTGTTTTTATAAATGTATGTGATAGGGTATATTAGTGCACCTTGAAATAACAGATGCCAGTATGTCTTGTATGCACTTGGACATGTTCTCCATGCTCCCTCCTTTCCTCCACACATCCTCCGCCTTGGTGCAAACCCCTGAAGCAGGGCTGGAGGCGTCGCGGCCAGGAGGAAGCTGCTGCTCAGAAGGCGAGGCGCTGAGGCCCAGTCCGCTGTCTTCAGAAAGGAGGGACGGGAACGCGGCCACTTCGGTTCCCACCTCCTGAGCATCCTGTCCATTGAGGGTTACTGCAACTTCTTGGATTTTATCGTCACCGCTTTGGTTATCAGGCTCATCGTTCTTGATGTCGGTCACTGCAAGCGGCTAGTGCGAAGAAAGTGTGTGCACGTGGTAAGAAAGTATTCAAGCAGTGAAGACTACAGACATGATAGAAAACTGACATTCGTAACAACAACAAAAACAATCACACCTTTGTTTCCTTTATATCCTGTATCTGTGACTCCATGTCCATGTCCATATAGTTCACAGGCATCTGGATCTTACTCAGAACTTTAAAACATGCTC
>NC_030421.2:2795000-2935000 GCF_001660625.3 Ictalurus punctatus | reverse complement strand
AACTGATTAAAAACTTAAAACCTGCTTCAGCAACCAACATCAGACACTACAACTATATGAAGAGTTATACTAACACGTAACGGTTTGGTAGGTCATTCCTGTGTTTCTTTATTGGGTAAAAAAAAAAAACCAATCAAAAAGCACGTCATAAGAAAAAAGTAAAAGCCAGAAAGAAAGAAAAAACAATCAGGAAGAGGAAGAGACCTAACAGTAAGGTTCTGGTCACGTTCATGACATTTGTGCCGAGGCATTCACGTGACAAAAAGTTCTTTCGTTCCACTGGCATTATTAAAGAAGTGTGAATGTGCCATATGGTCTGTGGACGTTTACGTCTCTGTATTAGCTGACTGGAAGCTAAGCAAACTTCCTCCTGCAAAAGGACTGAGAACTAACACCACAGCAGAGAAACAGATCAGTCAGTGAAGCTAACACCCATCGTTCATGTAGGGAACTGAAATGCCACTCAAACGTACAGTCTCGTGTTCACTCGCACAGTTTAACCGAGCTTGGTCATCATTACACAACCTTAAACACTCCAGCAAGGAAGTCTGGGAAGTCCCAATTCTCAGCGTGAAATCTGAGTGGAGAAAATAATCTGCAAATGTGTATTACAGCTTATGCTAAACTCAACTTAAAGATGCATTATATAAAAAGAAGCGATGGACAATCTCAGACCCATTTACACCGGACCACTGGATGCTCTTGTATTTGGATTTTATCCTGAGAAGGTTTTAAAACCACACGCATTTACACTTATAGCCAAATGCATCTCCAGATGGCCAGACTGAAATCCTGTATGTAGCTGTACCATTATATGTTATACACACACACACACACATAAATATGTAAATATATATATATATACACACAAAATCAGCTCAGAAATGATAGTTGCCGTTCATTGGCTTTCCTGGCTTGGAGAGTAGGGATGGGCGATATGGACTTAAAACTATATCACGATATTAAATATAGTACCGTTCACCACTGTTTTACGCTACAAGTCATAGCGGTGATCTCGAGAGCCTCAGAAACACAGACACTGATCTAAAAGTAAAACCGATTTTCTGTAAACAAACCAGTTCCAGATTGTAGAGGTAGCTCGTCGTCTAGCGATAAACCCCTCCCTCGGTTTCACGTCCGCCTTCCGCCGTACTCGTTTTCTCACGCTCCGCACGCGGGCTGCGAATGCGTCGCACACACAAACACGTCATCGCCTAGGCTTTATCGTTATCATCATCATCATCACGGGAAGACATTCTTATTGTGGGGAGAATTTCTACCGGGATATCGTAAATAAACGATACGATATCGCCCGTCCCTGACGGAGAGACGGTGCGTTTACACTTGCGTTGTGTGGAAGATCAAATTCAAATCTGTCACAAATGCGTCTTGAGAAGAAACAAGAAGAAACCACCTACAGTAAAGGTAACAGTCCTACTTCACGCTCACCAAATCATAACTTTCTAGACATGTACAGGATTAAGTGATATTTTATTAAGGACAAGTCAAGATAAGTCCTTTATGGATGCATTAATAACTCCAGCTGTGGTGCGGTCCAGAGAAGTAACGTATTGGTAACACGTCCATCATTATTTCACAGACGTGGACTACAAGAACCCCAGCGAATCTCCGTCCTACCGTTGACCTTCAACTAACCTTATTGAGTTTTCCAAGACAAGAGATGAGGTCAGCCCACTCGCTGGAAGACTCAAAATTGCGCAACGCCTTCTCGATGACGGCTGCGTAACTACGGTAACGGTAGTCACTCTGGAGTTCTGCCTCCTCGGGGTCCATCATGCCTCAGTGCTGTCCCAGCATGCTCAGCGTCCGTCTGAGAAGCCAAAGAAAGGGACATTAGTTGAAACCAGAATTTATTTTTTTTTTAAAAAGACTTTATAGAGCTGGATTTATGATATTATATAAAGGATCATGCCGTCTGCAAGTAAAGGCATTTTTTAAAAGATGTATCGAATACATTTACATATATTAGGAAACTTTCTTGGCGTTTGATCACAACACGAAACGTTCAACACACACACCTCAAACAACACAGCACAATTACAAATCCTAGTATACAAATATCGCACCTTTACGGAGATGGTAGACTCATCTGGTAGTTTTTTTTTTTTAACGTTACAGTTGAGGTAGAAATAGCAGCAAGTAAATAAAAAAAAAAAAAAGTCAAAAAGTTCCCCAAAAACGTAGTAAGTCATTCAGTTCTTTTAAAAATGAGGAACAGCCCTACACGCTGACCGTCACGCTGCGAAAACGCAACTTCGGGCTCTTCAGTCCGACCCGAGCTACAAATCAACAACAACGAGCCTCGTCGTTGAGTAGATTCGGGAGTAGTGGGAGGTTTGTCGGCGTTAATGAGAAACTCAAAGGATCTGAACATGTTTTCTCATCCAGTCTCATCTCCCCCCCACGAGCTGTTCAACCCGTGATGTTTAACTGTAGATACCTGAATAAGAAAGATAGCCTATCTTCTATACACACACACACACACACACACACACACACACAGGTAATAATAAAAATTAGTGTTTGCTTAGAAGTAGGAACAGCTGCTCAGTCAACAAAGGTAAATGCCATGAATATCTGTCTCTCTCTCTCTCTGTGTGTCTCTCTCTCTCTTTGTCTGTCTGTCTGTCTGTCTCTCTGGATTGCGTCCACTGCTGTGAGAATTAAAAGCATGTCTATACATTCATAAAGGAAGATTTTGAATGCATTTGAAGTAGCAACTAATCCAAAAACTGACAAATAGACACACAAAAATCCATTGAAAGACACAGAGAAAGAAAAATGTAAGCTGAAAATGAAGACTGGAACAACACCGGAGCAGAAAAGAACGACGCAGAACTTGAATGTAAGCTGATACGCCGATGAATTCCTGATTAATTCTCTGGTCAAAAGTGCAATCTAGTCAGCTGCTGACCCTCTGCACGTCTTGATTCAGGCCTGTGGGTTATACGTGTACGTTCAATAACGCAACAGATATGCGGACTTACTGACACACACACACACACTCACACACACAACAACTGGACAGCTTAAATCGTAACCCATTAACTGAATCCAGAGGACCACACACTAATGCTATTAGTACACACAATGTATTGTGCTAATGTTTCGCAAACAAACATACTGACACGTGGCGCTGGCTTTCTCTCCATCAATTATTTTCATATTCGGAAATGCACTAAAGTCACACTAAAAAGACACAAACATACCGATTTAGACTAGAAAGAAAGAGTGTGTTAAGAAAGAGGTCACTTAAATGCAAAAGGAGTGAACCACCAGAAGCTAACCGACAGTTTATGCTGTTTCTCAACATATTCTTCTACAATTACACAGAATATTCTCCTCAGTAGAATATACAGGGCATTAAACGGCTGGAATCTTCTCCGCTGTATCACGGTGCGCAAACGTAACCTGGGATGCTTTACACAAACTGTCCAGGTTTGAGTATTCTCTTGGAGCAGAGGACGCTACTTAATAGATCTCTCTGATGGATCTTCACCGGCAGTACCTCCATCAGGATCACGAGTGAGTACCAAGACATTTACTTTTATGGCTTTTAGCAGACAGAGTGACTTTCAGAAGTGTTCTGAAGTCTCCATCAATAAATACATCCTGATACTGGTTCACTAGGTCTTGGACTAGTGTGCAGCTGTGGATCAGGTGGTAGAGCGGGTCGTCCACTAATCGTAGGGTCGGCGGTTCGATTCCCGGCCCACGTGACTCCACATACCGAAGTGTCCTCGGGCGAGACACTGAACCCCGAGTTGCTCCCGAGGAAAAGTTAGCGCCTTGCATGGCAGGTCCACTACCATTGGGGTGTGTGTGGGTGAATGGGTGAATGAGAAGCAGTGTAAAGCGCTTTGTAGAACCGCTAAGGTTAAAAAAGCTCTATATAAGCGCAGACCATTTACCATGGACTAAGAGTAGTCGGAAAAACACCGTTGGGTAATATAGTAAGAAAAACTTTTTTAAAAATTAAATTTTTCAAAAGAGGTAAGTCTTTAGAAGTCATCAATGAAAGCACAACTACAAATAATGAGTCTAAATTATGTATGATCATTTGACAGAGGAGAGACAGGGAAATACGGAGGTATATCTATTCCCTGCTTGGGTAAGGTGGACTTCTGGGTTTCAGCGTACTCTCTGCTTATCTCTGTTGACTTTAGTATTGTTGACTTTAGTATTGTTTTAATGTGTCTTGTGGTAGAATGCTTTACCAACTCGCTGTCCTTAGCTCGACAGTAATCGGTTTTAAACTTATCCACCAGTAAAGAATTTCTAATGTATATGACATACTAGCACGGGGATATGTTTTTGATGGAGACTATTAACGGAGTACGTTCACATTTTTACCAAGAAATTTCCATGACTTTCCGGGCAACTTTTCATGAATACACTTTCCCCGAAACGTCTATGCATACATGTAAATTAAACAAGTATTTATATTAAAAAAAAAAAAAAAAAAAAAAAAATCCACCACAGCACATCTTAACTAAAATGAAACCAAACCCAAAATAACTACAGTAAGGTAAGGTGAGTGTGTATTGAAGAATGTTTACACAGCTCTACTATAAAAAGCAGAAACATAGTAAAAGAACTAGATTTGCAATTAATATTTTATTTTAATAAACGACTCCGTCCTAACCACGGCCTAAAAAGCATCATGAAAAAGCATGAATCATTTTCTTAAATAAGTGAATTTACTGAAAGGCGCTAGGCGATTAAGGTCACAGTTACAATATGTTAGGACACTAAAGAGACCTTTCTACTGACTCTGAAAAACACCAGGAGAAAGATGTCTAGGGTTCCTGCTCTCCTGCGTGAACATGCCATAGACCTGCTGCAGGGAGGCGTGAGGACTGCAGATGTGTCCAGAGCAATAAACTGCGATGTCTGTAATGTAAGACGTCTGAGACGGTGCTTCAGGGAGACAGGAAGGACAGCTGATCGTCCTTGCAGTGGAAAATTACATGTAAGCGTGTGTGTCCCCCCAGACGTGATGGAGAACTTGTAAATGCCTCGGTGGAAGAGTGGAGGAACATCTCACAGCAAGAACTGACCAATCTGGTGCAGTCCATGAGCATGAGATGCTCTGTAGTACTTAAAGCAGCTGGAGGTTACACCAGATACTGACTGTTCCTTCTGATATCCACCTCCACTTTGTTCAGGGACTCGTTATTCTACTTTTCCCCCCTAGTATACAGGTATTTGTGAAGCAAATTTCCATGACGTTTCCGGGTTTATTTATTTTCACTCCCATGTGCTGTAAAGATCATGCAAACAGCAGGAGGTGACACTAAGTTAAAAGATACGGCAAAAGCAAATGAATAAGGCAAAGTCAGTCTGCCATGATGGTCATCTCATCAGATGACCTCATAAAATCTCACACACTTTATACAGTATATCAGCTGACAGGTCCACAATATTGATGCACAAGCTCTAGCATAAATCATGCATACAGACCAAGACCATTCATTTGGATTGCTATATTAAAAATCCATGACACTGCTGCGTCATAGATTACACAGCAAAGCAATTTCAACACCTAGGCTACTTGGACATTCAGTAGTAAAGACTACTGGACATCAGCATTGATTGAGGATTACATTAGAATACACAGCAAAATGCCAGTATAATACAGCACAGGCCCAGAGGACATTTCTTTAACAAACCTATATGGACAAAATCTAACAGGATGGTGTGTGTGTGTGTGTGTGTGTGTGTATGTATATATAGAGAGCTGGAAGTGACAGGTACTTCACAATACAGGGGCTGTACTACTTTACCAATACTGGGGTTGCACAATAAAGTTGAAATACAATACCTGGATTATACTGTTACCATGACCGCCAATTACCATGACTGGCACTTTATAAACACACTGATAATTATTTAATGGGAGATGGAAAAAAAAAATTAACTTGCATTATTTGAACAACAACAACAAATATTTGTTTGTTGACTCATGCTATGATTCATTAAAATGCCAAATATAACCTTTATCCAGAAGAGCTGATGTTAATCAGAGTTCTCACAGCACTACATCCATCCATCCATCTTCTATACCGCTTTATCCTTTTCGGGGTCATGGGGAAACCTGGAGACTATCCCAGGGAGCATCGGGCACAAGGCGGGGTACACCCTGGACAGGGTGCCAAACCATCGCAGGGCACACACTCACATACACACTCACACACCCATTCATACACTACGCACACTTTGGACACGCCAATAAGCCTACCATGCATGTCTTTGGACTGGGGGAGGAAACCGGAGTACCCGGAGGAAACCCCCGCAGCACGGGGAGAACATGCAAACTCCGCACACACAGGGCCACGGTGGGAATCGAACCCCCGACCCTGGCGGTGTGAGGCGAATGTGCTAAACAGCGCTACATAAAACATTTAATACCACACTCTCAATTCTGATGGGTCAGACAAATCCCGGGTTTATATTAACGGCATTAAAGTGTTATCATTACCCGCTAACTCCGGTACGTGCAGGGTGACACTCCACATAAACTGATTTAATAAACACACAGAACATACAGTTTTCCGTCAAGAGACATTCATTTAACATTTTCTGAAAGGAGTCTCCAGTGCCAGCGCTTTGTAAGAGTCAGAACTAACGCTCTAACGTTAAAGTTTTAAGACACAGGAAAGTCTTCAGGATGAAGGACTTTGTGTTTTCTTATTAACATAAGAGTCATTTTTTTTGTCTTATTCGCTTAGAGAGAGAGAGAGAGATAAGAGCGGCCGTTGAGGGAACATTCTAGAACTTGTTTTGCAGACGTGCCACCACATTCAACGCAACTATAAACAGATAAAAAGTATAATGCGTCACTCTTCAATGCAATAGTGTAATCATTGATAATTTCCTAAAACAGCACATCCTGGTGTGTTTTTTTCCCCCTTTACTTAGTGACTGAATGACGCTGCTCTAACCGATCTTATCCACAAAGGGCCAATCAGGACACTACAATCAGATACTACTTGTCTCGTGAATTGTTTATGAGTTATGAGTTGTATCTGGTGCACTCCTGCTTGGTTAGAAAGAAAATACGCAGTCACATTGACCTTTTAAAGATAAGACTGGACACCATGAGTGGGTTAAAGAGCACATATTGTGATAAACAAAAAACAATACATTGTACCACTCAGTAGCCTGGAGATACAACCAGCATTATGAAACTATTTTTTAATTAGAAGAAAAAAAAAAAAAAAACTCTACAAAGCTTTACAGGGAAGGCAACACAATTAGCACTAAGCACACAAATCTAAAATTAATAAATCCCCAAAATGAATAAAAGTAGCACTGTTACAAGCTGGAAGGCAACTCCTGAGATCATTTTGCAGCACTCATAGTCAGAGTTAAAGTGTGGATCCTGGATATATTACTAAATAAATGTACTAAAGCAGGACAGTGGTAGCTTAGCGAGGGGACAGTGGTGGCTTAGCGGTCAAGGCTCTGGGTTACTGATCAGAAGGTTGGAGGTTCAGGCCCCAGCGCTACCAAGCTGCCACAGTTGGGCCCTTGAGCAAGGCCCTTAACCCTTTCTGCCCTAGGGGGTATCATGGCCCTGCACTCTGACCCCAAACATGCTGGAATATGCGAAGAAAAGAATTTCACTGTGCTGTAATGTATACGTGGAGCTTCACCCTAATCCTGGAAATTACTTATTTACTAGGCATACGGTGTATGAACACACAAGAGAAACTCGTAATCAGACCATGAGGAAAACATTGAGATTGTTGCTTCTGTTAGTTAATCTGGAGCCAACTGGACTGGGAGATGAAACATTTGATCTCCATCACTAATCATATGGATGGATGGATGGATGGATGGAAGGCCTAATTAACTGGTACTAATTGATATTAATTGACACATGGAGGCTGTGCTGATAGCTAACCCATGGATTTGATAGACATCTTTAGGATATTTAGAGAAACTGTATGGGATGATGATGATGATGATGATGATGATGATGATGACCATCACCTTCATCATCATCATCACTCGTAGCTACTGACTTTCAATTAAAGCAGGTTAATAAAAGTATTAACACGATTATTTCCCTCTTCAGCTCTCGCTGTTCAATCCAAACATGCTATTAAACACATTAGTCTATAAAATGTGCTCCTCTGTAGAGCAGAAAACTCAGAGCATGCATTATTATCTCAGCGTGACTCACCTACTGCAGGAAAACAGGACCTGAGCCCCAGCACCGTTCGGCTTCAGTGAATCGTCTAAACGCAGAGATGAGCGTGATAAACGAGGGAATCAATATTTTACATAACCCCTGATCCACGCAGTAAGACCCGGACAGGAAGTGATGTCCAGGCGGAAACACTTGACAGTAACCTAGAATCCGCACTCAGCTGATTTTACGCAGCAGTGTTGCTCAGTTCACTTCCTCGTGGGCGGGGGAGGGACGAACCAAGTGCAGGGGTGGAACAGGGGTGTTTTTAACGGACTCATTTTATACACCGCGTTATTTAATATAAACTTACTTTGTGAATTATGAATGTACATAGTTTTTCAAGATAAAATAAAAAACTGTATGTATCTGTGACAGTGAGCAGAATTAATTCACAGCCTCATATCGTTTCGTCGTGCCCTGCGCCTGCTGTTTTGGTATGTTCCAGGATGTTATGTTTACAAAGCTCACACCGAGCTGTCACTTCACAGTCGCTGAGTGGCCATGTGGGGTGTGTCCCAAACCACACACTGTTCACTAAACACTACGTGGGTTCTGTTCCAAACCACACACTGTTCACTAAACATTATGGGGATATGTTCCACACCACATACTGTTCACGAAACCCTACGTGGGATGTGTCCTAAACCACACACTGTTGACTAAACACTACGTGGGGTGTGCCCCAAAAACAAACATTGTTGACTAAACACTATGTGGGACATGTTCTAAACCACACACTGTTCAGGAAACCCTACGTGGGATGTGTCCTAAACCACACACTGTTCACTAAACACTACGTGGGATGTGTCCCAAAAACAAACACTGTTGACTAAACACTATGTGGGCTATGGTCTAAACCACACACTGTTGACTAAACATTACATGGGATGTGTCCCAAACAACACACTGTTCACTAAACACTATGTGGGGTGTGTCCCAAACCACATACTTTTCAACAAACACTATTTTGGATATGTTCTAAACCACACACTGTTCACTAAACACTTTTTGGTGTGTGTTCCAAACCACACACTGTTCACTAAACACTACATGGCGTGTGTCCCGAACCACATATTCTTTCTTTTTAAATAGAGTTCTGCCGCAAATAAATAAATAACAACAAATAACCATAATAAATAAATAATGATTCGCACCTCCGGGGTTGGGGGTTCAAATCCCATCTCTGCACTGTGTGAGCAGAGCTTGCATGATCTCCTCACACTTTAGGGTTTCCTCTGGGTACTCCAGTTTCCTCCTCCAGTCCAAAGACACGCCGATTTAGGCTGATTGGCATTTCCGAATTGTCCGTAGTGGGTGTGTGTGTGTGTGTGTGCCCTGCGATGGGTTGGTACCCTGTCCAGGGTGTCTAACACCCTGTGCCTCGAGTTCCCTGGGCCTGTGACCCTGTGTAATATAAGCGGTACAGAAATGAATGGATAAATAAGGTTAAGGACGAAGTGATGGATAAACATTTGTTTTCAATGATGCTGAAAAAACTCTATATAAAAGGTAAAGCTCAGAGACATCTGGAAACACCATATGCCTACTAAACATTGCAAGAAAAGGCACGAGGGTAAACGTGGAAGATTTGGACTCACGTCTAGTCAGTAAAATATTTAGCACAGTAACAGCATCTGAGCATGTAAAAATCTAGAGATAAATTACAGAAAAAGTGAATTAGTTGGGGGAGGCGGGGGGGGGGGGGGGGGGTTGGGGGGGACGGTGTGATATGAAAATTTATAAACAATCAGCTGGTATGTGGTGCTAGCTGACTTGTTATGCTTGACCGCATTGCATCCTGGAAAATCTTGAAAATGTACAGACTCGGAGATGTGTCAACTCAGCTCAGGGTTCTAGAGGGAACACTGCGTCCTGAGCTGCTCCACCTAGATCACAAACATCTCAGTGGACAGGAAGTGAGCCGAGCTGCAGCTCCTAATAGACTGGAGAGTAGGTCAAAAAAGTGGAGGAAAAAAGTACGTTTGAGTAATCAGGGCACCTGCTGTCAAATTCTCTCTCTCTCTCTCTCTCTCTCTCTCTCTCTCTCTCACACACACACACACACACACATTCTCTCTCTCTCTCTCTCTCTCTCACACACACACACACACACACACAGACACTCTCTCTCACTCTCTCTCTCACACACACACACATTCTCTCTCACTCTCTCTCACACACTCACACACTAACACTCACTCTCTCTCTCTCACACACACACACACACACACACACATTCTCTCTCACACACACACACTCTGTCTCACTCTCTCTCTCTCACACACACACACATTCTCTCTCACACACTCACACTCACTCTCTCTCTCACTCTCTCTCTCTCTCACACACACACACACACACACACACTCACACTCTCTCTCTTTCTCTCTCACACACACTCACACACACATACATTCTCTCTCTCTCTCTCTCTCTCTCTCTCAACTGTGTCCCCATTAATGTTTAAAGTCCTTTCTAACATAATCACCAAACCCGTTCCTGAAGCTTTTGCACATACACACACAGACCTCTGTTATTCTCTGGTACAGGAAACACCCGGTGTATCATCTGCTCAGTAAGAGCCTTAGCAACAGTCGATGTTGTGCAGTAGTAAAGCAGAACAAATCCGAGCTGCACACAAGACAGAACTGAGAGAGATTCGAGACATAACTGCTACAGCACTAGTACTTAAAGGAACAGTTTTAGGGTCCTCGGCTGCCTATGAGGTGAATTAGAACTGCAGAGAAACACTTACTGTGACCCCACACCTTCTCTTGAAACCACATCTGTCTTATAAGTTGTCTTTTAAGAGAAAGGGGACAGGGTAGCTCTGCTTCAGCTCGGGTGGAGCTCATTTCTGCACTGGGAAAAGAAATGTAAAAAGAAGACTGAAGTGTGTGTGTGAGAGAGGGTGGGGGGGGGATTGGGGGGTGGTGAAGGGCTGTGGACAGACATCTATTAAGGAAAAATAAAATTACAGTTAATTATTTTTCTGCTCCGTCTATAAAGAAATAAGAATACATACGGGAAAAGCAGCGTTAAATTGATGGCATAATGATGATGTAGCATTTATTAAGACATATATATGTTATTTTAAATATGTAAAAATATATTATCTTAAAATATATTTGAAATGATTTGGTTTTTTTTATGTAGTACTCAGTGTGACCAATTGGAGGTGCACTGCCTACATCCTGTGTTGCTAAGATACAGAGACACACATGCCAACAAAAAGCCTTCTGGCTTTATTAGAAAAGTGAGCTTACTCTTTCCGCTTTAGGGTAGAACTAACAGAAAATGCTCCAAACTGAAGTTCTGAGTGGGGGGAAAGACGAGCCTGAACCCTCTGTTGAGGCCCAAAATCCTGAGGACAGAATCAAGGCTCGACGAAACCGGATTACCGCACGAGCCCAGGCCAAGAAAAGGTAACCTCTTTATCTCTCAGAGGGAAAGCCTTTTGTGATTCAGTTTAGGGATTATCAAACAGACAGAGACCCCGTTAGCTGTAAAGGGGGGGAAATCATGGAGCCCTCCAGTAGAGAGTAATTTTATGAAATATCCCAATATTAGGATCATTATTCCAACGTGTGCAGAAATATTCTTGGAGCTTTTCATTTATGAACTTTCCATATTAGGTCCATATAAGTTGAGACTGTTTTACAGGTTTGTTTGTTTTTCAGTTACTCCCTTTTGGATTTAACCCATTTATTTCAAGTGACCGGTCAAACAGGTCAAACAGGCTACTGAATAAAAGAACCAGAGCCACAATCAGGATTTAACCTGAAATGATTTACTGTAAATACATTATACGACCAAAAGCATACGGACACCTGACCGTGACCCCGATACCTACCGTATGTGGGCCTTCTCCAAACCTTTGCCACAAAGTTGGAGGCACATGATTGTCAAGCATTAAGATTTCCCATCACTGGAGGTGGCCCAAAAGTCAAGTCAAGTCAAGTGAGTTTTTCTTGCCATTCCTCTATATAGCTTATATATATTCTTTCTTCAGGACCATGTTGCAATGCAGGACAACATAAAGTGCAAATACACAACAGTGTCAGGGAATCAATATACCGAACAGAACAATAAATACACAGAACATGGGCTGTAAACTATTGTGTAATGTTGCAGCACAAGTATAGCTGATGCAGCTTTGTAAAGTGCGGTATGCAGTGGTACCGAGTCATACTAGGTTAGAAGTTTGGATATAAGAGGCCTAGCACAGACCCGTACCAGCATGATAATGCCAGTGTGGTTGGTGTGGAAGAACTCAAGTGGTCCGCACCTCGATCCCACTGGAAAGCTGACTGCACCCCAGGCCTTCCTGTCTGACATCATTAATGCTCTTGTGGCTGAATCCCCTCAAATCCCCACAGCACCATGCTCCAAAATCTACTGGAAAGCCTTCCCAGAAGCATGGAGGTTATTAAAACTCCATATTAATACACAGGGTTTTGGAATAGGATGACATATGGGTATCATTGTCAGGTGTCCACATACTTTTGGCCATAGTGTATATCACAACGCCGAACGGGTACTACATCAGTAGTTCATTTCTACATTAGCTACTATTGCATCACGTGACGTACTACATCAATTGAACATTTCTGATCTGTTAGTTTATTTTGTAGCCATCAGTATGTTAGTAATGCTTGTAATGTAATGTATATAGTATAGTATAGTAATGTATATCATGCTTGCAGTAGGCTATATCAGGGGTTCCAAAACTTTTCCAGGGCAAGGCCCCCCAAATGGCATTAAGATTTCACCGAGGCCCCCCTTTTGCAAGATGTCTTTAAAACACATTAAAAATACAGACTTCTGAATATATCCCCCTTTTTTTTCATTAATAATTACATCTTACATCTTTACATTACATTACATTAAGAATTGATTGTGTGTGTGCGGTTGGTTGTCTGAGAATGAGAAAGAGAAAACATACTAGCTACTATATTTCGCACCAAATTGTTGAGGCCCCACGGGCGCCCCCTGGTGGCCCCCAAGGGCGCCGCGGCCCCCACTTTGAAAACCACTGGGCTATATTACATTGCTGAACCTCGGTGTCATCTGCGCTAGTTATGGTCATGATAAGAACCCAATAATAAAAGCAATTTTGATCATGTTGCATTATTGTTGGTGTTTACAGCACTGTAACAATTTTTTTTTTTAAATCATGGACCATCTGGCTCTGCTTCACGGACCCCACTTTGAGAACCACTGATCTAACTAATATTAACTTACGTCGCTCCTAGAGTTTAGCTGGCATTCCTGTTATGATTATTACCAGTTGTATATTGTTCTTTAATGAAAAACTGAAGACAAGAGCTTGGAGATGACTTCCAGGAGAGAGCGGAAACTCAAGTGGAAGTTCGGCCAAGTCAGAGACAAATGGAACAAAGTGAAAGAGTAAGTGGAGTTTAATATAGCTCTGTTTAATTACAAAGCTGTTTTGCTGTATTGTATTTATCCATTTTGAGTCAATAAGCCGTTCCTAGCTGCATTCAATTTACTGAATATATATTGACTTATATCTGTCCTTGTTGCAGCACATGAATAAATTAAAAGCAGATGGCACCGAGCTGGTGACCAACATTTTGGTGGCAGTCGATGCCAGGGAGTCGAAGAGGAGAGAAGAACTAAGGGAGGCAAACAGACTACGGTGAGTTAATAAATGAAGTAAGAGAGTTACTACTTGTATTAATTTAATACTGTGGTAAAGTCTGGGTTTTGCACGACTTTGCATTCAACTCACAGATATGTAATATTGGGTTATTTTCGTCAATAAATAAATGACCTAATTTGTTTAATTGGGATCTCTTTATCTACTTTTAGGACTGTTTTAAGTCATAGTTATGCAGAAACAGAGAAAATTCAACAGGGTTCACAAACTTTCAGGCACCACTATAAGTGTATGAATATATAAAACCTCATGAGTATATAAAATCTTTGTAGCAATTAAACGTAAAAGAATATAGCTCACCTACTAGTTGAGGAACATTGATTGATGAATGGCGGCCATGTTTTTCAAGATTCACAATTGCCCTCATGTAAGCTGATTGGACCTTGGACAAGGATCATTCTTGCAAGATTTGTTTATCATGTGTATTGGACCAGTGGTTACACATTTAGTGCCAATTTCACGTTTTGTTCTGTTATAGCACCACCAACTGGTCACAATCAGTCATTTTTTTTAGATCTGTCCTCAGATTGAGCTCATACATAAGTTTCCAAGGTTGGTGAAAATATCTCATTCCGGTCAAGAGCCCATTTCAAACCTTTTGATGTTCCCTTGCAAGCATGAATTAAAAGTTATACTTTTTTTTTTTTTTTTTTTGATAATTATTGATTTAAATAGTCAACAGAATTGTGCTGCAATAGTTTATTTCACTTGATCGAAAAAAATAGGACTAGTTTGCAAAAATATTAAAAAAAAAAAAAAAAAAAAACTCAAATATTTAACTAACGATTTGATTGACAGCAGTGGTCCTAGAGGCAAAGTTGTTCAGAATCAGGAGACCTAACATATGATAGAAAGAACATGTGTATGTCTGAAACATTGGATAGTATACAGTCGTTTACACACCATTTATATAGCTATTTTCATGTTTTTTTTTTTACTATTATAGTGCCACCAAGTGGCCAAACTCCACAATTTTTGTCAAGTGACCTCAGATTAAGGCCTTACATAAGTATGCCAAGTTTGCTGAAAATGTCTCATTCCATTTAAGAGTTATTACTATCAAACTAATGTGGCCAAATCCAATTCCTTTACTTTTGGCATGCTGTATAATTATGTAATCATGTATAATAGGCATAATTATTTATAACTAGACTCCAGAGAATCGTGTAGCACTTGTTTCGTTGATATTTATCGAAAAACCTATGACTAGTTCGCAAAAGTAGGTTTTGAAAAAAATCCAAGATGGCGGAAAATTTTTATAGGTGGAAATGAAATCAGAGAAATACGTTTTGTTCGTCTGGTCCCAAAGATTCCACAGATATAAGACACTTGAGTCTGTGAAAAACGGTTCAAACGTTATGTCCATTTTTCTACAAATGCGCACTACAGCGCCACCATCTGGCGGTTAAGCAGAAACGTTGCGACGCTGTAGAACTCTGGAGGACTACCTTCCCTCAAAGTTTCAGCTCTCTATGATTTGGTCTGCACGATCAGTTTTAGTGCAGAATTCTAATAAAGATCCTTACAATTACAAGTGTCAGCCCTTTGGGCTTGAACCCCTAATGAACAAAATGTCACCTTGATGTCATGATAATTTTTTATTCGGTATAATAAGTTAAAGAATAAAACATGATTGGGCATGCTGTTATAGAAAAATAATCAACACTCGGGTGGTGCGATGTGGCCTGACACATAGTTTAATTATTAATTTCCTATAACAGCACACCTCAAGTGATTTATTCCTCTTATACCACAGCGGCTTGGCAATATTTATCATTTTTCATTGTATTAAAGTGCACCTATTATGGTTTTTCAAATATTACCTTTCATGTAGTGTGTTACAGAGCTGTTTGTGAATGTAGAACGTGCACGACAAACGGAGTTACTGAGTCCCAAAACAAGGAATCGACTCTGAACAGCTGAGTCGAGTCGTTAGTGATTCCAGACTCTACTTCCTATTCTAACCAACGTAGGTTTATAACAAAAAGCCCAGCCTCTGGTCTTCATCGGCTGCTCGCTGACAGACGGAACTGAAACCAGATACGGTAGTGGGCGTTTCCTTTTCGAAACACGCCGACAGCAGTAGACCAATCACAACAGATTGGGACGTCTGACTAATCAGAGCAGAGTATGCTCTCTGAAAGGAGGAGTTTAGAGTGAATCATCTAGAACGGATCATTTAACGAGTCGTTTGTGACACACTAGGTAACGCTGCAGTTTAAATTATGAGCATTATTATTAAAGTGTTTTTGACCTTGTTGTTCATGGAAGACTCCTTCCATAAATGTTCGATAAATCTTTCCTTACACACTGCGTCACCATATCGACGAGTGTAGGTTTTATTTGTTAAATATCAACACGTTATTATTATTCCATTTATTATTAGCTTTCAGGTATGTACTACAGTATATGTAGCATTCCTGACATACAAGTTCCACGTCTGTATTATTATTAGTCAGTGTTAGTACAGAAAGCTACCGTATTAGAACAAGCGCATTAATGAAAACTTATCATTTGAATTACATCCAGCACTCCTCTCAGCCCTGATGTTGTAGAAAAGTATCTAACGCCTTCGGATCAATCAGAACCGAGTATTCAACGGCGAAGCGTTTGTACACAGTTCAGTTCCAGTTCCTTTGCAACGCAGCCGCCAAAGTCTAAAGCCTCGACACCATTACTGCGTCCAAATCTGATTTTTGTTTTTTTCTTCAAAGGAGTTAGCAAACCTTCTACATAATACACAGGTAAAACGACACATAGTGTTGAATTAAAAACACCAAGCATCTTACAGCACGGCTTTTATGTTCGTTTTTAATAATAAATATGTCCAACTAACTCGGAGTTAGTAATCATTTCAAGGAGGTTTCGAGCCTCGGTGAATGTGGCTTCCATCACACTGATTTAATGCAGTTCACATCTGCACACTGCTGCTTGACTTTCTTAGAGTTTGGCATCAAGTAGTTTTTTAGTTTTACTGGGAAAACATCTGGTTTTGGTTAAATGGGTGCTTTTGTATGCTTTCTGCAGCTACAGTATGTGTAGGTTAGGTTGTGCTGCCATATCGCACTTGCCAGATATTATCGCGGAAACCTTGGCAACTAAAAGGAGACGAACGCCCACTCATATTAAACAATATAGAGTATTATTAGCGATGCAAGGTGAAAACTCTGTTTTTATATACAGTATATGTAGCTAGTGGTCAGAAAACACACACTCGAAACCACGTTTCGAAAACACTTTGTCACCTGAAAGTATCGAAGAAAATCTAAACTTGTACGGTGGTGCAGAAGGTACCGTTGGTCTTCCAGGGTCTCAGGTTTGATCTCGAGCTTGAGTTATGTTTCTGCTCGTCTTCTGACATTTTTGGACAAGGCTTCGGACACGAACTCCGACAGCCTTCGCATCATCTGTTTCTTATTTCTCCATTGTTCCCAAATATGTGCTGGCTGATCTTGGACAGATTGGAGAAGCTGGAAAACGAATCCAAGTCCAGCACAGAGAAGTTCAGTAAGCTCATGAACAAGTGGACTGAGGTCAAGACAAAGGTGATCCATCAGGAGCTGAGAGACGATCTGAGAAAACAGCAACAGCTCTGTTGGCAAATCATTGAAGACAAGAACAAGCTCATCAATGAATTGCAGCAGGTGTGGAGGGCATACGCACACACACACACACACATATACACACACACACACACACACACACACACACTCAATATATGTCTACTTTTGTGTGCAGGAGCTAAAAGGAAGAGATGATCGCTTTGTGAAAGATCGCAAAAGGGAGGTGGAAGAAGTGGATCTCCTAATTGAAAGGATGCAGGAACAGATATCAAGTTTGAAGAAAGACTGTCGAAAAGAGATGGACCTAATTGAGGTACGGATCAAATATTTATTATACGGTATACAATCTCATGTGCTGCCACTTATGATGGATTATAATCCTATGTAAATGTGCATCGTCGAGTTTATATATTGAGGGGTCATCGTTGAGGGTCATATTCAGACCCCTTTGGTTTTTGCACACTTTATTGTGTCATAGATTTAATTATAAATAGTTTTTTTTTGTGGGGGGGGGGGGGGGGGGTGGGCTATCAGCGTACACGCAATAACCCATAACGACAACGCAAGAACAACAACTTTTTTTTGGCAAATAAAAAACTGAAATATCTCATTTCGATTTCGATTTCTTCCCACTCCTTATTCAGTATTTTGTAGACGCACCTTTGGCAGCAATTACAGCTTCGAGTCTTTGAGTCTCTACAAGCTTTGCAAACCTGGATTTTGGCTAGGTCTCTCCAGTACATAAGCTGTTTATATACATACGAATACGTTTCTATTTTCCATAACGACATCAATGCAAGAACGTTATAAACGCAAAGTTATCAGCAAATGCATTGTGCTTACATTGTTCCCTGATTGTGTTACAGAGCTCACTCGGCGACGAGAGGAGGGATTTGCTCACGGCCCACAAGAACAAATGGGAGCATCGGAGGAAGGAACGAAGCGACAAAGAGGTAGAATGAACTTACGTATTTTATGTTAAATGTGTGAGTTGTACTCCATTGTTCTGGGTTTGAGTGTGTGAGAGATGTAGATCATTGCCCTGTGTTTGTGTGCTCCAGCTGGAGTACTTGCTGCAGAGGATGAAGATGCTGGAGGAGTACGAGTCCCTGCTGGATCGTCTGAGAGCGGAGAGCGCAGAGGAGTCCAACAAGATCAAAATCAAACTAGAGACTGATGTACAGGTACACTGCGTCACACTGATAACACGTAGTCCCGAATTCTCACTGAATGTGAATTATTCGCCTGTATCTGTAACCAACAGATTAAACTGTATTTCGTAGAAGGAACTGTAAGAATTGTTCTTGAGAAGAGAATGGCTTACATTCGAGATCTTACACTGAGCAGCTTTAAATAATATTTTAAAAAACTATGGAAAAGTGCAGGTTATACGATGCAAATTGTGTTGAATTTACATTTAAAACAATGCACAGTCAATGGATTAAATGGATAGTTTTGGTGGTGGGCACGGTGGTAGCACATTTTCCTCGCGCCTCCGGGGTCAGGGGTTCGATTCCCGAATCCGTCCTGCGCGTACGGAGCTTGCACGTCCTCCCTCTACTTCGGAGTTTCCTCCGGGTACTCCGGTTTCCTCCGCCAGTCCAAAGACTGATTGGCATGTCTAAATTTCTGTATAGTGTGTACGACTGTGTCGTGCGATGAGTTTGCACCCCATCCAGAGTGTCTCCCAGGGTGCCTTCTGCCTCGAGATCCCTGGAATAGGCTCCAAGGTGCACGTGACCCTGTGTAGGATAAGCGCTAGAGAAACTGGATGGATAGTTTCGGTTTCCAAAGATCAGACTGGCCATGTTCGAAGCTGTTATAAAGTCCTTGATATACACAGACCTGTGACCACTTCACATTACTTGAATTTTGTATTAATGTTACAACATAGCCAGGTTATAAACCAATAAATCTACAGCCATTGTTCTGTCCACAGAATGCCATCATCGTTGTCTGTTATTTATTGAACACTGGATTGCAACATATTATTTCTGATGGCATTTTATAAGAGAACTTTTTCCCAAATAAATTTTTTTTTTAAAAATCGTCCAAAAAAACGTGAAAAATGTGAGTCTCTTTACAGTAATGCTAAACATTACAACATCAAGCAGGATCCTCAGACATCAATATCTTTCTGTGCGTGTGTGTGTTTTTATATATAGTGCCTAGAGCAAGACCTGCAGGTAAGGAAGGCTACCTACCAGCTTAATCAGGAGAAGCTCGAGTACAACGTACAAATGCTGAAGAAATACGAGGAAGAGTATGCCATCAGTAAGGGTCAGCAGATAAGGAAGGTCACCAGGTACTAATTAAAATCTCTTAATTCTAAAGTCTAAACTGAGATAAACTCCCACAAATACTTACACAGCAATGCTAACCAATTGCTAGCACCTAAACTATCTTATATATTTTTCCTTGCCACCGTCGCCACTCAGTGGCTTGCTCAGTTGGGATAAATTCGCACCTTTAATATCTGTATACCGTGTTGATATTTCTGTAAAGCTGCTTTGAGACAATGTCTATTGTAAAAAGTGCGATACAGATAAAATTGAATTGAATTGAACCTCCCAGAAAGCATTTTCTCAGACTGTACACGTGTGTGTATATGTGTGTATATATATATATATATATATATATATATATATATACGTATACGTATAGAGCTTACCTTCAAGCAGGTTCAGCTGTCTTATTACACTGCATGAGCAGCAGATTGAAACGATGCAACGGCTGGCTTTAGGTGTGTCAGTATGTCTGAGTCTTCAGGAGTGACTCAGCTAGCAGGTGTAATCTGGCAATGATTAAATTAGGATAAAATTGGGAATAGAGTGTTTAAACGGCTACAGAATGTACTTGAATTAGTATTTGTTAACTAATTAATCTATGCTTTCGAACCTGGATACGATAAGGCACCTCAGTGGGGAGCTGCCTTCTGACTGGGACAGTTCATTTCTCAAGAGTTTACAGATGTTCCCCAAAAATGGCCTTCCGATTGGAAAGCACTGTATATTTACATCGGGGTCACTTCGTTACAGACTGCAGGATACGCGCAACAACCTGAAAAAAAGACGTGCCGTTCAGGAAAAGCAGTCCCGTGAGGAGATCCAGTCGTTGACTAATAAGTACAAGCGTCTCGTGCAGCAGTATAAAGACGTTCAGAAGAGGATAAGGTGAACAGTAATACCCATTTACATATAGCACACATAATAACCTCTAACTCCAGTCTTATCTCTAGTTCTAACTAGACAGAGTGTTATTAATAACATTGATCACTTTGTGCGTGTACATGTGAAGGCACTTTGCGGCGGTTGATGCCAAGCGCTACGAGGAGGTTTGGTTGATGAATGAAGATGAGGCCAAAGCGTTGGTGTACAGAATTATGGACTTGGACCGAGTTATTCACGAACATATGCTGGGCCTGACCTGGAGTCCCCCACCACTGCCCTTCATGGATCATTCCGGCCCCAAGCAGCTCCAACGTACAGCACAGCAGGTGGCTGCACAAGTTCTGGTAGAGGAGGACGAGACACGCGATCAGACCGAGCGAGAGAGATGTACACCGGAGGACTCCGGAAGCAGTCTGGAGAGCGGCATGGCCGGGGTGGATCGTACAACAGTAAAGAGGATGCTGGAGCTTCTGTCTGATGAGATGGTTGGTACTGGATGTGTATGTGTGTGGATCAGTGGTGTTTTCTGTAGTTGCACAGCAAAAACCTGTATGAGCCACTTAGACGAATATGGTTTTTGTATGAAGTCTGTTTGTTGAACTCGTCCACTGTTCATTGAAGGAGACCCGAGTGTGCATTTCTATATTGCTACCACTTCAGGAAGATGCACTCAATCTCAAATATGAATGAAATTCAAATATCAACAACAATGATGTTGCGAAAAGACTTTGGTCTGAAGCGAGTGGATAAAGGACATGATGATTTGTCATTTATTGTAAACCAGGAGGAGCCACTCCCTGTCCCTGGAGTTTTCCAGGTTCCTCCCACGTCCTAAAAAACATGCCAGTAGGTGAATCCATCCATCCATCTTCTACCGCTTACTCCTTCTTCAGGGTCATGGGGAACCTGGAGTCAATTCCAGGGAGCATGGGGCACAAGGCGGGGTACACCCTGGACGGTGCCAGTCCATCGCAGGGCACAATCACATACACACTCACACACCCATTCATACACTACGGACACTTTGGACATGGCAATCAGCCTACCATGCATGTCTTTGAACTGGGGGAGGAAACCGGAGTACCCGGAGGAAACCCCCGCAGCACGGGGAGAACACGCAAACTCCGCACACACATTGCCCCGGCGGGAATCGAACCCCGGACCCTGGAGGTGTGAGGCGAACGTGCCTACCACTAAGCCCAGTAGGTGAATCGACCACTCTAAATCGCTCCTAGGTGTGAACGGGTATGTGTGCATGGTGCCCTGAGATTGACATTCCTGCCTCGTGCCAAGCGTTCCCGGGATAAATCGATTACTGAAGATGAATAAATGAATTAATAAATGTTTGTCCTTTTAAAAATCAGTCTACCATGCTAAAAACTATCTGTAACATATTTCTAGGGAACTGGCCCAGGACATATTCATGTATTCATATTTCTACCATTATGGCGTATCATTAGATAAGAATATAAGATGCTGCTGAGGTTGAGGAAATCACAGACCATGCTGACAGTACTGGCATGTCTACCTTTGTTTTTTTTGTTTTTTTTCCAGTTTAAGTTTAGAACATGTTTTAAAAATTCTGATGTTTATGTTTCAGGGCTTTCTAATAGAGAGTAAGTTACTCAAGTTGCTCTCTTCCATGGAGAAGGATGAACAGACTTCTTTGAAGCTGGATACCATCTTTTCTGTGAGTAGTTTTGGTTTTTACTCGTTTTTACCTGCTGCTATTCTAATCCGAAACTGCATACTTGATAGTCCTCTTAAAACTGAAAGTAAAATATAAATGTATATTTGTACTGTCTTGTGTGATTGATTGCAGGCCATGGGGATTGAGAATGAAGAGGATATAAACATGATGACTAAGTTCCTTCTGAAATACAAACAGCGACGGACAGAGAAGGTGACGTTAGGAGGAACTTTGGTCCTAATGGAGCTCTGGTTGCTCGTCATGTGACCTAGTACAATTACAACTAATGATATCGAATCAGTTTAGGGTTAATTTAGTAGTCTGGCTTTTTCCTAGGAGAACATGTCGGTGAATAACCAGGCAGAGAAGGAGTCCAACCTCATCCACCCAAACGATCTACTGAGAGCTCTCCGAGCGTTCACTGCCCAGTACTGCAACGCCAGGTGTGTGCGAGTGTTTGAGACAGTGGCATTAATGGAATATCCCAGTGTTTTCTAATCTAAGTTAATTCACTGTATAGGTACAGGCAAGAATTCCCATACCTTTTCTTGTATTTAAGAGAAGAAAACCTTTTCAATTTAAACTCACAAACACGGCTGTTGCATTTCGTCAAGAAATGTTTAGAATAGGACGGCATGGTGACACAGCTGATAGCGCTGCGGCTCCAGGATCCCCGGCTTGATCTTAAGCCCTGGTTACGCTCTGTGTGGAGTTTCGTTTGTTCACCCCGTATCCATGTGGGTTTCCTCTGGGTTCTCCAGTCTCCTCCCAAAACGTTTCCCAAAACCATGGAAGTGGACTGTTTACGATAAGTGTGTATGGGGTGTATTCCAGACACACCAAGACACATAACTACGTAATGCAGATTCAAAACAGTTGGGTGTAATGAGTGTGTTTCATCAACTCCCTAGATCAGTAGTCAGGGCAGTGATCAGGGAATCGGCCATTTTAAGGGATGCCTCAATCGCAAAATCCTTCCACTGTATCGGAACGTTCGCTCCCTGAAATAATCCCACAATGCACAGCAAAAACCAGGGAGCATCGATGCTCACTATGTTACCGGAAATGACGTCATATTTTCTAAAAAAAAAAAAAAAAAAAGTGCAGCCAACTGTAAGTACCCAGTTATCGTTGTCGTAGCTCTCGAATGATTAATCACGTTAGCGATTGTTAACTTTATTCGACGTTCTATATACGGTTTGTTTGAGTCTAATGACTTTTAAGTGTTTAATGATTTAAAAAAATCCACTAGCTAGCCCACGATCCTGCTCGAAGTACCATGAGAGCAACCTGTGTGATTAAACTAACAAATTTTATATGACATATAACGTCAGAAAGATATCGGTCCTGCCATGTCGCGGGACATTGAATCATCAGTGTCCCAATGTGTAGTGAGCCAGGATCCTTACCCGCACCCGAACTCGTGTACACCGCCTAGTGAGCTAGGGAGTTGATTGAGACACACCCAATGCCTCAGCGAAACTGTTCGTATGGAGTTTTATTCATCACTCCAGTTATTTGCTTTCCCTAAAGTTATATCCATGCGGTGGAAACTGAGGCATGTCTGTGTTTTCTTTTTGTATATTAGACGCATTATAGAGTACATTTAAAAGCCTCTGACTGAAGATTTCATGAACAAAGATATGTGCATCAAATAAATGTTTGATAACGCCCCAACGACTGCCCTTACCCTGCCATTATTATTAATTATTATTATTATTATTAATGAGAAAACACATTTTAACTGCTCTTTTTGTAGTACAGGTGAAAACGTTGGGATTTGTGTCTGTGGTAATCACACATTAGCTGCAGACGTAGTACGCAGCGAGAGGTTGAAAAACCCCGTGATTATTAATTTAATTACTTTTATAACAGAGAACTAGCTCAACATCAGGGCAGTGCTCTAGTGCTGGAGAAGATGAACGACTCTGAGGTCGAAGCGTACTGGGAGAACGTCTCTAACTTCGTCCCTGAGGCCAAACTCAAAGTCTGGAGGGCGCTGAAGACGGGTCTGAAGAAGTACCAGTGAGTATGAACATCACATTATGATGTCACATCAGATCAAATAAACACACATAAAAAAAATAAATAATCATCCGTTATACGTATCGGTTTCACAGTGAGTTCCTACTCAATGGAGAAATCACTCCTCCAGGCTTTTTTTAACATCATCACATCACAGGTTCTTTCTCTTTTTAACAGCCGTGTGCTGTGTATAATGTTATTTCTTTCTCAGTACCGAGCTGACTAAGAGATCCAAGCTTCTGACTGAAACACAGCAAGTCAAACAACAAAACTCAGAGCTCTGCATGCTCCTGAACAAATATCAAAACTCAAAGGTGTGTGTGTGTGCAAGCGTAAGATATACCTCATGGTTTGTTGTCCTCCAATATCAAATCGTCTCACGTCGTGTCTTCTGATAGGTCATTGCTGAACTGATGATCCCGCCCTCCCAGATGATGCGGTGACGATGAAATTGCCTCGGCCTCATCAGAGCAGACGTAATCGAAGAACCGTGTTATATAATACAAATACAGTATGATATATATGGCATTACAATCCTTTTAGATAAAAACTATATATGAGATTAGATTAAATGTTAATATTGTCTTAATATGATCAAAAACAATAGCAGACTATAATATATAGATATATCTATTCATTTATGTATGTTTATTTTCGTGCGGCTGCGGTTATTTAGCAATTACGAACATGTATTTTTACTTGTACTCATTGTAAAGTCAGTCAGTGGAACTTCAACCGTCTAACGCCAAAATACAGAAATAAATACCGAGAGTAAGAATGAAAGAAAATCAGTTGTCCCATACTCTGAGGTCATTTGAATCTGTCCATCCTGTCGTTCTTAAATATACGGTTCGTTGTGAGGCAGGTCTTTTAGTGTCATTTCCCCCAGAATATTTGCGAAATATCCTCCACGGTATCCCTCAATCCTCAACTAAAAGAAACAGGTCACCTCCCAGTGTTACTACTACGTCGTACGGGTCAGACCTCTTTCTCTTTTCAGTGTTTTATCCAGGGTTCCCACGGGTCATGGAATTTCTGGAATGTCATGGAAATTTAATAAAGTCTATGCCAGTCGTGGAAAGTCAGGGGATTTTGTTTGTAAATTTTTCAAATGTGTTACCTAAAATGTGTGATTGATATATATACACACATTTTATATATATATATATATATATATATATATATATATATATATATATATATATATATATATATATATATATATATATATATATATATATATATATATATATATATATATATATACATACACATATACACACACATATATATATACACATATATACATACACACCTCTCTCTGTGTGTGTATATATATATCATTCATCTTCAGTAAACACGTTATCCTGATCGAAGTCACAGGCTCACCGAAACTGGACAAGCACGGTTCTCCCCATCTTCAGTTTATCTGGTTTTAGTAAGCATGTGCCCACTGAAGCTTCAGATTCCCAACGTAGTTCCCTGCTGTCAAAGCCCATCTGCCTGAAGGTTCAGCATATTGTTCATTCTGAGATGCTTTTCTGCTCCCCACAGTTATAAAGAGCGGTCGTTCAAGTTACTCTAGACCTCCAATCAGCTCAAACCAGGTCTCCTCTGACCTTTCTTTTCAACAAACCACTGGATGGTTGTTTTTTTTTGCAGCATTCTGTGTAAACACTACAGATAGTTGTGTGTAAGAGGCACCATGCTGGTGGAAAACGAGTCCGAGTGGATGAGGATTCATGTTTCAATCTACTTTACTGTTGCAAATAACTGAAATGCAGCTTTAACCAGGGGGGGGTGGGGGGGTGGGGGGGGTAAAAACAATCTTCACACCAGACTAAATGTTACAGATTATTTATTATTATCATCGACACGAGGACACAATAGTTCAGTCACATGTAAGTACATTTGACTGGTTCTGGTCAGTCCACAGGACTTAAGTCTCCCTGATCAGCTTGGTGAGCTTCTGGATCTTTGACTTGGTGGACATGTCTGCGTATTTATCACCGATGCTGACGATCATACCACCGAGAATGGAAGGATCACACTGAGAAGAGAAAGAGTTTCTTTTTAAAACACTCGCTAAAACACTGCTGGACAGAGACAAGTCGAGTTTGACCTTGCAGAGCCGAAAAACTCAGAAAATACATAAACAGTATCATTCTGCAGTATCATTCATTCTGCACATTACTAACAAACTGGTGGACAAATTTATGAAATCCGGGGGGGGGGGGGGGGGGGGGGGGATAATAGTAATAATAATAATAATAATAATAATAATGATGAAGAGGAAACCTGCTTTCATTTTGGACTACACATACTGTGCTAATGCCATGCTTCAACAAAGACTCCTCAACATCATGTATGGAATGCATCAAAACAGCAGTTTATTTCTCAGACAAAATTATTATTTTTTGCACCAATTTTCTATTTATTACCGCAAAAAAAAAAAAAGATTGATGTGCTGCATCTGTGAGCATTGCTACTTATTCACATGCTGGCTGTACCTGCTCTTTTACTAAAATTTTATTCACCTCATAGGGTATGTAATCACAGGGTATGTAATCATAATATGGTGACTTATTAAGATTACATTCGACGCACAACTCGCTTCACTAGCACCCGAATTCATAACGTTAGCCAACGTGGAACGTCGTTACGGTGTACGCATCGAACACGTAAGAGCCGTTCGTTTCGCACCAAAGTGCAGTTAAAATATTTGACCTGTTTAATGTTTAACACTAAACTCATTTTTGTGTTCGATAAGTGGGCAGTGCCTATTATAGGAGCAGACCTGCACCTAATGATATTTTGGAAAATGATTCTTCTTCATCGTTTTAACAAATCGGAGTTATTCCATTAAAACAAGAACATTAACAGAGTAATAACGCCAAATCTATTGGTGACGTATAATATTATGCCAGCTACAATCAAAATGATTCAATCCCTGTTGCAAATCAGGTTTAATTGTCAAAATGCACAGACTGTCAGCTGTTTGCAACGAACAAATCAAAGAAAAGCGATTGAAATAGTTCAACACAACGAATGCTTCAAGTGGTTTCCCCAAATTCAACTGAAAATGCAACTAATAATGATTTCTCCAGTTTCAAAATTATTCAACCCCCTGAATAGAATCCCTCACAACAGCACAAATATGCAGAACAGGTGTGGTCTCAAACTAATCAAGGGCTTCGTTAGTTGCAGCAGGTGTGGTTGAGCTGGAACACATGAAATACCTGAACTGGCTAGGGGTAGAAAATGTATGAAATACCAGGACGGGGCAGAAAAGGGAAGCTATAAATGTCTGAAAGCAGATTTCTGAGAAGGCAGGTTGTGAAAAACCCTCGAGTGACTGCAAAAGACCTGCAGCAAGACTTGGTGTAACAGGCACTGAGGTTTCAGTGAGCACAGTAAGGTGCGTACTAAACCCAGAAGGTTTCCATGCCAGAACTCCAAGACGTTCACCACTACTGACGCAAAAGCACAAGAAACGTCGATCAAAATCATATAAATAATCCACAGAAGTTTTGGGATTCTGTTCTGTGGAGTGATGAAACAAAACTGGAACTTTTCAGCTCGATGGATCGGCGGTATGTCTGGAGGAAGAAGAATGAAGAAAGAACACTCTGTCCACAGTCGAGCATGGTGGTGGCTCGGTGATGCTCTGCGGCTGCTTTGCTTCCTCTGGCACTGGAAACCTGCAGCGTGTGGAAGGTGAGATGGAGTCACTGAAGTATCAGGAAATCCTAGGAGAAAACCTCATGCCATCAGGCCTCATGTGAAGAAGCTGAAGCTTGGGCGTCATTGGATCTTCCAACAGGACAATGATCCCAAACATACCTCAAATTCCACCAAGGCTTGGTTGCAGCAGAAAGCCTGGAAGATTCTACAGGGCCGTCACAGTCACCTGACTTGAACCCCATAGAAAATCTCTGGTGGGATGTGAAGAAGGCGGTTGCAGCACGCAAACCCAAGAATATTACTGAACTGCAGGCTGTTGTTCATGAGGAATGGTCTAAGATTCCTCAGGAACGCTGCCAGAAGCTCTGCATCTCATTCGCAGCAGGTCATAACAGCAAAAGGTGCTCTACTAAGTACTAAAGATGCTCGCCATGAAGGGGGTGAATAATTTTGAGACTGGAGAAATCATTATAAGTTGCATTTTCAGTTAAAGTTGGGGAAACCGTTTGAAGCATTCATTGTGTTGAACTATTTCAGTCGCTTTTGTTTGATTTCTTCATCTCAAACAGCTGAAAGTCTGTACGTTTTGACAATAAACCTGATTTGCACTGGGGGTCGAATAAAGTTTTGTTTGCTTACTTATTGTTTGCTACTTTAAACAGCTAACAGATGAAAAAAAAACACTCATTATGTATAGGAACTAAACAAAAAACATTGTTTTTTTCCCCCTCTAGAATCTCTCAAATACCCTGTGAATGTTTTTAGAACATCCCAGTGTTTTGACTTGCTTTCGCTTAGAAACTAAATGAACGGTTCTCTAAAAGAAAAAAAAAAGAAAAAAGAAAATGAACATTGCTACAGCACCCACCTTGGTCTCAAGCTTGATGGACTCTCCCTTTGCCAAGAACCCGTTGAGCGCTACCTTTAACTCAGCAAGGCTAGCCTCATCCAGGGGCTGAATTCATTCACACACACACACACACACACACACACACAAAAAAGAGACCATGTAGATTGTCTTTGTGCATAAATGACCAAACCAAATGCTTCCCATTTCTGGAACAATAGTAAAATGGAAGTCTGACCTGAGCAGTGGTGACCGAGCAGGTGACCTCTCCTCTGTGAGCGCTCATCATCTGGCCAAAAGCAGTAATGACATCAGCAGTCAGGGATAGACGGCCATTATCAGCCAGCACATCTATGGTGGAAAAACGACAAGACTTACTCGACATGATGCAAAACGCTCACAGTTCAATGGAATGTTTACTGTTGCAAATCTTTCCATTAATGCCAGTGAATTCAGACACTTGTTCCCCGAATGAATCACTGTTCCACTGTAACTGCACTCCGCTTTTCAAGGTCACACAGCTAATAACGGTTGACACGAGGCACACACTGCGGACGTTACACAGAGAAAACGAACAGAAATAAAGTCTGGGTGTGCGGAGAGACTAATACTCACTGATGAGGTTGATTGTGATTGGAGAGAGCTTGGCCTTGTTCAAAACATCGCTGAAAGTCTTCTGTTTAATACTACGCTTGACGTGGGGGTTCAACACAATGCTGGACAACTTCGGATCCTTGATCAGGCTCTGGAATGGAGGAGAAATAAATCAGAATGAGAACAGAGTACACGGAAAGACGTGTGTTTACATTTGAAGATGGATTCTGAGCTACAGAGATGCTTCTGCAGAATAACGTAAAGCGAGTTGGTGAGAGATCCACTCACAGCGACGCGGCCCAGCTCTTGCTCCACCTTTTCCAGATTCTTCTGCTTGCTGGCTGCAGAAAACAGAGCGGTGGCGTAACGGCCCTTCACACCATACACCTGGATGGGGGGCTGGGGACAGAGTTAAGAGTTTAGCTTCTTGACAAAAATACGTCACTCGTTGCAGGATTTTTCCCAGAGATTATTATTCCTCCTCGTCCTCATCAAAGACGACGGACATAAATACTAATAAATTCAGTCTTGGGTACAAAGTTTCTTTTTGAGGTTTTAATTTACAGGATTAAACGTATAAACGCGATTGCGGAATCGTGAAAACCTGGAGGGACTGATTAAGGATAAACTAATATTAATAGCATTGTCAGGCAGGTGATCATTAGATCTGAGCAATATGACAAAAGAATGCTGAAATAATATATTGCATTACAATGTGTTTTTCTGAGATATCACTCAGTACGTTTAGACGGACAACGATATTCCGACATTAACCCGATGAAGACGATACTCCGATTACGAAACTAGCATGTAAACAGCGATTATTGATGACCTTAATCCGATTAAAGTCACACTCAAAGTAAACACAAATGGAATTAAGACGTGTGGAGTATTCCTGTTTTAGTCGGATTACAGACATGTACACACCTTAATCACACTGTTAACGTCGTGTGGGAGTTTTCACCGCATCGTGCGACAGGACACGTACACGCACTCAACCGTTTGACGGCAAACAAGAGAGCACGGCTGCGTCCCAAACCGCATGCATACTTACTAATATAGTAGGAGAAAGACATGTATTTATTTAAGTACGTGGTTTGGGATGCAGCCCACGGCTTCAAGCAGTCGTCAATTCGCAGGTATAACACGACAAATAATTAACCGCACTCGAAATACGCTTTCGGAAAATTAAAACTGAAACACCCAGGACTGTATACGGTCCCATAACGAAGACGAACTATACGTCGATACGTGAAATTCCGGAGGGGAACGTCAGACGACGTGATGTCGGGACGTAACGACGTGCACCGTTAATCGCTCTACGTTCTATAACACGTAAAACCTGAACGTGAAAGGAATATACTAAAAGCAACTCATGTAAACGCCTTAATCAGAATATTATACATCTTATTCAGAATAAAGCCGATGATTAGATTATTACTGTCCGCGTAAACGTCGTCAGTGTGGATTATTTTCCCATAACAGCATGCCTTTACTTATTAATAAACCATCATTTAAATTAGTCTCTGACAGAATAACTACATTTATATGATTAACAATGATGAACTGACATCAATTAAAGCCTGGCGGTTATGTAAATCTGTAAAAATGTACGTAAATAAATGTTAAGCCTTAAGAGAACTGTGGTAAATGTAAGGTGCTACCAAAATGAGTGAGGTGACCGAGTGAAAGGGCTAGTGTTTGTGTGATTTTACTGATCTCCATGCACAGGCAGGTGTTTTTTATAACGTATAAAGTTTACAGTATGGACACAAGGTGTATAGGAACAGCTTTGTGCTCTATATTACCTTAATCAGCTTTGCTACAGGTCGGACCACCGACGTGCTCAACTGACGCACCTGGACAGAGAGAGAATTGAAATAGAGCTGGATTACAGGAGTAATACTAGTGGCTTTATTATTAACCTTTCTAACAATAAATGTAATGTGTTCATAATTTAAAGAAAGAAAGAAAGAAAGAAAGAAAGAAAGAAAGCAGTTTACAGCTAAGTCGCATCATAACCTTCAATGCTCAAGTGCACTGCGGTTGGCCATTATGACTTATGGCTTACTGTCTAAACATACAGCCTAGCTAATCCTGTGTTTAAATACAGAAAACTAGCACTCAGTAGAGTTTAATATTGGAAAGAAATCCTGGTATGTTTGTATATAATAACTGTATTGTTTTTACAGGAAGAAATCTAGCTAGCAAACCGGCTACTGCTGCTAACACTGACTAGCCGGCCTGTATGTGTGGTCTTCGCTTACATTTACATTAAATCATAAATAACTATTTGGATAAGGTTCTTTTTTTTAAATAAGACAAAATGTCACATTCGTGTCATGGTATTATCTTGCTTGTTTAAATAAAAAAAAACATGTACAAAAGTTTGCAGAATGTCATACCTGCAGCCCCAGTCCAAGCGCGGCCATTTTCTCCTGCGACTGTGTAGGTCAAAGAATCTGCGCATGCGCGGAAGTCTCTCGCAAAATACGGAAGCGCCGAGGTTTCGGCAGCGGTGCATTATGGGTAGATGAGTTAATAACGTGGTCGGAGTGGAAAATTACCAGCTCGAAGACTAATTAGATAATGAAGCTGCAGATAAGGCACACTAATCACCTCCATGATTTATGGATTGTTTATCTATGTATATCTAGGTATAATTAATTACAGCATCTTTATAAAATAGAAACCCTCAAAATAACAATGAGACTAATGTGCTGAATGACACACACAAACACACACTTACTTTATAAAAAAAAGAAAAAAGGTCCTGCAGGAATTTAAGCCATTGAAGGGATTGTGAAAGTGTGTAGGTGTTACTCTGGTGTACCTGCAGGTTTCTGACCTTGGTGTAAATATTCCCTCAGGTGTCCTGCAAGTCTTAAACCAGCCGGATTTTGCTATTATTACAGGATATACACCTGCATTACCCAATGACACCTGATTACATCAGTAAATCCTAGCCTTGAAATTCCTGCAGGTTATGTTGGTTGCGTGTTATAAATGACAAGAGATTTACACCAGAGAAACAGGATGTTTTGTTGTAGACGAATGTCCTTCATCAGCTGTGCAAGCAGACATTCGTCTGAAATGTGCTATTTTTCTGGAAACTTTTTTGTGCATCTTTGCTTGCACAGCTGGTGAAGAACCAAGGGGCGGACTTAGTGATTTGGGGGCCCTAGGCAAAATATAGGAATGGGAACCCTCATTTCAGTGTTTTAACATCGATATTTAAATGTTCAGCATATGTTTTTTAGCATTAATAACAAAAATCAGGGGTGGACTGGGACCAAAAAGCAGCCCTGGACTTTCCTGCCCAGAGCGGACCACCACACCCGGCCCACAACACGCCACTCATGAAGTAAGCATTCTGATTGCATTTTAGCGCATGGGTTTTTTTTTTATAAACATAATTAATTAGTGAAAAGTAAAAATATAACTTTCTTAACTATAAGTTTATGCAGCGTTTTGGGGGCCCTTGGTAGCTTGGGGCCCAAGGCAATTGCTGAACTTTGCCTAATGTTAAAGTCCGCCCTAGCGAAGGACATTTGTCTGAGGCTGATTACAATGCATATCAAAATCATGCAGATACAAGTCAAAAGCTTCAGTTTATACTCACATCAAACATCAGAAAGGGAAAAAAACCATGCAATCTCAGTGACTTTGACTGCGGCATGGTTGTTTGTGCCAGATGAGCTGGGTTGAGTCTTTCAGAAGTTGCTGTGGTTCTGGGATTTTCACAGACACAACAATCTTTCGAGTTTACACAGAATGCATTGAAAAACAAAAAACATCCAGTGAGCGGCAGTTCTGTATGTGGAAACGCCTTGCTGATAAGAGAGGTCGGAGAAAAACAGCCAGACTGCTAACTGTTAACAGTAAGGCTATGGTAACTAAAGGAAAGCTCGGGATACCCATGGTGAGCAGAAACACATCTCAAGAACGCACGACATGCTGAACCGTGATGTGGATGGGCTAACGAGAAATACTTCTTACTTTAACCTTAAAGCAATGAAGCTATAAAACCCAGCTGAGAGACAGATTTTGTTTCACTACATCAATATTCAAGATTAAAAATGATTTAAAAAATGCTATGTATTGTCACTAAAAATACAATAGCTTACCGATCCAAACATTAACATAGGTAAGATAAGAAAATGAATTTTATAATAAGTGTGAAAGTTTTGTAAGTGTGTTAGATCCTAAAAATGTGATGATGATGATGATGATGGTGATGGTGATGATAATGGTGATGATGGTGATGATGATGGTGGTGATGATGATGATGGTGATGGTGATGATGATGATGGTGATGATGATGGTGATGATGATGATGATGGTGATGATGGTGATGATGATGATGGTGATGGTGATGGTGATGATGATGGTGATGGTGATGATGATGATGATGATGATGGTGATGATGATGGTGATGATGATGATGATGGTGATGATGGTGATGGTGATGATGATGATGGTGATGATGGTGATGGTGATGGTGATGATGATGGTGATGGTGATGGTGATGATGATGATGATGATGATGGTGATGATGATGGTGATGATGATGATGATGGTGATGATGGTGATGGTGATGATGATGATGGTGATGATGGTGATGATGATGGTGGTGATGGTGATGATGATGATGATGATGGTGATGATGGTGATGATGATGGTGATGGTGATTCTTTTAATTGCTACTTTTACAGTGTTTGATAGTTAGATCACAAACAGATGTTGTGAAAGCAAAGCACAAGGACAGAGACAAAGAGCTCGAGAGGCTCTCTATCTGTATCGCTCTTGTTTTACAGCACACACATGCGAAAAGCCCGATGTCACAGTAAGCCATTGTATGGCGTGCAAAGCACGAAAATCAGGGTTGCGAAACATGCAGTTTCATACACAAAAACGTTCTGTTTCCCAGAGTACAGATAAAGGTCATGTGATGTTTTAAAGCAATTAATCTTTACTCCCAATTTGCTTGTGTTCGGCTGAGGGCCTTCACAGTATTTTCATCAATACATTATTCTTGAACAATACTTTACTCTCTGTGTACGTTTATGAAACATATTTACACAGCCACATCCAGTTGGAGTTAATTACCACTTGCTTTATGTTGAAATAATATGAAAAAAAATAAAAATAAACATGCTATGTGGTTCTCAGCAAAGAGTTCCCGAAGGAACAGACCAGCGTTTACCTTGAGAATATTGTGAGAAATATTCACTTTCTCACAGAAAAAGACATCTAGACTAGTACAATGTATACAACTTTAGTCTTTGGAGTTCCACTTTATTAATCTGCTGATGACAACAAGAAAAAGAACAACAAGAATAATTTGAAATGCATAACTACTATAGCTACACTTTCCAATACTCTTTGTATGAGTACATCACACTGCTTGATAAGGTAGGCAGCTGACTGAGAATGGATGAATATTAGATCTTTGTCCCTTCCCATTCTACTCCTGTTTTTTACGCTGTATTAATGTAAAGTGGCATATTGTAAAAATAAATAACTAAAATAATTTTTTCTTCAAATCTAGATTAGTTATGTGGACCTGCTGTCTTAATCCTGGCACTGAAGTCCTAACTGGACGTGGTATGGATTTTAGACTGATCCACTCACGATGAGACATACAGAACAGGTGTTGGTGGTCTGTGATAATCTACATAGTATTAAGGTGGATTACGATAGCAGTTGATCTTACCAAAAGCCGCCTTTGGTAGAGTGTATTTAAACCAAGACCCTGGGGAATATTCCAGAAACCACCACACAGTTTAAGAGGATTAGAATGAGTGTAGCAAAATAAATTTTTCATTAGTCTGGTGATTCGATTAGTGGAAAAGGGCAAGTGTTAAATAATTGCTGTTTGACGTTACAAGAATAATACACTGTCATTGTTAAGATTATGATTGTGATTATGCAATAAATACTCTCTCAGAAGTAATGGATTGTAAAGGCAGCCTGTTTCTGACTGTTTTGCTTTTAGGGCCAGGCCAGGCTAGGGCTCGACTAATGAATGTGGGTGGGAGAGATATGGATGATTCTACAGTTTAACCCGGAGGGGGCTCAGCCCTCAGTAGGAATGTACGATTAATGGAAATGTGCACATGTGCCCCTGTGTGTGTGTGCTTATACAGTATATCACCTCTTTTATATCACAAAATATGCGATGTTAGCTGATGAGATTTAAGTTGATTTAAACTGATTGGTGATTCTGAAAATAAAAACACCACAAGGATAGTTTCTCTGAAAGTCTCCAAAAACTGACTCTCCATACAGCATGAAAAGGGGGACAGTGAGGTTCTTAAATCTGTCATGGAGGTTCTCACAAGCTCCCTCTTGACTAACTCTCAATTACTGGTGCTCGTCTCTCTTCTGTCAAAGACTTCTGTTAAAGATAAATAAATACTGTATCATTGTGAGCTTCAGAATAAGCAAACTATTAAATGCGCCAGATAGCAGTCACCTGTCATTGTCACAAACCCTACACTGGCTTATGGTTTATTGTATTCATGCAGTGAATGTTATCTGAGTCTCCTGACAGAGTCAGCAGCAGCTCATCGGATAGTTTTGGTTTTGTGTAATACTTTATTGTTAGTCTCTGGATTCTGAGAGATATCTGATCTCTCTCTCTCTCTCTCTCTCTCTCTCTCTCTCTCTCTCATTTCAGCACTTCCCTCATCCACTGTATTTGCACAATACCCTTATTAATTAACCAATCAGTCAATCAATCATGTTTCACTTAAGGGTGCACGGTGGCTTAGTGGTTAGCACGTTCGCCTCACACGTCCAGGGTTGTTGGGTTCGATTCCCACGGCTTCCCTGTGTGTGTGTGGTGTTTGCATGTTCTCCCCGTGCTGCGGGGGTTTCCTCCGGGTACTCCGGTTTCCTCCCCGACTCCAAAGACATGCATGGAGGCTGATTGGCATGGCCAAAGTGTCCGTAGTGTATGTATGGGTGTGTGAGTGTGTATGTGATTGTGCCCTGTGATGAATTTTCACCCCATCCAGGGTGTACCCCGCCTTGTGCCCGATGCTCCCTGGGATAGACTCCAGGTTCCCTGTGACCCTGTAGGATAAGCGGTATAGAAGATGGATGGATGTATGTTTTACTTAATTCATTTATTTTCACCTTTTAAATGTAAAAGTGAAAAAAAGGTGTTTTAATTATTTTTTTTTAAATAACCATTCGAGCAGTTATTTGTCCATGCCTTCCTGTGTGACATCTCAGCCTGACCCTGTCTCTGTCCTCATGCAATGCTACCTGCAAGTAGCCCCCCCTTCACCCACATATAACTTCATTTTAATTTACTTCTAATAAATAATTCAAATGATTTCACTGGTATAGAGGAAAGCCTGCTTAAAAATCTCAGGGGGGTATTTTATGAATACTCGAGTCTGTGGAGGGGTAAAGTGGGAAGGGCTTTAGCGGATATAGAAGCCTGGGGTGTGTGTGTGTGTGTGTGTGCACACGCGCGCGCGTGCGTGTGTCGTACCCACGCTGTGGGGCGGAGTCAGACACTGCGTAGCTTTTTAAAAAGCGTCTGTCGAAGCTCTTGTAACTTATTCTTCCAGCACCACTGGGGGGACGCAGACAGAAGAAGGTAAACAGACTCGAGAAAACACAACAACAGCAGCAGCACCTGGAGTCGCGTTCGGTTACATACACCTCGACTGCGTGTTGAAAAGACGTGGCCAAGTGTGCGCGCGTGCGCTGCTGCCACTGTAGAAACACAGGCTCTGTTACTTCCGGAGTCGTCATTTCATTCAATCTTCTCTCTCAGATAACGACATTGCACTCTTTTTTTAAAGTCGTACCAGTGCGAAAGGTAAGTTGGCACGCAGGGGGTGAACTATTTTATAGTATGAGGACAGTAATAATTGAATAGAAATGTGAGTAAGCATGTGCTTGTTGTGTTTTGATGACGTTCTGCTGATTGAGAAGTCCTGCTCTTTGTTGTCGGCTGTGTCTTTGCACAGTAACGTCTCTTCTCCTGTAGAAGCAGTGTCATTGCATTAGCTCTGTAATCGAGGTGATGTTTGCAGGTTAGATATGGACACGCGAGAGAGCGCGAGCGCAGGTCGCAGTTCTGGAAAATTCCACGCACTTGCTTCTCGGTGATGCTCGCGCTTGCCCTAGTAGTGTGATTTAAAACCTATCACGCCCCCTTAAGCGTTTGAAAACCGTGCAGTGTTTTAATCCAAAGCACCTTTTTGGTGTTTACGATTTAAAAAAAAAAAAAAAAAAAAAAAAAAAAAAAAATTTGAAATACGATGTTAGTGTTATTTCTGATTAAACAACCTGGAGCTCGAGCCTACATTTAAGCTCTCGCGCGCTCGGTTTCAGTTTTCTGTTGATGATCAGCTGTAATCTGCGACAGGTTTGTGAAATTATTATTATTATTATTATTATTATTATTATTATTATTATTATTATTATTATAAACGCGCATTACGCTTACATTGCACTTACAAGATCTTGATGACCTTGATGTCATCTGTCATCAGTCATCAGTGTAGGCAGCTGATCTGTTGCCAAGGGTTACCAGAGAAGTGAAGGAGCATGAACATGACAAGATTTAAGAGCAATCATCCTGAGGTTATGAGTAGCAGAAGAGTTTATTTATTTATTTATTTATTTATTTATTTCTCTGCCCAACAGTAAATCATGTAAGGGGATTACATTAGATCAGATCAGCTGGTCTGTTCACAGACCTTTAATGGAGCGCAGGCTTACATGCCTGACCTCAGCATCCATTTTTGGCATTGAGTGAATCCTGTGATAACCAAATTGTTTGGAAGGAGAATCTGACAGGAAATAACACTAGCTTATCAGAAGTGCTGCAACATGTGTATACTTGGCGGATCTTTCTAGAATAGCAAATGGAGAGTATCCGACATCTGTGCCCTAAGAGGAATGAAGTATCACACGGCATTGTATGGAGTGCAGAGACCGAAGTACAGTCTTTTAGTCCCTGCTGCTTTGTAGGTTTGAGAGAAATGACTTGGCTGAACTTGAACTAGTGTGTGACTCAAAACTCTTCTGTAATAATGTATGTCATATGACATACCAACAGAGGGCAGCAGTACAGATGGAGTCTGTTCTTGACTAACCCACGCCCATCATTTTCAATAGTTGGTCAGGATGTGGTTTTTTTTTGGTTTTTGTTTTTATAATTAAGGAAAAAAGGAATGATATTATATGTACACGTGCATATGGTTAATCTGGCTTCTGATGGTTCCCCTATGTGTGCATAAAAAAAAAAAAAAGTGAAATTGTGGTGCAGTAGAGGCAGATTTACATGAATAGGTTATGCAAATGTAAGGGCATGTAAATTTGTTATAGTGTCTGCTCTTGAACAACGTAGTTTATATATATATATATATATATATATATATATATATATATATATATATATATATATATATATATATATATATATATATATATATATATATGCACGTGGGGGGGGGGGGGGGCAAATGCTATAAAGTGAGGATGCTTTCAAAAGTAAGAATTGTAATTGTTTGTATTGATTGGTTAACAACATACGAACTGTAAACAGAGGAAAAACTTGCAACAATTTCAACAATTTTGGGTGTGACCACCCTTTGCCTTTAACACAGCTTAAAATTCTCCGTGGTGTATGTGCACAAAGGTTCATTTTTAAAGGAATTCGTCAGGTATGTTGTTCCAAACATCTTGGAGAACTAACCACAATTCTTTATGGATTTAGGCTGTTTCAGTTCCTGCAATCCCACACTGAATTGATGATGTTGAGATCAGGGCTCTGTTGGGGTCATATCTTCTCTTCCAGGACTCCTTGTTGTTCTTTTTGCTGAAGATAGTTCTGTCTGACTTTGGCTGTATGCTTGGGGTTGTTGTCATGCTGCAGAATACATTCAGGACCGATCAGATGCCTCCCAGATGGTATAGCATGATGAAGTATCTGCCTATACTTCTAAGCATTGAGAAGACCATTGAGAAATCCCCAACTCCATTTGCAGAATTGCAGCCCAGAACTTGCAAGGAATCTCCACTATGCTTCACTGTTGCCTGCAGACACTCATCCTCGTACCCTTGTCCAGCCCTTCAGTGAACAAACTGCCTTTTGTTAGAGCCAAATACAACCACAGTTCCAGAAAGGTTGGAATGCTGTGTAAAATGTGAATAAAAACAGAATGCGATGATTTGCAAATCTCATAAACCCAGAGGTTATTCACAACAGAACATAGAAAACATGTCAAATGCTTAAACTGAAGAAATGTACCGTTTTAAGGGATAAAAAAACAAGATCATCTTGAATTTGATGGCCGCAACACGTCTCAAAAAAGGTGGGATGGGGCAACAAAAGGCTGGAAAAGTAAGTGTTACTAAAGAGAAACAGCTGGAGGAACATTTTGCAACTAATTAGGTTAATTGGGAACAGGTCAGTAAGATGATTGGGTATAAAGAGTATTTAAAGAGGAAGAGTCTCTCAGAAGTAAAGATGTGATGGAATCTGGATGGAAGCAGATGTTGCTCTAAAACCTGTATATACCTTTCAGGATTGATGGTGCCTTTCCAGATGCGCAAGCTGCCCATTCTATAGGTACTAATGCACCCCCATACCATCAGAGACACAGGCTTTGAACGGAGCGCTGATAAAAAGCCCTCTCCTCTTTAGTCCTCTTTAGTTTAGAGGAAGTGGCATCCACGGTTTCCAAAAAGAATTTCAAATTTCGATTAGTCTCTGACCACAGAACACTTTTCCACTTCGTCTCAGTCCATTTTAAATGAGCTTTGTTCCAGAGAAGACGACAGTTTCTGGATCATGCTCACACATGGCTTCTTCTTTGCATGATCGAGATTTAACCAGCGTTTGTGGATGGCACGGTGAACTGTGTTCATAGACAGTGAGTTCTGGAGGTGTTTCTGAGCCCATGCAGTGATTTCCATTACTGAATCAGGCCTGTTTTTAATACAGTGCCGCCTGAGCACCCGAACATCACGGGCATGCAATATTGATTTTCACCCTCGTCCCTTGTGCACAGAGATTTCTCCAGATTCTCAGAAATTTTTCATGATATTATGTACCGTAGATGATGAGATTTACGTTGAGGAACATTATTCTGAAATTGTTCCACAAATTGTAGATGCAGTTTTTCGCAGATTGGTGAACCTCCGTCCATCCTTACTTCTGAAAGACTCCTCCTCTCTAAGATCCTATTTTTTTATACCCAATCATCTTACTGACCTGTTCCCAATTACCCTCCAGCTGTTTCTTTTTATCTTTAACACTTACTTTTCCAGCCTTTTGTTGCCCATTCCCAACTTTTTTGAGACGTGTTGTGGCAATCAAATTCAAAATGACCTTATTTTATTTTTAAAAGGTACATTTCCTCAGTTTAAACATTTGATATGTATTCTGTGTTCTATTGTGAATAACCTCTGGGTTTGAGATTTGCAAATCTTTGCATTCTGTTTTTATTTACATTTTACACAGCATCCCAAATTTTTTGGAAAGGGGGTTGTATTTCAGATTTTGACTCATCAGTCCAGACCACCTTCTGCCATTGGTGTGCAGCCCCAGTTCTTGTGCTTTTCAGCGTAGTTGAGGGTTTTTTTGGCCTTGTTACCATGTCTGAGGTAGGGCTTTTTGGCTGCAAGTCGTCCGTGAAGACCACTTCTGATCAAACTTGTCCGAACTGTAGATGGGTGTACCAGGGTCCCACTGGTTTCAGCTAGGTCTGAGCTGATGGCACTGCTAGACATCTTCTGATTTTGAAGGGATGTCAGCATGATGCGTCTTTCATCTGCTCCACTAAGATTCCTTGGCCGACCACTGCGTCTACAGTCCTCAACGCTGCCCATTTCTTTACTTCTGAAGAAGAGCTTGGACAGCACATCTGGAAACACCTGGCCGCCTTGAAATGTCAGACCTTGCTGATGGCTTAACACCACATTGTGTCTTGTTGCTGTGCTTCAGTCTTGCCCTGGTGTAAGATTTTTTTTCGATTAAACTGCCTGTAGAAACCTCATCATGTTAGTAGGGCATGGCTGTTCCTCACCCAGTTGTATTCCTCCTACACAGCTGTTTCTGTTTCAGGTAATGATTGTTTTTCCACCTACATATTATATTGTTGACCCATCGCACCGTTTTGGTGTAATTGTTTAATTGGACTGTATATGCCTACAAAATCCATGAACGTTTGAAAGCATACCTAGGAGAATTGATGCCCTTTTAAAGGCAAAGAGTGGTCACAGGAAATATTGATTTGATTGAGATTTTTCTACTCCAAGTAATAAATGCAAACTATCAATATTTCTGTTTTCTAAACATTTAGATATTTCCATATACAGTACCGTGCAAACGTTTTAGTCACTTATGGGGAAAAAAAAAACATTGTAAATTTAGTATGCTTTCAATGTTAAATAATTCAAATATGTAGGAAAATACTGTATTAATCAGACATCCATCCATCCATCCATCCATCTTCTATACCACTTATCCTTCCTTCAGGGTCACGGGGAAACCTGGAGCCTATCCCAGGGAGCATGGGGCACAAGGCGGAATCCAGTAGTTATGTTTATTCACTTTATTAACTTCACAAACAATAATTATTAAATTAGTTGAGTTCAATTTAGCGTATAACTTTTTGAATGGTACATTTTCTGATGATAGAATAAGGAACATTGGGATTGGGTATTTTATTCCCCCTGGTACATCAGAGGCTGTATATATTTGTGCTGGCTTTTCGTATTGACCGAATGAATACCTTAAGCAATATTTATATAACCGTATTAAAAATCATTTGATTAGATTTTCCTATGGTGGATCATAAGAAGTTTTGTAATGATTTGGTCATTACTACAGTAGTATGACTGTATAGTTGATCTGATGCATGTTCGGTCTCTCTGATTGATTTAATTTCTGTCTTGTTGTCTGTCTGTCGCTCTGTCTTTGATGTCTTGCAGGAATACCAAGTCTAGCCTTAGTAGACGAGAAGCCCGAGACATCGAACACGAAATATCCCCTTCGCGAGGGGCATCGGATGGATTGTTTAAACCTAAATGCTTCAACCAAATAGAAATTCCTGTGAGAGATGGTGGGTGCATCTGTTCCCCTTTAAAAAGACACCAAATCAAAGAATTAAAAGATTTTTGTATCTGCATAATTTCCATCTTTCTTCAAAATAAAGAAAACGTATCAGTTATACGTTAGTATTATTTTAAACTCTGCCAGTAAACATGCCAGCAGCAATGGAGGTAGCAGACATTGCAGTTGTTGCACTTTATTTTGTCCTTGTGCTTGGCATTGGGTTTTTTGCCATGTGGAAGTCCAACCGCAACAGTGTAAGTGGTTACTTCCTGGCTGGACGAACAATGAACTGGGTGGTGGTCGGAGCATCGCTATTCGTCAGCAACATCGGCAGCGAGCACTTTATCGGCCTAGCTGGCTCGGGAGCTGCGAGTGGTTTTGCTGTAGGCGCCTGGGAGTTCAACGCCATCTTTCTCCTTCAGCTTCTGGGCTGGGTGTTCATCCCAGTCTATATCCACTCTGGGGTGTACACCATGCCAGAATACCTCTCGAAGCGCTATGGAGGAAATCGGCTAAAGGTTTACTTTGCTGGTCTTTCCCTTTTGCTGTACATCTTCACCAAATTGTCAGTGGACTTGTATGCAGGAGCTCTCTTCATCCAGGAGTCCTTAGGCTGGAATCTCTACCTGTCAGTCATCCTGCTCATTTCCATGACGGCACTGCTGACAGTAACAGGTGGCCTGGTTGCTGTGATTTACACGGACACTATTCAGGCCATACTTATGATCACCGGAGCTTTGAGCCTTACAGTCATTAGCCTGATCAAGGTGGGCGGACTAGATGGCGTTCGAGAGAAATACATGGAGGCTGTTCCAAATGTCACTGCCATTCTTGCCAGGTACAACTATAGTTTTGAGTACACCAATTCCTGTCACATCCACCCAAAGCCAGATTCCCTCAAGCTCCTGCGCGGCCCTCTTGATGAGGACATCCCCTGGCCTGGGTTCTTGTTGGGCCAGACTCCAGCATCTATATGGTACTGGTGTGCTGACCAGGTCATAGTACAAAGGGTACTTGCAGCTAAGAACATCGTCCATGCAAAGGGCTCCACCCTAATGGCAGGCATACTGAAAATTCTTCCCATGTTCATCATCGTTATTCCAGGAATGATCTCCAGAATAATGTTTGCAGATGAGCTGGCATGTATTGGGCCTGAGCACTGCATGGCAGTGTGCCACAGCCAGGCTGGCTGCTCTAACATTGCGTACCCTCGACTGGTCATGAGCGTAATGCCAGTGGGCTTGCGTGGACTGATGATGGCTGTTATGATTGCTGCACTCATGAGTGATTTGGACTCTATCTTCAACAGTGCCAGCACCATATTCACCCTGGACATTTACAAGATGGTGCGCAAGTGTGCCTCCTCCCGAGAGCTGGTTGTCGTGGGCCGAGTCTTTGTGATCATCATGGTAGGCATCAGCATCGCTTGGGTGCCAGTTGTCATTGAGATGCAAGGTGGACAAATGTATTTATACATCCAAGAAATGGCAGGATACCTCACACCACCCATTGCTGCTCTCTTTCTGCTTGGCATCTTCTGGAAACGTTGCAACGAGACCGGTGCCTTCTGGGGTGGCATGGCTGGCTTTGTTCTGGGCACCACACGTCTTATCCTTGGTTTTGTGTATCGTGAGCCCCGCTGCGATCAGCCAGATGAGCGACCAACCTTCATCACTCATGTCCACTATATGTACATAGCTGCTGCACTGTTCTGGATCTCAGGCCTGGTAGCTGTGGTGATCAGTCTTTGTACTCCTCCTCCGGCCAAGGAGAAGATTGTGCACACTACCATGTGGGGACTGTGCAATATGAAAAAGCTTCCGGTGACTGATCGGAAGGAGATATACAAGTTGGCCAGTAAGAGTTCTGCCCACTGCAATGGTAATGGCACCTGCCAGAAAGACCTGCCTCTGAGTGTCCACAAAGAACAAGGTCTTGATGGAGCTGAAATTAAACTCCTCATGCCTTGCCCTAGTGACCAGGATCCTACAACACCCAGCACAGAGACACCAACCCCAGTGGAGACCTACAGCAACGGGCATGCAGATTTCTTAGGGCGGAAGGATGAAGGCAAAAGCAAGTCAGGGGCGTACTTGTGCCTATTTAATTGGTTTTGTAAACATAAGGAAGAGACTGCAGCATCAGGACCAAAAGGCATTGAAGAAGATGAACGTATCATTCAGGAGATGCTTTATGAGCCCCCTAAAATCAAGATTTTGCTAAACTTCTGCTTGGTAGTAGTCTGTTCTGTGGGTGTCATCCTGTTTGTCTACTTCTCCCTGTAACATGCTGATCTTTTACTCATTGGACACAAGTATGATCTATTTATTACTACCAAATCTGTCTGGGTTCTGTAAAAACCTCCATGAGTTTTTATTTTATTTTTTTAAAAGCTTTTAGAAGAGGAGCTTTCTGGATATTCTGAAAAAGATTTGTTTCCATCGTCTTCAAATCAAATCACCAAGTGTGTGAATATATCAGTTCCTCCAGGACTTTGCGTTTCTGCGATCGTAGAAAGTAACGTAAAATCAAAGAAACGCCGCAATATTCCCAGGAGCTTGACCTTTTTCCACGAAGATTTTCCGCAGATTTGGGCCGAGACGTGGCATGTGACGTCATCACGACACTCATTCAGCCAAAGCCCTCTTCGATTCACGTACGTTTGACATGAGTACAGCTAAAAAGTCTCGTTTACCAACAAATCTCACTATAAAATACCGTGCAAAACAAATTTCATGCAGTGCCGTTTCTCCAATTCAAATAGTTTTCCAGCAAAAAAAGCATAAAAAAAACTCTGCAAATTACTTTGCAATTTTGAAAAAAATCTGCAGCAAAATCGAGCATTTTTGGCTGCAGCAATCGCAATAAAACGCCACAGCATCCTGTATGGACTGATATATTATAACCAAAAACACTACTGATACAGTGGACCTTTTTATATTAATATGTAATAACTGTAAAAATATGTGAATTCTGCCTTATTTATTGTAAGCACTTATCCCATCATCGGACATGGTGTGGGGGATGGCTGTGTCTAGTGTGTATGTACGTTTATAATTGCTGTTTGTATCATTACAATGTAAAATATTATTTGAGTCTCACCAGAAGTAGTAAATTTGCCACCTATAGTGTCCAAATAATTCAAATGCTGAAACATTAGTAAATGTTATGAAATTTGAATTAAATAGAGGATTTCCTAGATTTAGGCCACACAGGAGTAAAGAGGGAAAGTGACGTGTTTTTATGTTCAATTATATTTTTCAGTGCCGTCGTAAGTGTTGTGAAATCTACCTAAACATAACTGTGCGAGTCATTGTGTTCAGTCATCGTACCTCTAGTGGGCTCCTTTTTAAATAGGTTTTTTCGTTATATCACTTAACTCATCAACCTCTAAGAGCAATGTTTAGTGCACATATGTATACAAATGTATTATTCACCACCAAAATGCCTTCTTTTCAAGTAGAAATCCCTAATTTGGGGATTTATCAAAGTCACGGATGAAATTCTGGTGACTCAAAACATAAATCGTACAAGCACAGCCTGTTTTCCTGGGGATGTCGAGTAATCGGCTACCACAGGACAAACACCAGCTAGAAACATCTGCTTAAATCACAGTGAAGTATGTATATGAGTATATGTTAAGGCATATCACTGATCCCATGTCAGGTCGACTAAGCTTGGGATGTCGAATTTTGATTGCTGTGCAAAATATTTAGTTCTTCTAGAGGAAGAATTTCATTTTGTGGTTGTTGTGGGAACAGGCATTGTCTTGTTATACTGATTTTGAATACACTGTTTGTGAAAAGAGGAAATTTGTGGTTGTTGTTCGGTAAATACAGATATAAAGGGTAATTTTACCAAATCTGACTGTTTTTGAAGTCAGTAATTAGTATCATATCACTGATTAAAACATTTGCTCTTCAGGTTGTGTTGACTCAAGTTTCAAAACCCTGGAAGGCCATAGTGTATGTCAGGAAAGCTATAAATTAGTTGTGTGTGTGTGTGTGTGTGTGTGTGTGTGTGTGTGCGCCGAGTAAACAGATCACAGCTATAGTTGGAACTCTATTGTTTAGACAATATACACCAGGGCCCAGTTGTTCAAAAAGCTTAATCTGGATCAGAATAATCCGGATTTGAAAGTCCCATGTTTTGCTATCCAGGATTAAATAATCCATTTTACTTTTGTGTCGTTTTTTTTTTCTTCTTTTTTTTCTCTTTTCAAAGTAACATTGGATTAGATACAAACCTTTCGAGATGACCAAATCCGGATTACTAGTGCTCTAAATCGGACTTCAGGTGACGATGTAGGGTACTAGCTACAGGTAGATTAACAACAGGTAGCTTAGCCAGCATGGGGTCACTTTAAGTGTTTTTATTTGAAGAGACAGAAACATCCCTTTCCTGCGAACAAACAAGTGACATTCACAAATACGTTGTGGAAATTTTCAACACGTTTTTAAATCTTAAAAAGTCTGATCGTTAACTAAATAAGAACATTCAGAATTCTTCGTGTGTGGACAGCAATAAGAGATGGAGTTGTTCGAAACTATTTTGGACTGGTTCGTCTCTGATGATTGTTTCATTGTAATTAATATACAGTGATAATTGACAGTTAAAATGAAATATATTAGTTTTGTTTGTTATTGATGGCTGTTTGGGGGATTATTCATGAGGACAAAATATTATTTTTCTCTTTTACATTACTGTACTGAAAGGATTAATTGGTAGCCTGATGTATACTTTACCTACTTTATCGGTGTAACGGTTAAACAAATCAAGTGCAAAATATAAATAAATGTATATACTACATCATATAAACGTTGTATTATTTGATCGATTTGTTCCTGAAATCCTCCCTGAATCCGCCCTTCTGCTGCGATCGGGATAATCCAGAACAGGTATCCCAATCCTACTAAAAAGTTTTGAACACCACGAAGATTGATACAGATCAAAAGCAAGATTGGATTACATGATCTAATCTGATTTCAGAATCCTCCCCCTTTCGAACAACACATTTTTGAGTTTAGATCCAATCCGATAGCCGCAATCCGATCGGATTACTTCCGAACAACTGGGCCCATGATAAACTGATGCTAGGAATGAATGGGGTTCTAGTCTGCTTACACATGGTGTTACGAGGCCTTCTTCGGTATTTTCCCCCTCAGTTGTTTTTTAATAAATTAAAAGGTTAAATGTCTGCTATGTTAGCCGGCACTGATACAAGTCTAGAAACAGGCACAACTGGATTAGTTAAAATTGGGATTATTCCTAATGTTCTGTTCCAGCAGAAATAAGTAATGTGAATGAATGACAAAAATAAAAAATAAACTGTTTTTTTTCCCGCTTGTAGTTTTATTTTGCAGTGAATGGGTTAATAAACTGGGCATAGATAAACTGCTCAAGCTACCATAACGTCTGGTTAATCTGGTAATTTACTTGCTAATATTTTCAATTCAGTTTAGCGAACTTTGGCCCAGAGTCAGACATCTGCTTCTTCACTTTATTATTATTTTTGTACAGAACATTTTAAAGTTGTGGAAATTCTGCTGAGTATGGAAGGGTTTTCTGTTATCTTCCACATATCTTTTACAGATTATTATCCAAAATGCCTTTGAAAATTGCATAGTGAACTAATTAAAAATAAAAATTGAGACGATTAGCGGCTCGGTCGATTGTAAATGTCAGAGTTGATGGCATATCGGCATGGTTCAGTAATGGAAAATCCCATAAAAGTTCCTCGAGTACACTGGGTTCAATGCAGAGCATTGATGTTTTGATTGGTTTTAGTACTTGAACGTGTTCCGGCCTGACAAGATCTAAAATTGCTGAAAGGCATTTGTGGAAGTTGTGCACACCCACTTCCCATGTAGGAAAACTGCACAGCATTGTACAAAGTTCTGTATCTGTTAGAAATTTCTTGGTTCTTGACCTGCTCTAAACTGTGCTAGTCAGTTTTTATATAGTGTAGTCGTTGGCTCTCCCGGTGCCACCTCGTCAATTCATTGAGACAGTTAGTACCTTCATTCTTAGTTGTCGTATTCGCATTATTACTCACGAAAACACAGTAATTATTATATTTTTTGCCCAAATTAATATTTATAAAACTCTGCGTGATGAACAAGCACACCAATGTTTAGATACCATACATGGAGCTTTTCCAGAATGATCAGGCTGAACAGAACTTGATTGAATTTCTCCAATGAAGACCTCCATCTTTTGCTGCAGCCTGCAGTCGGAGAAAGTGTTGGCTGTATACTTAGCTTGAATTAGCTTGATATGCTAATCACTTCTCAGTTTAGTTGTAAATGAACAGATTTTAATATTTGCTACATTGAAATTTTTTTTTTTTTATGACCAAATAAAGACAAACTTATTTTAGCAAAACATGTTGAAGGTTGCTCATTTGTCTCTGTATTTAATTGAATCAATAATCATCACATTCATTCATCTTCAGTAACTGCTTTTTCCTCCTCAAGCTGGCTGGAGATCAGGAGCCTATCCTGCACATGCTGGGTACGAGGTGAGGATACGTCCCAAACAGGACGCCAGTCTATTGCAGTGTACCATACGGACTTGCACACACTTATTCACACCTAGGGGCAATATATCATGGTCAGTCCATGTACTAGCATTTTTCGGGGGATGAAGCATGCACAGAAACTCTACACAGGCAGCAAAATGAGCTCAGGATCTCCCTTTAGATAATCGACTTCTAAGACGGCATAGACAGCAATGCATGAAGCATCTTGGATATGTTTTGGACAAACCTTTGGTTTGCATTTATTTTAAATAATCTAAATATAATCAACATTTTGCCAACTACTGTTGTTTTAAGAAATTCTGGAGTTGATTGATTTTTATTAACATATAAAAGATTACCTTTTAAGTCAGGGGTGTCCAATCTTATCCTGAAAGGGCCGGTGTTTTCATTCCAACCCAGCAGAAGCCTCACCTGAGTCTATTGAAATCCAAGCTCAACTGATTAAACAGGTGGAATCGGGTGTGCTTGATTGGCATGCGCACCCACACCGGCCCTTTGTGGATAAGATTGGACACCCCTGTTTTAAATCAATGCATTGATCCGAATCATCCGATCATTACACCCCTAAAGCGCATTGCAAACTATAAACAAAAGTTCATACTTTCTTGGAGTGGAGATCTGAGCACAGAATGGTTATGGAAATTACATGACCATCTCAGAGCTCTGGCCGAAACGTTACTGAACCTGCATGTGATTACTTAGACAAAAGATGAGTTATGGCAATATTGATGAGCGAAAAATTCCACAAGCGATTTGCTTTCGTTTTGCATTCTGTGAGACGGAACAGAAAACACTGTATTTAACCTTACTGTTCTGTCACAACAGAGAAGCAAATGCAGTGACAGAATGAGGCTTGTATAGGTGCACAGTAATGAATGTGAAATTGTGAACAGGTCCAGACAGTCATGTGGCAGGGTCAGGTGAGGTGCAGTGGCTGATGGGAAATGTAGTCTCGAATCCCTTTTCTGGTATTTCTATGACACTTACATAGAAACTCAGTATATTTTATTCCATTAAGATTGACAAAAGGCTTTAATCTCGGTATTACCAGAAGGCCTAAGATTATAGAAATCATTACATTAGATTATGTTTGTCTTCTGCATACTCCTTTTCTGTTGTGGATGGAGAGTTCCTTGTGTTTCTCCTCTATATATAGCCTCAACTGGTCAACCAGATAAAGGGTAGGATTAACCAACGAGCCCATAAGCAGGAAGTGTAACCTCTTTATTCAAACAATAGCATATGTGACATTTCACACATCTTAAGCAGTATTTCCACCTCCCACCTGTCGCGGACATCTGTCTGCCTAGTGGCCCTTCTGTCTGTCACTGTCTGACATGTCTGACATCCTGTACAGGATAAAGTCCAAATTGTTTCGCTGATTAAAACCAATGTGACCAAAACTGGTAAAACAGTTGGTCTTTAGAAAACAGCAGTCTCTAAATATAGCAACAAACAGGATATAAAACTCCTCTCAGGGTAAACTATTTCTACACCCACTTTTTATCTCTCTGGTACATTAATGGGATGTAGGTTGACTTGCTCTTTCAGGGGAGTAAGTGTGAACTTCCATTAAAGCATTAGATTAGGCTCAGTGGGTGCAGGTTAAAGTATGACTAAAGGAAAATCTCAATTAAAAGTGGTTTAATGTCTTACTGTTTTTGACTGCCATGGTTGGCTCAGATTCGGGCCATTATACATTCATGAAGTCCTTTCGTTACAACTGGGTGCAGGTAAATAAATAGCTGACCCACATATCATTTTTACACACACACACATCACATATTGTGACAGCTGGGTGCATTCCAGGACAGAAAATACACTTCCTATATTTAGCCTGTTTTCTCTGTGACAAAGTGCTCTCAATTTTTATTTATTTATATATATTTTTTTGCTTCATACTTTCACAAGTCACACCCTCTCTTATTCCCCCTGTCTTCCTTTGTTGCTCCCAGCCTGTCAAACCCCCTTCACGGTACTTTTCCACTAACAGTTTACACATGGCTTTAAGAGAAAAGACTACATGCAAGTTGGAGTGGAACACTGATTACCGCATGTGTGTAAATGTGTGTGTGTGTGTGTGTGTGTGTGTGTGTGTGTCTTCACCACATGCTCACACCATTATTCTGACATATGCACTAATAGTCTAACACCTGGTCGGACAACGCTTTGAACTCTTTGAGTCTCTGGTACGTGTACAATCACATTGATTAATTCATCGTCCATTATGAGAAGCAACACCTTGTAGGCTGTACTACAGCTTGAGGTGCATACCGGTGCAATCACCACATATTAAATGTAAGTCTTTTGCTGTCATTGCACTTCTAGGAACCTCCCCACCCCCCCACCCCAAGAATGTTCAGTCAAGTCTATCAAGTTCTCCGGGTGTTCTGTGAATGTTTTTCCATAAACGGTCCTGCAACGTTGCTGCTCCGTTTAATTATCGGAAAATTCGCACGGAAATTAACATGTCGTTTTTATTAGCCTGACTGGGATCTCATAAATGCGGTGAGCAGCATTTAAATCAAATTTTGAGGTAAACCCTCATCGCAGCAAATTATTTAAATAAATAAATAAACAAACAAACAAACATTGCAGGTGAATCTGTCAAAGACTTTGTTAGCCGGTGATTAAATGCGCCAGATAGCAGTCACCTGTCAGTGTCACAAAACCCTAATCAATTGTCTTAGAGATGAGTATGATAAATGTCTTCATGCAGTGAATGTTATCTGAGTCCCCTGACAGAGATAGAGTCCACAGCACCTCATTGGACGGTGCGGTTGTTTTGTTTTGGTGTAATTCTGTGTTGTTAATCTCTAGATTTTCACAGTTATGTTGATCTGATCTCTCTCTCTCTCCTTCTATCTCTGCTCTCTCTCTCTCTCTCTCTCTCTCTCTCTCACACACACACACACACAGCTCTCTTTGAGCAATCTCAGGGGCGGGGTCTGCTATGTCAGACAGTGGAAAAGTACTGGCAGTTAGAAAGATGCAGTAGGCTGCCCTTTGTTCATTGTGGCTGCACCATAAGAAACTGCATTAGCTCTGTTTCAACATCCAGCGCTGATCTCTGCAGACCAAGCACTGTCCACCTGTTTCTATCTTTCTCTTCTTTCACGGTTAATTCCACACCATGCTATAATGGGCTGAATGTCCTTTATGGGTTTTAATTTCCCAATAACTAAGTGTAAAACAACTGGCTCACCTTCATGCAGAGTAAAGCAAATGCTTGTGTGTGTGTGTTTGTGTGTACAGGTTTCACAGAGAAGTTCTTTTTGTGGAATAGTAAATGGAATTCATGGATTATTAATGGTTAAACGTCTTTAATGTGGAGCGATGTAAATGATTACCTTTAATGCTTAGTTCCTATTAAGCAGTCATGCAGTCAATTGAGTAGGCATCTACGTACTTTCACATTTTTGCTACAGACTTTTACTTTCCTGGCTCAGAAAAATGTAAAGTAATTGTTTTGCTTTTAATGAAGCCAATGGCTGAAATATTCAGAACATTTCTGAACATGTCTGTCCATGTCTAATCCTCTTCTCTATAAAACTGACAGACTAATTAAATATGGTTTTATTTATATTTTTTTTAAAAAAAGAAGAAGAAAAAAGGCAGCTACCTGCGCAGCTTTGCAGGGTTTTTTTTGTGTGTGTGTGTGTGTTATATCTATGTTAGTCTTTTTTTCATGCAGCGTGCGCAGAGAAGTCAGTGCTGTTTATTATACTGTATAGTATACAGAGTTGAGTTCAGCTTAATGAAGCTGAATGAAGATTTAAAACTCAAACGACGTAAGTGCGACTCAACAATGAGATCTTAATCAGAGACATTGCTCATCTCAAGGACAGAAGGTTTGATGGATTAAAATTAAAGTGAGCTGAACGTGTAGCAGATGAGGACTCAATCATGATGTTCCATGCCTTCAGTTTAGTTTATGCTGTGTGCATAATTAACTGTTGGATCACAATATTAAAAAAATGCAAAATAATAGGATGCGCTGGATCAAGTGCTATTCTAAAAGCTGTTGAATAACGAGGAAGCCATATTGCCCAATGGAACCCAGTTTTCAGTGATTAATGTGATCATTACAACTTTTGTAATTACTTCAGCGCGTGCCATATTCTTGCTAATATTATATACATATGTGAATGTGTTTTGTTTTGTTTTTTTCTTCAGTTTTTTTTAAATGGTCATTTGCTTTTCTGTTACATCACATCAAATTTCATATCAAAGAAAAACAATGCTATTTCATTCCTCACGTCTTCATTTTTTATTTATTTATTTATTTATTTTTTTTTTACCATTCTTCACTCCTTCATATTTTAGCCCACAGCTAAAAGGCGGAAATCCATCCTTCACAACCCTGTCCATCAGAGTGTCATCTTCAACTCGGACACATTATCTTGAACAAAAAGGCATACCATGCATTTTTTTATGTATATGTGACCAATAAAGACTCATTATTATTATTATTATTATTATTATTATTATTATTATTATTATTATTATACCTATTATTTAGTCTTGTCTAAACTTGTTTGGCCACTGAACTCAAATCAACCTAATCTGCCTAATGTTTCAGGGCATGCAGTCCCAATTATCCTCTATGTATGCCATGTGACTCTACATATACTTATCTGCCTTAATGGTTCTGGCTCTAAGCGTGAAGCCAGATAAATCAGATGGTTAGATTACCTTTATTAAATGATAATTAAATGCTAATTAAACCACGAATGGCAACATTTTGAATCTCTTAACATGGCTCACAGCAATTTGAGAAAGAGAGAGAGAGAGATGCATGGATGGATGGATGGATGGAGGGACGGACGGATGGATAATGAAAGCATCAAAAGAGAGCAATCAAAACTCTCATTACACCTTTTTTTTTTTGAGACTTATTGAACATTTTCTCTGCAATAAAATGTCAACTCCGGTTGGGATATTAAATGGTTATGCACTGTGGGCCATTTTTGGCATTGCTTTGGATGTCCAATCTCAGAATTAAAATGACTGCTGAAGAGATTTATTAATAATGCATTATGACTTTTCACTGAATGTCAAAATTTGCTCCGTGACTGTATCTATAATTCTTCTACCCTCTCTTCTTTTTGATAGGTGTCAGGGATTTGTAGAAGAGGCACAGGCAAGTGTGGATACTTTATTTTACACCGTGCAGACACAACAACTAGAAACGTGAAAACAAGAACCATAAACCCGAACAGAAGATACGAGACAAAAGCATGCAGACTTTGAGCGAAGCGGTGGCACACACGGCAACACACGGACACGACAGCAACAAAAGCTTGACCATGAGGCAATAAAACACAAGAACTTACAGTGTATGGTGGTGCTAATCAAGGTGAAATGAGACACAGGTGAGAGTGATTGAAAACGTGGCGTGCATGGGCTGTTGAGAATAGTTCAGCGCTACCATGACAACAATTAAGCATGACAATTAGTATCCATTTTGTTTTCTTGTTGTTGATATATTCAAAATATATTGGATCATTTACTTGTCTGACTCAATTCTGAATGACCATGATATAATAAAAAAAACATGCGCCATGTCATCGACACACATACATAATCTTATATTACATATGTGGAAAGGAATCTAATTTGTGTAAATGGAAATGCACCCTGTGGTGCACCGATATTTAAAGCAATAAAATCTGAATAAACCTCATTCACTAAACTCTGGCACACTGGGGAAAACTCCATTTTACTAAATAAGACTACATTTAATACGCAGTTTTAACAAGTCAAAGCTTAAAAAAATATCCACACTCAACATATTGAAGACCAGAGCATGTGTGATCTAGGAACAAAACTCATCCTGGGGATTTATTTTGAAATGGCCCCCTACATTTGTCCGAAATAAATGGAAGTTCATTAAATACGATTATGTTACACTGTGACTTTTCCAGACAGCGTCTACTCTACTGGAACCTGCAAAGGTTGCCTCCATGATAATAATGATTATAATAAAGAGTCTTTATTGATCACGTTTACATTACAGCACAGTGAAAGTGTTTTCTTCACATATTCCAGCATGTTAGGAAATTGGGGTCAGAGTGCAGGGTCAGCCATGATACAGCGCCCCCTGGAGCAGAAAAGGTTAAGAGCCTTGCTCAAGGGCCCAATGATTCTCCAGTTTTAAGTATTACTTGCTTTCACATTAACAGCAAGCGAATAAACAGTACTTAGTGAGGTAGCATGTGCAAAACTTCTTTCCTTTAATAAGAGCTAGTCTTTTAGCTAGTGCACTAAAGTTAACTGGTCAGCTGACTAACATTTTCTGTTTCATGGTTTGTTTGCTGATGAATTGCCATGTCAATCACCCAGTTCCCCATATAACGTTGCATGTTATGCGAGCTCAAGCAGCTAACGCTAGCATGATAGCTAAAACACAAGACTTCTTGTTAGATCTCTGTTAGGTTCCATCTGTTTGCAGACTGTCTGAGGGGCCCTGTGTGTGCCTCAAATACAGTTTAAGATCCGTTATGATGAGTGCAGCTGTACTAAGTAGAAATTTGGGGGCTGGTCCTTGGTCCATGCTTCTTTCAGGAATAGTGATATGTGAAGGATCTGAGCTGTCACAATAACTGGAGTCTATCCCAGGGAACTCTGTGCACAAGGCAGTGGACACTCTGGATGGAGTGCCAACCCATCACAGGGGACAATCGCACACACACTCACACACTACAGACAATTTGGAAATACCAATCAGGATACGATGCATGTCTTTGGACTAGAGAAGGAAACCAGAGTACCCGGAGGAAACCCCCAAAACAAGCTTCAAGCACACAGGGAGGACGTGGGATTCGAACCCCTAACCACGGTGAATCTTTCTTCTCTTAAAGTATTATGCTGGACTCATTCACTCACTCCTGTTTACTTTGTTTAATTTCACGTTACTCTCAGTATCTCTGTCCCGATTGGCTTGGGTCCGTCATGGCTGTGGAATTTAATCTGAATCGAAGATCTCTCACTATTTTGCTTTGAGAAGCAATGACATTTCCAGAGCATGATGGAGTGAATGGATGTGAATGCTGATATCTGTGTGTACATGTGAGTGTTAATTTGTGAATCTGTTTAAGGCAAGACACAATGGACTCAGCTGTTCCCTAGTCTAGTTTGTGCCTTGGACAAAAACAATGCCATTATGTCAGTCAAAAACACACACACACACGCACGAGCACCAGCTTGCCTCTTCGATTCCCATGGGCCTTGTTTAACAGGATCCTGCTACTGTGCTTCATGAGCCAGCAAGGCTAAATGAACCGCAAGAGGAAGCAGAAAGCATGGATTAAAGGCCTCTCTCTACTGATACATCAATAAACTGCATAGATCATTTAGAGTACTGAAATCTACACAATCCGTCCATAAATTAAGACAGTTCCTGAAAAATTAAAACAGCAAAAGTAAAAAGAGAAAGTTGTGTAGAAATTCCAGCAGATCCGAGGGACCAGAATGGCAAATGAACAGTGGATAAACTATACAATAACCTGGATGCAAAAGTGGGCACACCCTTTTATAATAGAGCATGTGACTTCTCAGAATTAACCAATCTCATTCAAACTCATGTTCAAAAGTAATTATCATACACCTGTCATCCATGAAGTTCTTCTGATTTACCCCAAATAAAGATCAGCTGCTTCTGCAGGATTTTTTTTTTTTCCGACATCTTCTCGGTTTCACTTGACTAGTCTTTTAGCTCGTCCACTAAAGTTAACTGGTCAGCTGACTAACTAGACTACTAGATCTCTGTTAGGATCCATCTGTTTGCAGACTGTCTGAGGGACTCAAATACAGATTAAGGGAAAAGACTTAAGATCTGTTATGATGAGTGCAGCTGTATTAAGCTGAAATTTGGGGGCTGGTCCTTGGGTTGGGGTTAGGCTCCTTTCAGGAATAGTGCTTGCTGTGGGAAGGATCTGAGCTGTCACAATAACTGGAGTCTATCCAATGAACTCCTCGAGTTCAAGGTTGAACTTGAACTTGAACTACTGAAGAGCTTACAAAGCAGGTAGGGGATCTCATTCTGAAAAGGTATTGTTCGGCAGACTCCTAGGGGTCACCCAAACTTCTAGACTCACTTGGACTGAGCACACAGCATCCATCATCAAAAAGGCTCACCAACGCCTCTATTACATCAGGCGTCTGAAGAAAGCCAGGATGTCCACTACAGTCCTCACCACGTTTTTACAGAAGTGCGATGGAGTCTGTCCTTGCATCCTGGTATGGCAGCTGCTCCATACTGGAAAGAAAAGCCCTACAAAGGGTTGCTAAAACAACTCAGAAAATCATCTGCACACAGCTACCAGCAGTTGAGAACATATACACTACACACTGCCTCAGAAAGACAGAGCGCAATATAACAATAACAACATTGGACACTTTATAATAGCTTTATTACCTTATTGTATTGTCACTTATTGTCTTATTGTCTAGCAATTCATATTTTTGTCGTTCTTGTACATTTTGTTCATTTCCGCACACTTGTGTACATAGCAGCGATGTATCTATTGTACTCCGGTCTTGTCTATATTCTGTAGAGTAGCATTCAAGTTTGTCATTGTACTTTGTCTACACGGCAATAAACGACTTCGTATGTAGCAATGGGGTGATGTGGAAGTCTTGCAGAAACCCCATTATCTATATTTTAGTACGCAGTTCCCGCATGCACAATTATGATTATTAACACAATTATTATGTTATGATATGATTTGCGTTTGTATTGTTATTGCATATACAATTCTTCTTACTATACAGTGCTATAACAGTAGTAATTAATCATACTGATGTTTATTTTTATTAACCGGAAATCAAGCATTTTGCCGGTTGTTCTGCAAACAGAAAGAAGGATGATTATATCTTGGATATGCGTTCTTTTAACCTGACTAGCTAACAGTTTAGCATTTTCTTGTTGTTCAACTTGATGGAGCTTAATCTGACCTTACAGCTGAAGTAGAAATGCAAATAATCAGATTGTAATAAACCAATTAAAGGTCATTCTTGGTCAGAAATCGAGGAAAATGCTGCTAAGCAATCCTCTTTACCCTATTTTCTACCAGTTTGTTTATGTAAATCTATTAGAACCAGGCACATGAGAGTACTTCAACAGAGCTGGTGGACCAGCCCTTGGTCAAAACCACTGATTTACACTATTCCACACTGCCCCTAACAATTACCCACCGCCAAAAGAACCAAACATGGATTCCTCTCATTCCCAGGATTCCACATGGGCGGCTGGTAAATCTGCATCCTGACAGGCCTGAGATTCCCCTGTTAAAGCAATCATTCCCCAGAAAAGAATCTGAAAAATAAATATGTATCAGCGTTGGGAAATAAGGCTTTAAAAGTGTGCATAAGGCTTTAAAAGTGTGTTTATGAAGTGAGGCAGAGATGAGCTTCTGGTTTTGACCTGCTAGGTTACCACAGATAATGGCTGTGTATGAGGATCCAGATAGAACGTATGCTTTTTTTTGTTGTTGTTGTAGTATAGTTTATAGTGTGAAATCTTGTTGACTGTGTAGCTGACCATTGTTTAATCTAGCTCTGAGGACATGTTATTAATGATCCCGTCCTGTGTATATCCAAGGTCAGGACTCTTACTTTCAGACATTTACTGTGAGACCCCTTAATAGCCTCAAAATTAAGACTAGATCTTTGTTAACATAAGCAGAAATAAGCAGAAAATAGATAATGTTGAGATTCTTAGCTAAAGGCTTGTGCAAGCTTTTTTTTGTTGTTGTGGTATTTCCTAATCTGTCACCCTCTACTGTGCTAACTGTCCTTTTTTTTTTTTTTTTTTTTTTTTTTTTAAAGCATCATCAAAAGATCCTTTGGCATTTTATATTAGAAAACAAAACACAGAAAAAGTGTTGTTCACTTAAATGCAAATAAATAAATAAATAAATAAATAAATAATCAAACCCCAAACCTTCACATGTCCATTTTACATCAAGAGCTTGACTCATCCTGTGTCATCTTCTAAGATATCGGTTTGTTAGACTGATAATGAGAAAAGAAAAACAGGAATTATAGCCTTCATACTGTTGCAGAGTTACACCCATTTGCTCAATATGGGTTTCTCTGCTGTTGGAAAGATACTGAAAACACTACAGTCACAACATTGTCAACTTATCGTACAATTCAGGGCGGAGGCTACAGGCCAGAGGAGAAGGGTAGCAAGGGAGTCTGGAGTGGAAAAGTACTGTATGAGCATGGTGATCTTCCACACAAGTGGAATGATATTCTTACTAAAGCCCTTTTCCACACAATCTTTTTATTGTTGCTATAACAGATCATGCATAAAATGTTCCATGGAAATGTACAACATTTGGCAGATGTTTATAATACATCATGACTAACGCTAGGATTATATGTACATGAAAGTGGACCTGGACATTTTGTTAGGATACATGGCATCATGGACTCTATCAAATATCAACAGATATTAAATGAAAACCTGACTGCCTCTGCCAGAAAGATTCAAATGGGCCGTGGTTGGATCTTCCAGCAGGACAATGATCCAAAACATCACCAAAATCAACACAAAAATGGTTTACTGACCACAAAATCAAGATCCTGCCCTGACCATCCCAGTCCCCTGACCTGAACCCCATAGAAAACCTGTGGGGTGAACTGAAGAGGAGAGTCCACCAGCGTGGACCTCGAAATGTGAAGGATCTGGAGAGATTCTGTATGGAGGAACGCTCTCAGATCCCTCACCATGTATTCTCCAATCTCATCAGGCGTTATAGGAGAAGACTCAGCGCTGTTATCTTGGCAAAGCGAGCTAGGTGCCAATAATTATTGCACACATATTTAACAAAGATTATTTTTTGAACACCTGTGTTGTGTTTGCAACTGTTTGAGAACAGAGTATTTTTGTGAATATTTTTCCATCCATCTTCTATGCCGCTTTATCCTTTTCCGGGTCACGGGGAACCTGGAGCCTATCCCAGGGAGCATCGGGCACAAGGCGGGGTACACCCTGGACAGGGTGCCAGTCCATCGCAGGGCACAATCACATACACACTCACACACCCATTCATACACTACGGACACTTTGGACACGCCAATCAGCCTACCATGCATGTCTTTGAACTGGGGGAGGAAACCGGAGTACCCGGAGGAAACCCCCGCAGCACGGGGAGAAATCCAAGAATAAACAAAAGTAAATGTATGTGATTTAAACATTTTTCAGACCCGTTCGCCTAACCGTACATGATGTAATGCTAATGTTTATAGTTTAAAAATGTTTGCACATATACTGGCTGAAAAACTTCCAATAAAATAACAGCATTGGTTCTTTCATCTGTCAGCATACTCTGTCTCGCACTTTACTGTAATGTAAGTATGTCTGAGTAATCATGTTATTGCACATGTTAATGCTAATATTATTGTTAGAGTGAAATATTTAATCCATTTGAAGTAAATGAACCCAATTCCTTAAAAAAAAAAAAAAAAGTTAAATCACCAGCTATAGCCATAGCTATTACAGTTTAATGTGTCTCATGAAGCCACTCCAGAAAATGTTTGAATACTTTTTGAACGTGTAACGTGTAACAACTTGTACTGGAGATTTTTTTTCATAGTCACTTTATTTTGTACATGTGCGCTGCTAAACTGGAAATATCACATCGTGATTGACAAGTCTTTATGCGAATGATCTGCATCTTCTCCGCGATCGTGTTTAAATCTGGGCATGAACAGATGTAGCGTACCAGTACAAACACGAAGGCACTTTAATGTTGTGTGATCTCATTCAAATGTGTTCTAGCAACCTAGAAAGTTTTCTAATAACACAACATGAATTACATTTTTTTAATTTCAGATTTCCAGTGATACGGTTTACGGTGTTATTCCCAGACGTGTGTGTTAACACAGTCAGGTCAGCTATACAGGGCTTAGTGGTTAGGATGTTCGCTTCACACCTCCAGGGTCGGGGGTTCGATTCCCACCGTGGCCCTGTGTGTGTGGAGTTTGCATGTTCTCCCCGTGCTGTGGGGGTTTCCTCCGGGTACTCCGGTTTCCTCCCCCAGTCCAAAGACATGCATGGTAGGATGATTGGCGTGTCCAAAGTGTCCGTAGTGTGTGAATGGGTGTGTGAGTGTGTATGTGATTGTGCCCTGCGATGGCTAGACACCCTGTCCAGGGTGTACCCTGCCTTGTGCCCCATGCTCCCTGGGATAGGCTCCAGGTTACCCCGTGACCCTGAAAAGGAGTAAGCGGTAGAAGATGGATGGATGCGTCAGCTATACATGGTTTTAAACAGCCACAACCATGCAGTCCAGCGACTAGTCTATCGTCTAGTCTATTAAAACCTTCGGTGCATGGGATCAACGGTGTCTTTCTCTCTTCTTCATTTCTCTGCACTATTCTCGTATGAACTCAGCATTGCTTTCGATTACTCGGTATTATTTTTCATGTAGCGGCTTATAACCGTCGTTGTAATTTATGAACGCTTCGTTAATGCTGCACAAGGTCATTTAGGTACAGTGTTTATAAAAAGTCTACACATCCTTGTTGAAAAGGCAATAATAAAAGCAAGTTAAGTCATGTCAGGTGACATAGCAACCAACTAAATTCAAGTTAAAAACAAATAGAAATGTTTTAGGAAAAAGGAAAAAGATAATAACCTGAGGTAAAAGTAACCTTCTTGCATAAGTTTGCACACCCTTTAACGAATAGTTTGTTAAAGTACGTATTGCTTGTAACACAGCACTATTTTCTTTTTTTCTTTTGTGATTTTATTACTTATTTACTATTATTATTAATTTTATTTCACACGTTCTCCAGATCTATTTTGATTGCAAGGAGATCTCCTAAGCACAGGCCTCTTCAAGTCCTTCCACAGGCTTTTAACTGGATTTAGATCTGGGCTCTGACTGGGCCATCTTCATGTGAAGCCATTCCTCCAGTGATTTGGATATGTGCTTTAGTTCACTGTCGTGCTGGAAGGTGAAACGTTTCTTCAGCTGTCTAACAGAGGCCTGCAGGCTTTATTCCAGAATAGATTTAACGTTATCTATGATTCCCTCTATCTTAACCAGAGCTCCAGACCCAGCTGAATAGAAGCAGCTCAATAGCATGACGATGTTAATAATCTACTGTTTTGGAAATTCTTCCTTTCGGCAGTGAGATACATACTCTGTAAGTTCTTTGCGGATCATGGCTTCTTGAAACCAAGCAGATATTCAAGAAAATCCTACAGAAACAGCTGATCTTTATTTGGGGTTATACAGGTGTATGATAATTACTTTTGAACGAGTTTGAATGTGATCGGTTCACTCTAAGCACAGTCACATGCTCCATTATAAAAGGTTTAGATGTTTTATCGTATCTTTATTCAGCGCACTCTTGTGATTAAATGTCGTGTGAGCTGCCAAAAAGAAAAGGTTTCTGCTGTGCCGAATTTGCTTAAGCCTCAGGCCATAACACATACACTCAGCAAACGCCCTCTCACATTCAACTGCTTTTATTTCCAGGAAGTTTGTTAACACGTGCCAATATGTGTATTAACATAAAAACATTCAACAACTGAGACGTAAACTGAAGAAGCTCCACAGACGAAGAGGAACAGAAATGGAATAACGAGTCCCTGAACAAAGTGGAGGTGGATATCAGAAGGAACAGTCGGTATCTGGTGTAACCTCCAGCTGCTTTAAGTACTACAGAGCATCTCATGCTCATGGACTGCACCAGATTGGTCAGTTCTTGCTGTGAGATGTTCCTCCACTCTTCCACCGAGGCATTTACAAGTTCTCCATCACGTCTGGAGGGACACACGCTTACATGTAATTTTCCACTGCGAGGACGATCAGCTGTCCTTCCTGTCTCCCCGTAGCACCGTCTCAGACGTCTTACATTACAGACATTGCAGTTTATTTCTCTGAACACGTCTGCAGTCCTCACGCCTCCCTGCAGCAGGTCTATGGCATGTTCACGCAGGAGAGCAGGAACCCTAGACATCTCTCTCCTGGTGTTTTTCAGAGTCAGTACAAAGGTCTCTTTAGTGTCCTAACTTATTGTAACTGTGACCTTAATCAGCAAGCGCCTGTAAACTGTTCGTGTCTTAAGGACTGTTCCACAGCTGCATGTGCAATAATTGTTTACGGTTCATTGAAGAAGCGTGAAAAACATCGTTTAAACCCTTTCCCATAAAGATCTGTAAAGATTATTTGGATTTTACGAAATGATCATTAAAATACGTTCTCCTGAAAAAGGGAGGTTTCTTTTTTTTTTGCCGAGAAAAATGTATAAATATCCACAATGTAAGGGCCCTTAAACAGGTGCGTTTGACTTAGAAAGAAGAAAACAAGAGAAAGAAGTAGTGGGAGAGGTAAAGAGGCATTAACACATGTTATTTTGGCTTTGTTGTGATACCGGCTGCTCCTCATGTGTCAGTGGAAAATTCCTTCTTCTCTCTCTGTAAGATAATAAATTGCAAGGTACTATGATGATTAACGTGTTTAAAGAGGGTGTGAAAGAGAGTGAGAACACATAAGGGTGTGTGAGAGAGAGTGAGAAACCTGAAGGACATCATCAGGTGCTGTAATGTCTGTCGCTTTGCTTGATTGAGGTTCAGAAGAAAGATCTCTGCAGCTCGAGGAAAAAACACGCAGCTCATTGATGAAAGAAAAATACTTCTTTCCTTGGAACCTAATAAAATCTGCTCCATTTGTTTAAACACTAGTTCTGTCCAAAAAAGCGTAGTGTCCACGATATTAGGGGCATGTGTTTAGCATGTGTTTTGAAGTAGCAGTGTTTGTTTTACACTATTGTGAGCACACTAGTATACCATGTTTTCATTGGACTCTTAAATCAGTGGCAAGTGCTTTCTGAATATTTTGTGTATGTACGTGTAAATACATACACACAGGCGGTGGACTCCAGAATTATTCACACTTTGGATGTGAGCAACAATAGATGAAAACACAAATAATATACGCAGCGAGTGATAAAATATGCATCGTTAAATTGTATACAAGTCAGTGGTAGAAAAAAGATTTTAGCAGTACATTTCCTTTAAAACGGCGATTTTAAAATGATTTGCACCATTAATATTAATATCTGCAGCTGGCTGGATTTACGTGATTTTACAGTTATCCAGCTGTTCGATTGACAGTTTAAATCGTTGTGTATAATGTTTACTTTATACAGAAACTTTGACCTATTTTCCTGAAATAACGAGGTACATGAGGTAAAAGTACATGCTGATATTTACAGTTGGATCCGTAAGTATTTGGACAGTGACACACTGTTTGTAATTTTTTTCCTCTGTAAACCACCACAATGGATTTGACCCGAAGCAATAAAGATGTGATTAAAGTGTAGACTTTCAGCCAAGGGCTTTCATTCAAGGTGTCTAATAAAAATGTTGCATTAACCATTTAGGAATTACAGCCAATTTTTTTTTTTTTTTTTAATTTTTTTTTTTTACAGAGTCCCTCCAATTTCACAGGCTCAAAAGTAATTGGAAAATTGACTGATAAGCAGTTTCATGGCCAGGTATGGACTGTTTCCTCATTATTTCATGACAACTTAAGAAGATAAAAGGTCTGGAGATGATTCCAAGCGTTCAATTTGCATTCCGTAACGAACTCTCAACACACGGTCCAAAGAGGTGTCGATGCAAGTGAAGGAAGCCGTCATTGGGCTTAAAAAAAAAACAAAACAGACCTATCAGAGAGATGCCAGAAACTTGGCCAAATCAACAATTTGGTACGTTCTTAAAAAGAAGGAACGCACTGGTGAGCCCAGCAACACCAAAAGCCCTGGAAGACCACAGAAGACAACTAAAGTGGAGAATTATTTCCTTGGTGAAGAAAAACCCCTTCACATGATCTAACACGAGAACACTCGAGGAGGTATGCTTGTCTTTGTCAAAGTCTACACTCAAGAGACACCATGAAAGTAAATACAGATGGATTACCTCAAGATGCAAACCACTGGTAACACTCAAGCACAGAAACACCACATTACACTTTGTTAAGAAAAAAAAAAGAAGCCTCCCAGTTCTGTAGCAAGACACCTTGTACAGATAAAACCAAGATGAACGTGTACCAGGATGATGGGAAGAGAAGAGCATGGAAAATGAAAGGAAGGACTCACTGGTGTTTATTGATGATGTCACTGCTGATAAAAGGAGCAGGATACTTTCTGCACTGATGATGCATAATCGATAGGACGGCTCTTCACAGTACAGATGGATAAAAACCAAAACCTACTGCGAAACAACTCAAGAGCTTCTTAAAGCAAAGACATGGAATGTTCTTAAATATCCAATAATCTTAACCCAATTGTGCATGCTTTTCACTTACTGAAGACAAAACTGAAGACAGAAAGACCCGCAAAAAAACAGCAGCAACTGAAAGCGGATGCAGTAAAGGCCTGACCTCGAAGGAGGAAAGCGTTTAGTGATGTCTATGGGTTCCAGATTTCACGCAGTCATTGACTGCAAAGGATTTGTATCCGAGTATTAAAAAATAATCCTTATATTTATAATTATGCTAACTTGTCCAATTACTTTTGAGCCGGTGAAAATGCGAGGACTCTGTGAATAAAAAAAAATGGCTGTAATTCCTAAATGGTTAATGCAATATTTTTGTTAAACTCCTTGAACTATCATCTGAATTTGGTCTGTGTAGTACACAATGGCAGCGTCTTCTCACTTAACATCACTCACTTAGAAAGCTTTGTGTGGCGTCCCTGACTAAGCTGCCTTGTATAGAAATGGGACTCTTACCTAATAATGAGGCCGCGCTGTTTATGCTTGAGAATTTCTGGAAACGTTTACATAAACAGTATTTATTTCCATTTGTTCAGCAGAAACTTAGAAGTGTGGCAGAATCCAATCCAATTACAGATTGGTCATTAAAAGTGCATTAATTGTCTCTGACAATAAACTAGCTAGATTTTTTTTTTTTTACTCCTTAAACCCACCCGAATTCCCACCCATGCACACAAAGCTACACCCTCAAAATCTACCAGAGAGTTCACTTGGAGTTAGCATTACCAAGGATTACCATGGCACCACTTTCAAGCAAGGAAGAAAGCTGTTTATTATGAACAATTCAATAAAACTTTATTTGTGTAGCCCTTTTTACAACGGACGTTGTCTCAAAGCAGCTTTACGGAAATGTATAAACACAGGATGGAGATTTTAAGTGTGTGAGTTTATCCCTATTGAGCGAGACGGTGGTGACGGTGGTGAGGAAAAACTCCCCGAGATGATACGAGGAAGAAACCTTGAGAGGAACCGGACTGAGAAGGGAACCCGTCCTCATCTGGGTCACGACGGATAGTGTGAGAGTAAAAGAAAGTTAACTATGGGTTTTATATGAAGTCTGTTTGTTGAACTAGTCCACTGTTCACTAAAGGAGACCTGAGTGTAAAACTGCATGTGGTAATCGCAGTCCCAAGGACATCGCTGCAACCGTAGTCCCAGCGACCACAGCGAGAAAGTTCATTATGGTTTTTATATGAAGTCTAGAGTCAAGTTAGTTGAATTAGTCCACTGTTCACTAAAGGAGACCTGAGTGCAAAACTGTATGTGGTAATTGCAGTTTTGGTAATTTGGTGTGGTAATTGCCGGGGCCTTAGAGACAACCGTAGTCCCAGCAACCACAGCAGCGAAAAATGTCCATCTGGAATTGGAGTAGATGAGAGCTCCATCCAGAGCTCTAAAAAAAGTACCCAATGGGTATAAAAGTACCAACATGGGTATAAAAGTACCCAATAGTGTTTCTATAGGCTAGTTTATATTAAATGAACAAATGGCTACAGCACTGCTTGCCAATCATGAGACATCATCTGTTTTTTGCACTTGGCAATTTATGATATGCCATTATGATTCACTTATGCAAAGAGACTTATCATCTAATCATGCTACCCAAGAGCTCTTTGTACAGCAGTGTTTTTGCCAACTTAGGCAACAAACTCAAGTGTCTCCCCTGTCTCCAACTTTTAGCATATTAGCATGACCTGTGCCATTGCACACTCATCATGCCATTCATCTGCTTGATAAACAAGTTATAACACTATAAACACATGGGCTCTTACTGATTTATGAGATTGCTCAAGAGTGCCTTCACTGTCCTGTTTTTCTTTATCGTAAAATCTCATCAATGTTCGGCTGACTGTCTCTATCGGTGTTAGCATTATTAGTTAACTCCAGTGTTAACTAGCTAACCCTGATAGCGACAGCTGAAAAACTCATGAGAGTTCATACTGATTTTCTATTGTGAGAATGCTCAAGTCGACAGTCTTGTTGTCCTACTTTTTTTTTGTGTGTGTGTGTGTGTGTGTGTGTGTGTGTGTGTGTGTGTGTGTGTGTGTAATATGCTCTCACAAACTTTTCAGGTGACTGTCACTATCAGTGTTAGCTAATTAGCATCGCTAACATTGTTAGCATCATGGTAGTTGCATACACTACCTTATCTGGATCTCTAAGCGATAAAAGATATGTATGTGATTCTATATGTATAAACATGCACTCAAGCTGTTCAATACTTTATACAGATTTCATTTACATACTTTACTCATTCTAGGTCCAACTTCATCCCCTTTGCTAGTAACAAGTTTCTCTGTGTTCTAAAAGCACTACTAATATTTCTTATAGTTTTTGAGTGTTACTTATCATTACATTTTGTGAAATCATGGCATGATGTTTTGCTCAAGGACCTTGAGGAGTGTCAATAAAAAGACTGACAGGAGGTCCATTTAAACGCAGACAAGCACCTGCCAAGGACCACAGCTTTCTCAGCCACATAATACACTTGTGCTGATTTGTTTTTAATCACGTTGTAAATATTTTCCAGGTTATTTGTACCTATAAGAAAAAAAAATCGACTATTGCACCTTTACGGGTTTGATCCAGGACCCTGGGAGTACTGGGATTTGAACACCCCTTTTAACTTTTACTCCCCAATGAGCTCAAAACCATGATATTTAAGTGCATTTATTATTCACTGAAAGGGCCAATAAAAACTGATATGACATACAAAGAGTAGCAAAACAGTGATGCCAAAAAGTGATTTTGTGTGTGTGTGTGTGAGAGAGAGAGAGAGAGAGAGAGAGAGAGAGAGAGAGAGAGAGAGAGAGAGAGACACCTTTATCATATTTGGCACTGTATGTTTGAACCTTGTTCATAAAGACACCACATATGCTACCATGATGTCATTTAATATGAATATCTCCAATGCCACAGCGTTGATAGATCATGGGGAAAGGAACTTATATCAGAAGGGACTCTGACCCCAGGGTGTAAAGATCCATGTTGTATTCACTGACGTCTTGATTTGGGCAGAATAATTCACCCTGTGTCCAATGACTCAGATAATGATAATGAGTCTTTAGTGATCACATATACATTACAGCACAGTGATCTTCCTTTCTTCGCATATCCCAGCATGAACCCCTGACCTTCTGATCAGTGACCCAGAGCCTTAACCCCGAAGCCACCACAAATAAAGATAAAGCTTACAATATTGTTCTTCTTTTGTCTTTTGTCTTGTACTGACCCAGGTGATCTATATCGATTTAATAGATTTGATATATAGATATGCATTCGTACTACATTAGTGGTTGGAAATTGTGCTTTATTTTAAATTACCCAACATATTATTATTAATATATCTTATCTTCTCTCACTTACCAGCAATATGAACAAGATTTATGGACATAAATACACTAAACCCCTTTGTTACATTGAATAAAAGAAAGTTTATTTATTTATTTATTTATTTATTTATTTTTTTAAGGCACACAATGAGATGAAAAGAGAAAGAGAAAAGAAGACTATTGTTTAGGATGGTTGGCTGACTAAAGGTCACTCACTCAAAGAGCAAAGCTTTGACTCAGCCTGGTGTCAGCAAGGGCTACAGAACAGCGTCTATACAAATATACAACTATTTTAAAAATTAGAGTTTGACTTCAAATATTGACAAATCATTAGCACGATAGTTGCGTACACCGTGCACTGGTGTGTCCGAAAAGTACGGGACGTCATGCGAAGTAGGAATCAGAAAGAAGGAACTTCTGCTCAAAGGTTCAAGTTACAGTACCGCTGACATTCTTCTGTCCAACTTTATAGCAAAAGGAACGCTTTCTCCTTTATATGGTTCTCGGGGGAGTTACATGGTTTTTGTTCGCTGTTAGAAACACTGCTGACATTGAAAGGTTTTTTTCTTTTGCTTTTCTTTCTTGCTCAAGGAGGAGAAGTCCTGTGTTTAATGTAGCACTATTAACTGTTTGTGCCCATGTAGGGTTGCCAACTCAGTGTGACCAAATCGTTGTTACTCATCCATATGCTGATTTGTTTTTTTTTTGTCCGCAGGTTGTAGATTTGGCTTTATGATACGCATTAGATTAAGTATATCAATAAGGTATATATATCCGCATTCAAGCAAAATAAGATATTCATGCCTTTTCAAGTCTTTTACCGAACTGACCCTATGAAAATTGCTAAACCTATCAGTCTTATTTACTTATTCTTTAAACAATACATTTAATATATAATCAGGTTTGGGGAGTAACGGAATACGTGTAACGGCGTTACGTAATCAGGATACAAAAAAGAAAAGGTAACTGTAATCCGTTACAGTTACGTGAAAAAACAAAGTAATCAGATTGCAAGTACATTTTGTAAAAAAAATTATTAAAAAAAGCGGAGTACTATCAGGATTACATTTTTTTTTCATTTAACACCAAAGAAATGAATCTTTTTTTTTTGACAGAACACGATAGAGACAGCTGCTTGATTACAGTTCTGGTTCTCTCTCGCCAGTCGTGGCTCACGTGAGCAACCTCCTGGTGCCTGTGTAAATAAATTTTGCACAAAGTTAATTTGGTAGAAATGAACACACATCGTTCTCTGAAATGCTTTTGTCAGAGTGACCACACGTCCTCTTTTTCAGACCTTAAAAAAGCGGCTAAATTTGAGGAAATGTCTGAGATTTGGCTTTAATTTCATTATGATGTGCTTATGGTCTAATACGGCATCATGTGTGCGCATGTTTGCATCGCTTTAACCTCTCTCTGTAAGTCCCGCCTTCTCACACACCGGTTGGTCGATTATAAAAGACTTGCAGCAACTATTGGCCAAATTCCTGCCTCTCAAACGTTAGCCTTCTCTCAGAGAACGCGTGAAGGTGAAGCGCTGTTGTGTTCGGCGTCAAACAGTTGCTTAATAGCAGCAAATACCAGCTGTCCTGAGTTCAAAACAACACCCATGACCATATAAGGTCATTTTTAATTTCACGTTATCGCATTGCTTCGTATTACACGGCCATTCGAATGTGTAAATGATGGCAGAAGGTTCACTCTCGGCATCTGAGACTTTTTTTTGTTGAGAATTTTATTCCATGGACGTTCAAAAGAATGTAGGAAACGTGTAAAACGTGGGCAGAGTGAAACCAACTTTATTTATATATATATATATTTATATTTATGTGATGCTAATAGCGCGTCTTTTTCAGTGTATTTGAATCTGCATTTGTAGTAACATGAAATGTTTCTATGAAACCAGCATAAACGTGCATCTGAGAAATCTGCAGGAATTATGTGATGCGATCATGTCAACATGGACCAGAATCTCAAAGGAATGTTTCCAACATCTTGTTGAATCCTTGCTACGAAGAATTGAGACTGTTGTGAGAGCAAATGGAGGTCCTAGACAGTATTAATATATTATTCCTAATAAAGTGCTCGGTGAGTGTACATATACAGTCGCTTTAGACTAATTTTGGCTTAGAATGTTTACTCAGACAGTGTGGAACAATGTTTCATGAGTTATCTCATACTGTAATATTAATACGTGAAGGTTTCAGTATGAGCCCAAGCTTAATACTGTATATATCTAACCCAGAGCACACTTTTAAAACATAAAATATTTTCCCATTGTGTTTTTAAGAGCCTGAAATCACTGAGCTCATCTTATCTGAACAGGAACATTGCTGGAATGAAAACCATTTTAAGAATGTAGCAAAGAGTTGTCACATCCAAATCCACCACTAAGTCAGCAGCCACAAAGAACCCACAATCCAGTCCAGTCTAGTCCAGTTCAGTGTGGCCCTCTCTCTCACTCACATGCTGAATGAACTCACCTGTTTCCCTTTAAACATTATTTACATTTGTGTATTTATACTTGTGTAGTCACCTTTGCTAGAATTTCTATTTCAGTGTGCATTTCTGAGTGTTGGGTTCTCTGTACTCACTGGTTTTACTGGTTTTCAGTTTTTGCTTCTGCCTCTTTTTTATGTTGTGTTATGTTGTGTTGTGTTGTGTTATGTTGTTATGTTATGTTACGTTATCTTGTGTTATGTTATGTTATGCTGTGTTATGTTGTGTTGTGTTATGTTGTGTTGTTATGTTGTGTTATGTTGTATTATTTTATGTTATGTTATGTTGTGTTATGTTGTGTTGTGTTATGTTATGCTGTGTTATGTTGTGTTGTGTTATGTTATGCTGTGTTATGTTGTGTTGTGTTATGCTATGCTGTGTTATGTTGTGTTGTGTTGTGTTGTGTTATGTTGTGTTGTGTTGTGTTATGTTGTGGTATGTTATGCTGTGTTATGTTGTGTTATGTTGTGTTGTGTTGTGTTGTGTTGTGTTGTGTTATGTTATGCTGTGTTATGTTGTGTTATGTTATGCTATGCTGTGTTGTGTTGTGTTGTGTTGTGTTGTGTTATGTTATGCTGTATTGTGTTGTGTTGTGTTATGTTGTGTTGTGTTGTTATGCCGTGTTATGTTGTGTTGTGTTATGTTATGCTATGCTGAGTTATGTTGTGTTGTGTTGTGTTATGTTGTGTTGTGTTATGCTATGCTGTGTTATGTTGTGTTGTGTTGTGTTATGTTGTGTTGTGTTATGCTATGCTGTGTTATGTTGTGTTGTGTTATGTTGTGTTATGTTGTGTTGTGTTATGTTATGCTATGCTGTGTTATGTTGTGTTATGTTATGCTGTGTTATGTTGTGTTGTGTTATGTTATGCTGTGTTATGTTGTGTTGTGTTATGTTGTGTTATGTTATGCTGTGTTGTGTTATGCTGTGTTATGCTGTGTTATGTTGTGTTGTGTTATGTTGTGTTATGTTATGCTATGCTGTGTTATGTTGTGTTGTGTTGTGTTATGTTGTGTTGTGTTGTGTTATGCTGTGTTGTGTTATGCTGTGTTATGTTGTGTTGTGTTATGTTGTGTTATGTTATGCTATGCTGTGTTATGTTGTGTTGTGTTGTGTTGTGTTATGTTGTGTTGTGTTATTTGTTTGTTTAATTTTAATTTGTCTGCTCTGTTTGCACTAGAGGGACTTTTGTTTATGTTACGTTTATATTTTTGTATTTAATAAATGAACATTCAGTAATTTACCGTTTTCAGGTTAAGAAAGTAAATTCTTTCTGAAATTGTACCTGCTTAGACAGAAGTGAAACAGACAACGTCCGCAGGATAATTGTGGCAGGTTCTCCAAGATGATCAGAGCAACTGATTTCCATATCAAAACGCATGACCGTGTACACAAGAGAATTTATGCCGTTTTAAACGAACATTGAATGAATGTATTTGATGCTTTTATAATATTTTTTAAAATATCGATAAGCAGCTTTGCATTTTCCTGAACTCTTAAAGCTCATATGTAGCACCACTGTGACGGTCAGAACGCTGGCTTGAAAACACAATAGTCTTGAAACCTCTGTTTTAATACGTCCTTCTGTGCATGCATGTTCGCACAATATGTGTACTTGGGTGTTAGATATCACGATGGCAGGTTTACTGTCACAACATCTGTCGCATTATATCTCCACAAACACACACACACACACACGCATACGCACGCCAGAGGCAAGGAGATGTCGTTTCAGATTAGCTTGGGCTCCTGGATTTGTATTTGGGGATGTTTTTGGACAAGACACAGAAGGGCTCTGGTGAGGCTCTCTGCATTCCTGCTTGAATATAAACAGCTTTTTGGAGCAGTCTGATTTCCCAGTGGGTTTTGTGGGCAGTGGCAGATTTCTTATTTCTTGTGACCTCTTCCTAGTTCCTCTGTTTATCACAGAAAACAATAATTATTTCCAGTTCTATAATAACTCCACCTACTGTACTATCATTGCAAGAATGAAACACTTCGCATTCTATTCAATATACATTTATATATATCTCACTTGCATTATTTCATGAGGTGAGATTTTGTAGCTAGATTTTATTTTATTATTATTTTTTTTCCAGAAGGTAAAACAGCAGATGACAGAAGGGAATTCCTGTTGCACAACAATGTCTTTCAGCTTGTTATTCAGCTAGGTGGCATATTTTTGCTCTGGGGAATACTGTCTTGGACACCGTTCAAGTTTCATTTAACACAAATCACCACTGAGGTTCATTGGTTGGGGTTTAAAAACCTTTGTAGTTGAAATAGCAACTCGGGAGTTGCAGAAGGTTAAAGGTCAGTCAAGTGATTTCATAACCTTATTACTGCACATGACTCGTTTTAGTCATCCTTGCTTAATATAACTAAATGTTGAATAAATATGCATCTGCACAATCAGTGATGGGCGTTTTTACTGCAGTTACTGGATAATCATGGCAAAAGCTCATTTCATTTCTCTTCTTTTTTTTTTGCGATGGTGGAACAGGTTCTGAATCCTTGTGTGAGAGGTTCTTGTACTGCAGCTTTCGATCCAGTGAAAATAACTCACGAATCGTGTTTGCATTTTTTTGTCCCTTTGGCGCTTGTAAACATACTGGCCTACGAATAATAACGTTGTCTCGAACAGATTCACTAACCTGTTCTCCAGGACCTGCACAGACTGTCATGCTGAGAATGATAGATGGACTGCAGATAAAATTGCCCACATGTTATAAATATAATGTGGAACATCTTTCCAATACTCAACATGTCATTTCTTCACCGCCACACGAAGAATGAAATATTTCTTTACATTTTGCACACTTGTACTTTCACCAGTGTTTTATGTGCACAAATGGATTCCCTTGAACTGACTTAATTATCTGTGATGGATTTGCTTCCCATTCATGATGGATTCCCACGTTGTGTCTATGTTCCCAGGATAGGATCCATTAACTGGAACCCTGACCAGGATAAAGCACTTACACTGGATGTCTTTCACTTTGTTTTATTTTATTTTATTGTCTTTTGTGACTTTGTACTTATTAATATGAACAAGAATGTATATATTCATAAGTGTAAACAAAGATATTTTTAAATAAATTAATTGACTGGGGGGATTTTTTTTTTTTTTTTGGCACCGCAAATGACCAACACTTTGGTACTTATTAGTACTATTAATACTTTGGGACTATTACTAGGAATTAATTTGGTTTTTGCAGCATTGCGTTTCAATTTTGGTCCAATCTTGGCAAATCGTCTTCAATTCCCAAGGCTACAATGGTAATGTGATGAACTTCAAAATCCTCCATAAATAAAGTCAGGAGATTGTCTAGGCCATGCAAGCACCTTCACATTTACTCAAGAAACCAGTCTTGAGTCATTCTGGCTGTAGGTTTGTTGTTGTTGTCTTGTTGAGATGTTTATCTTCTCCCCAAATTTAGTTTCTTAGCAGTAGATCAAATTATACTCTAATATCTTTATCTATGGGGGTAGTGGTGGCTTGACGGTTAAGGCTCTGAGTTACTGATCAGAAGGTTGGAGGTTCAAGCCCCAGAACTGCCAAGCTGTCTCTGTTGGGCCCTTGAGCAGACTCTTAACCCTCTCTGCTCCAGGGGGCGCTGTGTCATGGCTGACCCTGCGCTCTGACCCCAGCTTCCTGGTATGTTGGGATATGTGAATCTCATCTGTCATCAATATCTCTCACCAACTGGAGACTACAGCCTGGAGATCACTGAGGACGGTACCACTTGAAGTACCATGGAAATGGTTTTGGACGTCAAGTCCACATGGACGTTCTCGCTGCGGTCGCTGGGACTACGGTTGTAGTGATGGCCTTGGGACTGCGATTACCACATGCAGTTTTACACTCGGGTCTCCTTTAGTGAACAGTGGACTAGTTCAACACACAGACTCCATATAAAACCATAATGAACTTTCTTTTACTCTCACACTATCCGTCGTGACCCAGATGAGGACGGGTTCCCTTCTGAGTCCGGTTCCTCTCAAGGTTTCTTCCTCGTATCATCTCAGGGAGTTTTTCCTCACCACCGTCACCACCGTCTCGCTCAATAGGGATAAACTCACACACTTAAAATCTCTATCCTGTGTTTATATATTTCTGTAAAGCTTCTTTGTGACAATGTCCGTTGTAAAAAGCGCCATACAAATAAAATTTTATTGAATTGAATTTAATTGCAAAGAAAATAATTTCACTGTGTTGTAATGTATATATGACCAATAAAGACTCATTATCATTATCATTATCATTATGTCTTGGTACATTGCTCCATTCATGTTTCCTTCAATGACGTGTAACACCGCAGTACCATTTGCTGAGAAGCATGTCACGATGCTCCCACCTCTGTACTTCATTGTCGGTATGGAGTTCTTGGGATTATACACACAACCTTTCTTTCTCCAAACATGACGAGATGAATTCCAAAGAGTTCTATTTTTCTTTTCTCTGACCGGAGTTTGTTTCAAAAAAGTGGTGATTAATGTAAATGTTTTAAGACGCGCATCTCTGTGCTTTTTGTTTTTAGCAGAAGAGTTTTGTATGGGGTGCAGGAATGGTATAGTGTATAATAGTGCAGTACTTCCTTATTATTAATAGTCTGAGAGCGTGTTTGGAAACCTTACATGGTGCACTTGTCTGGGGATGATTTAGTTGTGGTACCACAAACTTTCCACCTACAGTACATGTTATCAAACAGTTGTACTGACAGGGATATTTAACTATGACTCTTTTAAGAGAATTTTAAGAAGCTCCTTCACTTCCACCACTTTTATGTATATCTTCCCAAGCAGTGTATGCACAATGTATGAATGTACTGTTTGTATGCATTTCTCAGCATCATGTAGGGATAGCATATCTTTTTTTTCCATCCACCCATCCATCTTCTATACCGTTTTATCCTTTTCAGGGTCACAGGGAAACCTGGAGCCTATCCCAGGGAGCATCGGGCACAAGGCGGGGTACACCCTGGACAGGGTGCCAATCCATCGTAGGGCACAATCACATACACATTCACACACTACGGACACTTTAGACACGCCAATCAGCCTACCATGCATGTGTTTGGACTGGGGGAGGAAACCAGAGTACCCGGAGGAAACCCCCGCAGCACGGGGAGAACATGCACTCCACACACACAGGGCCACGGTGGGAATCGAACCCCCGACCCTGGAGGTGTGAGGAGAACGTGCTAACCACTAAGCCATGTCTTTTTTTTTTTTTTTTTTCTTTCTCAAATTATAATATGCAGTTCAAATGGAAGGGAATCTGTTGAACTACTCATCACCTACGTATATGTATGCTCTGCCATTTAGGCTAGATAAAAGGCTTTCAGGCTACTCTCTTGGCACACACCGTCTCTGAAACTGCGTCCCTGAAACTCATAAAGTTTCAGGCGTGGAATAACATTAGAATTTTTGATTAGTCTGAATGAATGAATAAACGAATGCACCTTAACTAACATTGTGACAGCAGAAATCATCTGAAGCAATACTTATTCCTTATTTATATTCACTTTAATTCAGCTTATTTATTTTGTGTATTCATGTTAATTGACTGAATATTTTAAAACGCTATTTTCTTTCTTAAGGTTATATCCTATTTACAGCCCTAACCATAAACAAGCAGTAAACTGCCTAACAAATATGTTCTCTGATACTTTGAATGAGTCTCCACCTGGTGGTGAAAGTAGTACTAACAAATTCACCAAATCACCTTTTCAAAACTCCACAAACACGTGTTTTCCTCTAGAAGTTTCTGTGTATACTTGACATACTAAATATTTTTTAGTTACTGTCCTTTAGTTGATCGTGTACGCAGACTATTATTGATACAATTCAGTCATTTTTTTATTCACTCTTTCCATGGCATGGAACATTGAACAGTGCTGCATTGTAGAAAAGAACATTTTATCCACAGACTCACACGGCGAGCTGGAGCTCTGCCAAAACTCATCACTTCAGCCACCAGTCATCTGCAGGGGCATTGGTGGTAATAATGTTCCCAGGAAAAAGGGAAGGCTGGTTTGTGAGCACATGCTGGAAATGGGGCAGGTGATGGCCCTAAAAAGCATTATCCAGGAAGTATAGCTTCTGTGGTCTCCTCCCTGATAGGAGAAGAGTTAATGCAGGAGACTGAGTGCATCAACCTTGGAACCTGGTTGATATGAGATTGAAAACTGAAACAAAGAGAAGAAAACAGCCTATGTAGCTTGTCTGGGGGTAAACTGCTTAACCCTACAGTGCTTCACGCCAGTGGCTTCATTCCTTTAAACCCATTTTCTTTGCAAAAAGCCCTCTGTTGAGAAGAAGACCAATGGGTGGTGCTTTGGGGAGTTTTCTTGTCATTGGAACAATCTGTCCCAGAGGTATCAATCTCTGGGACAAATAGCAGTGCAGAGTCACGCTGGTTTAGGATGGGAGCAGTGGTGAACATTTTCACAAGTTGTTGGAAGGTTTGATCAGCGTGTGAATTCTAGGCTTGGTTGTAATGGAACGGTAATGGAGATGAATTCATGATTTCAATTATGGTGCTTCTTATTAGGCTCAAGGGGATGTTCGATACAGGAGAGAAAACATTGTAGGGACCAGATAAGCCCAAAAATGATGGGAAAATTGTGTGAGATGGTAATCAGAAATGAGTGTTTAAATTATAACAGACATATATGATACATGACAGTGACCTTCCAGTGGGTTGGCCATCCAGAGCATGAAAACTTCAGAGGCTAGCTACAGAGTTCTTTGTATAGGCTCTGGTTAGTAAAGTGTCCTGTTGCTCTTGTAACTGGGCTTCATCCATGATTTGTATCCCAGATCCTGTCGGGAAATTGCATGGGTTTGGATGCAAACTCAGGGTTTTATTTAAAAAAGATCTAAAAAGAAACAACCAAAGGGAAGGCAGACATAATCTGCAAACATACTTAGCTAAGCAAGGGCTAAATTGTACACTAAAACAATCTATACTGTAACCAGGCTGGCAGTATCAGAACGAGGGCTTGAAATAATCATTTGTACGAAGTAGACGTCACAAAGAATTGGAATTTGACGTGTGAATTTGAAGCTTTCTGGTACTTGTGAACAGGGAAGTTGAGTTCAGTCCACTGACTGAGTGACCCAATGTACTAAGCTAGGTGTTTGAACAAATTGTTATCAATTGTAAGTTGGTTTTGTACTTTAGTCTAATCATTACGAATGCATGAAAACATTTCCAAATTGGGCTGTAGAAATATATGCTTTTGCATGTGGTAGCATTCGAAGAAGAAACGCCATGAGAACCAGATTTACATTACAGTTTGGTCGACAATGAGAATTGTTGTGCAAACTTTAAGAAGGGTTTGCTTGTTAGCAACTGTATCGATGTGTAAATGTGTCAAACCTCAGCTATATGGAATACCCCAACCAGAATACAGCACATGAAGACTTAATCATCAGCACTTGGCTCTGTAGCTCTTTCTGAGTTTGGAAACTACAGTGTGATTTGTCATTTGTTTTGAGAGAAAATACTGATGCCCTTGAGCAATGATGCCCTTGAGGAATGAGGAGCTGATATGGGTAAGCAGGACACACACACACACACACACACACAATTTAGTTAAATAGTATAAGGTATGAGCGGTAGTGCCTGGTACTTCTGGTACTGTTGATCACTTTGTCTTGCACATGAGAACACCACCGGAACTACGACTAGCGTAAGTTTAACGCTAATTTCTCTATAATGTGATCGTAATAATCATTCGTGTCCTGTGATTACAGAAAGGACTTACTGCTTTTTCTTACTATTGATGAAAAAGATATTAGTCAAGAATGTCTTAATCAAATTCTGGTGGAATTGTAGTTTAGTAAGGAACCTTTGGGACGCCTTTAAATACAAATCATTCGTTATTTGTATTTATACTATACTAAACTTTGGTCATTTTATCATTATGTAATAATACAATGATCTACTGCCTAGCTGAAAGATTTACATTCTGATAATACAAAGTGAAGTGTATCTTCTAACAAGCAAGTCGTTTAATTAAAGACACAATGTAGCTCAATCAACACAAACTCATCGGATTTGGACTGGTTTACGTTTTCTACCTGTCGAACAACTTTCTTCTTATCAATATTATTATTATTATTGTTATTATTATTATTAATAATAATAATAATAATAATAATAATAATAATAATATACATACTTACTTACTTACTGTATATTATAATGACTACTGTATTATCACTGCTTCATCTTGCTTAGTTGTAAAATAAAAATATGAATCATTTTGGAATGACATGTTTAACATAATCTAAAATACGTGTTTATATAAACTAAGCTATTACAGTGTACCACTACAGAATAACTGACCAGTCTTCAAGTAAAATCTTGTAAAAAAAAAAATAATAAAAAAAAAAAATAAATAAATAAAAAGACTTTTTACACCGGGGCTAAAAAGTAGATCTTAAAAGTACATTACATTACGGCGTTTGATAGACAGCTTTATCCAGAGTGACTTGCAATTATCTCATTTATACAACTGAGCAGTTGAGGGTTAAGGGCCTTGCTCAAGGGCCCACCAGTGGGAGCTTGGCAGTGCTGGGATTTGAACTCACGACCTTCCGATCAGAATTCCGACGCTCACTCACCTCAAAAGACATCGGTAATACCATTAGGGCAGTATTGCAAGTTAGCATTTTTTTTTTTTTTTAAATAAACCAGCAGAATAAATTATTACCTGAGTTATATCTAACATACAGGGCCACCTTCAAGTGCACATGAGTCTGATGTTTGATCAGACAGACTGGCATCAAATGAATTCGAAAAATGATTTGCAGATATTTTGAGAGTCTTTTATCTCTGGAGCCCAAACAAGATTTCTTACAGTGCACATGAACATGTCCTTCTCCTTTAGCTAGAGTTACCCGGCCAAAATGCACAATTTCTGTATGTTGGGGAAAGAGTTGCTCTATTCCGATCTCTTAGCGCTTTGTTTGTGCAGGGCTGTGATGTGAGCTTTCTCGCTCTAAGGTAGCAAGCTAGCTGGTTAAAACTCGCTACACACAAGCTGTTGTTGAACAGAAAGAACTACTCTGCTTTTATATTTCAGTACACTGATGTGTGTGAAAACTGGAGCATAATAATGTCTGAAACTAGCAGCTCCCACTGTAAATTACTATTACAAGCTAAGTCACAGTAGCTCAGAGGTACATATTAAAAAAAACAAAAAATCTTTCTTGAGTATGCATGCATACTGTTTGCACAATAATAAACTTAGAAACTACAAGATTACATTACTTGTTGGCAATACTAGTCCTGCACTAATATTGGCACCCACAGTAAGTATGAGCAAGGAAGGCTGTGAAAAATTGTCTTTATTGTTTAACCTTTTGATCTTTTGTTAAAAAAAAAAAATCACAAAAATACTCTGCTCAACAATTATCGGCATCCCTAGGAATTCATATGAGAAAAATATATTTTAAGTGTATTCCGATGGATATTTAAAAAATAATTTTTAGCACACCTGGGGGACTAGGAACAGGAAATTGTTCAACCATGACTTCCTGTTTCACAGGGGTATAAATATGAGGTAACAAACAGGTCAAATTCCCTTAGTCATTCATAACAGTGTTTAAGAACAAGGAATATATGGGAGTCTATAAGAAAATAATACAAGCATTGAAAATGCACATTTCCACCATCAGGGCAATAATTAAGAAGTTCAAGTCAATTGGAAATGTTATGAATCGAACTGGAATTGGACGCGTGTCTATATCGTCCCAACGCACTGTGAAGAGGACGGTTCGAGTGGATAAAACATCTCCAAGGATCACAGCTGGTGAACTGCAGAAGTTAATTGCGTCTTGGGGTCAGAAAGTCTCCAAAACTACAATCTGAGGTCACCTTGTGAAGTCACAAAAAGCCTCTACTCTCATCCAGAAACAAACTCGAGCGTCTTCAGTGTGCAGACACGACTGGAACTTCAAACGGGATCGGGTTCTACGGTCAGATGAAACCAGAATAGAGCTTTTTGGTAATAAACACCAGAGGTGGTTTTGGCGCACACAGAGAGGTAGCCATATGGAAAAGTACCTCATGCCCACGGTTAAATATGGAGGTGGATCTTTAATGTTCTGGGGCTGTTTTTCTGCCAGAGGACCTGGACATTTTGTTAGGATACATGGCATCATGAACTCCATCAAATATCAACAGATATTAAATGAAAACCTGACTGCCTCTGCCAGAAAGCTTCAAATGGGCCGTGGTTGGATCTTCCAGCAGGACAATGATCCAAATCATCATCAAAATCAACACAAAAATGGTTTACTGACCACAAAATCAAGGTCCTGCCATGACCATCCCAGTCCCCTGACCTGAACGCCATAGAAAACCTGTGGGGTGAACTGAAGAGGAGAGTCCACCAGCGTGGACCTCGAAATGTGAAGGATCTGGAGAGATTCTGTATGGAGGAACGCTCTCAGATCCCTCACCATGTATTCTCCAACCTCATCAGGCGTTATAGGAGAAGACTCAGAGCTGTTATCTTGACAAAGCGAGGCAGCACAAAGTATTGACTAAAAGGGTGGCAATAATCATTGCCCACCTATATTTAACAAAGATATTTTTTATAAACCTGTGTTGTGTTTGCAATTCTTTGATATCCATGAGAGCAGAGTATTTCTGTGAATTTTATGAACAAAAGATCAAAAGGCTAAACAATAAAGACAAATTTTCACAGCCTTCTTGGCTCCTATTTACCAAGGGTGCCAATATTAGTAGAGGGCGCTGTAGCACCAGGGTAAAACCCAAGGGCGAAAAGTCTAGAGACTCCATTTTCTGTTCCTTTAAATTATAAAGCAGCATCTCACTCCACAGAGACTCACGCCTGTGTTTTTCTTTTTTTTCTTTCACCCCTATGCTGTCTTCTTCACTAATTAGATGACAACATCATCTGATTGGTCCAACGTGACCCTCCACCTGCAGGATTCATTAACTCATGCTCTGAATGATTTCCTGAAGCAATGGCAATGGAACAACACACAGGCTGAACGTGACCTAAACGCCCGACTGGCTGAAGAAAACCTCGACAACGTTATCTGGTACCTAGTGGTAATGATCGGGATATTCGGCTTCATTGTCGTGGCCATTCTAGTGAGCACGGTAAAGTCCAAACGCAGGGAGCACTCCAATGACCCCTACCATAAGTACATTGAGGGAGAATGGAGTTCCCAGCCTCAGATTCAAGGATACAACCAGAGCTACGTCATCTCCAACCCAAGCACCAGCACCTTTGATGGACCTGGCTCACCTTGACCTTCACTCTCTGCTTGAAACACATGTGGATTGATGCATCATCTCTAGCTACTTGATTTCTGTGATTGTATCAATGTCCGTTGGCATTAAGCACCAAGTTCAATGATGAAAAATATGGTGATGGTCAAAAGTGATGCATCACTTGGGCTGACATTCTTATATTCATAAACAAATAAAAACAATAACTGTTTTGCAGACATCATGGCTTGATTTCTTCAATATAACAAGTGCACATAATGTGTAGTGCAATGTGCATTTTATCCTCAGTAGAATTGAATCCATCCATCTTCAACCGCTTACTCCTTTTCAGGGTCACGGGGGAACCTGGAGTCTATCCCAGGAAGCATCAGGCACAAGGCAGGGTACATCCTGGACAGGGTGCCAGTCCATCGCATATACACTCACACACCCATTCATACACTACGGACACTTTAGACACACCAATCAGCCTACCATGCAGGTCTTTGGACTGGGGAGGAAACCAGAGTACCTGGAAGAAACCCCCACAGCACAGGGAGAACATGCAAACTCCGCACATACAGGGCCACAGTGGGAATCAAACCCCCATGCTAACCATTAAACCACCGTGCACCCTGAAATTAGAATAATATTAAAGCAAAATATAGGAGGGCAGAGTGGCTTAGTGGTTAGCACGGTTGCCTCGCACCTCCAGGATTGGGGGTTCGATTCCTGCTTCCACCCTGTGTGCCACAGACATGCACTGTAGGCTGATTGACTTTTCAAAATTGTCCATAGTGTGTGAATATGTGTGCAATTTTTGCCCTGCGATAGGTTAACAACCCGCTCAGTGTGTCCCCCAACTTATGCCCCGAGCTCCCTGGGATAGGCTCCAGGCTCCCTACGATTCCATGTAGGATAAGTGGTATGGAAAATGGATGGATGGATAAAATGAAAGAATGTTTGATTCCTTTTGCGTTAACTCGTCCGTAAAAAATAGCAAAAATTTCCAAAAGAACTAGATTTCCAAGAAGAATAAGACATTCTACAACATATAGCATAACCTCCACAGCGCCCTGATCTCAACATCATAGAGACTTGCAGAGACAGAAGCAAGTGAGAGCCATTGAATCATAAAGAAATGTGGATATTTCTCCAAAACGCTTGGATTTCCTACAGTGGATTTCCTTATAAAACGACACTACAGTGTAACCAAGAGAACTGGTGCGGTTTTAAAGGCGAGATTTGCTTTAGCTTTTGCCCTACTTCTGCTCTTTATACTGATTTTTATTCTTCATTTTGTGCCTGAGACTTTTCACAGTATCATATAGCATATCAATCACCATTTAAAGACTGGAATCCAACTAAATGACAGAATATATGCTCAGAGTTATCCATGTAGGTTCAATGGTAACACCTAGATGGTAAATGGTCTGCACTTATATAGCGCTTTTATCCAAAGTGCTTTACACTGTGTCTCATTCACCCATTCATACACAGTAGTGGACCTACCATGCAGGGCGCTAACTTGCCATCAGGAGCAACTTGGGGTTCAGTGTTTTGCCCGAGGACACTTCGGTATGTGGAGTCACATGGGCCAGGAATCAAACCTCCAGCCCTGCGATTAGTGGACAACCCTCTCTACCACCTGAACCACAACCACCCACAGATGACAATGAGAAGCACTGAGTATCAAGTTTCCTGTGCTACAAATAACACCAGAAATATTCATCATGATCACTGACCATATTCATTGGCAAACGATTAAAATAGCTATCATTTTAAGATGGAAAGACCTTAACAAAATATATATATATATATGTTTAGAAATTTCAGAACTTTCAGTAACTAGTCATGATGTCTGGTAATAATACTTTACATTTGCAAACTTCTAAGAATAACGAATCATTATATAATCATATATCGGAAATCTACTGTCTCCATGGCAGAACAATAATGTTTAGTTGCTTTTGCTAAGTTGCAGCTGTCTGGATCAAATCTGGCAGTCTCCTCAGAGGGTTTCTCCAGACTCTGAGGGTCACTGGGGTAAGGCAGCAGGCTTCTTGAGGAATGGATTTATCTGTGGCCAATTAAGGAGCTAATTCGCCAGCTGTCCTGTTTAAATGACTATTTACGAAGAGAACTCACTCTGTCACTTTATCCATCTACACACTCTTGCATGCGTGCGTAAAGTTGAAGGCCTCCACTGGTAGAAATTCCTGTTTGCTAATGACTACTGCGATCAGTAACTTCATTATCAAACTCATCCTGCTCCTCCAGTATGTGACTGTTTAGCTAAAGTATGCTGAGATACACATTCTTACACACATCTTACATAATACGCACATACTATTTCTTATTGCATGCACACACACACACACACACACACTGGCACTGAGCAGTTCATTGCCAGGGCTGTGTGCACTTAATTCTGTCTACTTTCCAGTGATACCGCAAGTTTATCAAACAGCCATGTTCACCTCATGATAAAATATAATTTGTATAAGCATAGCCAGTGTTCTACATTGTTCCTGCCCCTCGCAGTTTAGCTGGAGTATTTTTAGCTATGAAACAACTGGGCTCCTAAAAAAGACCCGGGAGTGAGTCAGAGGGCTACTACTATGTAAGGTATCCCCCCTCAAAGCCCTTTGCTTTGTCTCCAGCCAAAAGAGAGACGGAAACATTCAGGGCGACTGGGAGAGAGAGAGAGAGAGAGAGAGAGAGAGAGAGAGAGAGAGAGAGAGAGAGAGAGAGAGAGAGAGAGAGAGAGAGAGAGAGAGAGAGAGAGAGAGAGAGAGAGAGAGAGAGAGAGAGAGAGACTGGACAGACCTGATTATCCATTGGAACGGTACATAAGACCATGAAGATATTTAAAACCTGAACCTACTGTAGAGAATTGTCTTGAATTATATCTTTCAATTTGATCTATCTTTTTTTTTTTTTTTGGATTTCAGCTCTTTGGATAGAAAACCAGACCTGAGTGCGTGAGAATTCTGGCGGTGTGCGTGTGAGATTAATACCCGTGTGCTTGTGTAGTGGCAGCCATGAGGACACCCTCGTTGGTAGTGCTGGTGTGTCTGAGCTTGGCAGGACTTGCCTGGGCGAGGAAAGGCCTGGAGTTCCCCCGCTATGACGGCAAGGACCGAGTGTTGGACATCGACAACAAGAACTACCGCAAAGCGTTGAAGAACCACCAGATGCTCTGCCTGCTCTACCATGCACCAGTGCCGGCCAGCAAGGAGCTGCAGAAACAGTTCCAAATGACTGAGCTCGTGCTGGAGGTGAGAGAGAGAGAGACCAATGAAAAGTGTCAAAACAGTAGGAATAATTGAGGGTAATTGAGGAAAACGGGGATATTTATATAGGGGAATTTCTTTTCTATGAGCATTTCCACAGTACACATTAGCGGTGGTCCAGTATATGACAAAGTTCTGATGTAAATTCAATCAAATGAGGTAATATGACTTACAACTAGCAGAATCAGGAATATTCAATACAGAATGTACTGAACATTTGCGATTAAATTCATATTCCGTTACAATGGAAAATAATGTTAGTCATTTTCAGAAGTGTACATAATGTCAAAGTTGAGTGTGTGTGTATGTGTGTGTGAAGGTCACTATTAGTGCTGGTCACTAAATTTCTATGGTATTTCAACCACAGAAGTGTGTTATATTTAAGAAAATAACTGCCTGTAACAGCTTAGTAAAATCCAGGTTCTGCTAAGACGTTGAAGTTGCCAAATAGTTTGGTTAGAGCTCCCCGTTTCCCACAGTTCTCTGATATTCTTAATTGCTATTCTGATCAGGAACTCCAGCGAGTGCTTTGTTTATTCTTAGGACCCCCTGAATGCTTTTATGTTCATGCTTCAGTTGGTGGATGTTGTACCTAGCTACTCATGTGTCTGTCTTTTCCAACACACAAACACATTTTAGCATTTTAGACCAACACTTACCAGCCTCCACCTTGTGTACTTTGCATCACCTTCCGGTTTTCACTGCACGGCTTAAGAATAGTACTGTTTTTATTAGACATTTTCTATTGGTTACTGGTAAGAACTAAACAATATGTGCCAAAGCCAAACAAATAAAAAAAAAACTAAACAATAAATGAATAAATCTCATTACATTACATTCAAGTGTACTGTATATTGACAGTACAATATACTGTTAAATACATTATATGGCCAAAAGTTTGTGGACACCTGACCATAACACCCATGTGCTTTCTACTAGATTTTGGAGCGTGGCTGTGGGGATTTGTGTTTATTCTGCTACGAGATTATTAGTGAGGTCAGGCACTGATGATGGGCGAGTCCTGGGGCACAGTTGGCGTTCCAGTTCATCCAAAGGTGTTCAGTTGGGTTGTGGTCAGGGCTCTGTACAGGACACTCGAGTTATTCAACTCCAACCTTGGCAAACTATGGCTTCATGGGTGGCTGTGGTTCAGGTGGTAGAGCGGGTTGTCCACTAAGCATAGTGTTGACGGTTCGATTCCCGGCCCACGTGACTCCACATGCCGAAGTGTCCTTGGGCAAGACACTGAACCCCAAGTTGCTCCTGATGGAAAGCTAGCAATGGTGAATGGGTGAAAGCGCTTTGTAGAACTGCTAAGGTAAAAAAAAAAAAAAAAAAGCACTATATAAGTGCAGACAATTTACCATACCATTCATGGAGCTCTCTTTGTGCACAGGGGCATTGTCAGGCAAGAACAGGTTTGGGCCTCTTAGTTCCAGTGAACGGTAATTCTATAACTGTCGACTTTGTGCCAACAGTTTGGGGTGAGAACCACATATGGGTGTCAGGTGTCTACTTTTGGCCATATCATGTATATTAGATTGAATTTGTATTGTTCAGTATGTAGCTTATCCTAATAAATATAGTTGGCTTGTCCTCTAATACATACATTATATTATATTTCACGTACACATACGATATTATATAATTTTTAAAAAAGTGATCAGTTTATTTGCACGTAATACATATTTAACCTTAATGTTAAATATCTTACATCGTAAATCCTATAGTTCACAAGGCTCCTAATTAAAGAAATAATACTAATGGTGAAGGAGATAACACGAATCATTCTTTTTTGCTAGATGCTAGATGACTCACGGCATAAATAACCGAGTTTTGCACTGAAAATGGTAGCGACATCAATTTAGAACAAAATAAGAGAAAGCCATTAAAACTGATTTTTTTGTTTAACACTCGTACTAAAAGGACTTTTTCTAAATGACATGTCCTATTGATCTGCAGATAGCTGCTCAGGTCTTACAGGAAAAGGACATCGGATTTGGAATGGTTGACTCTGAGAAGGATGCCAAGGTCGCTAAGAAACTAGGTAAGACTAAGAGAAGTCCGCAGGCACTATAATTAACTCACAAAGGGTTTACGAGGCTTCACGTCAAGTCTTGCTTAACTGGACAGTGAGAGATAAACCCGGAACCAGAGAACCTACACAGATAGCATGCAAACATCTACAAAACACAAACACTGGCAATGCAGCTTGCTTGCTAATTAGGAAAACGTTAGCACAATGCTTATTTTGTTCACTGTTAATTCAGGGATTAATATCCAGTTTTCATGATCACAAAAGGTCAAAGGGTTCATTCATTTGCTGCCTGACCTACAGTAATCAGCCAAGAAGAAATATTAGGTTATGTTAATAAAGCGCAGGAGGAAGGTTGCATGAAGGTAACCAGAGATGAATCTGTTTATCACATGGTGTAAGAGTGGAGATGGCCAAATGATCACTCTTTCTCTAACAATTTTAAAATATTAACAGTGATGGGCATTTATTTTCAGGTCTACAAGAAGAGGGCAGTGTCTATGTTTTTAAGGTGGACCGTGTAATCGAGTATGATGGACTACTTTCTGCAGACACCCTTGTGGAGTTCCTGCTGGATGTAAGGATTCAGTTTCCTTCTTACCGTTTCTCTCATTGCGTCAGTCCATTTAATTAGCTCGCCTGTGCTGTATGTTGAGCGAGTGCAACGTGCAATGAAGCAGTACTCTGACGTTTTTTTGCAGCTGTTGGATGATCCAGTCGAGGTCATTGGCAATGCTTTGGAGCTGCAGGCTTTTGACCGCATGGAAGAGGACATCAGAGTAATCGGCTACTTCAAGAGTCCGGAGTCGGAGCGTGAGTGTGTGCATTTATGTTTATGTGTGTGTAGCAGCTGGAGAAGTTGAACACAATGCTAGGTAAGAGACGAGACGAGACGAGACGAAGGTTTCATGTGGTTCATGCACACTCCACCAATTAATAGATGTTTGTGAATACACAAGAAATGTCCAGAAACAGTAATATAAGTACACTTATAAGAAAGTCACTAAACACAAGGCTTTATAAAGTCAAAATGAAGTTCTCTTCTCTTCTCTTCTCTTCTCTCTTCTCTTCTCTCTTCTCTTCGCTTCTCTTCTCAGATTTTCTGGCTTTCCATGAAGCTGCTGAGCACTTCCAGCCTTTTATCAAATTTTTTGCCACCTTTGAGAAATCTGTGAGTGCTGTATGTATGTGAGAACTTTTTACCAATTTCTCTTCCTGCCCCATTGTTTCTCACTTTAAAGGAGATCGATCCTGTATCAACATAATTCACTATTGAATACTGCATGACTTTTCTTATCTGCCAAGAGATCTTTTCCCCATTGCATGGCCCTATTACTGTGAAGACCAGTGTACCGTGCACACCTTAATGTTCATGAAAATGGGTTATGAGAACATTTTAGGAAGAATTTTGTATAAGAAAACATTTCTAAGGGAACACGGAGATCTTACACCGCTTCTGTGCCTGCAATTATTTTTTGCTCTGTCGTTTTTCAGGTAGCAAAAGAGTTGACTCTCAAGATGAATGAAGTAGACTTCTATGAGCCTTTCATGGAGGAAGCAGTCACCATTCCAGACAAACCCCACACTGAAGAGGAACTTGTGGCTTTTATCACAGAGCACAGGAGGTAACTGGAGTGACTGGATGGATGGATGGATGGATGGATGGATGGATCAATGGATGAAAGGATGGGTGGATGGATGGATTAATGGATGGATGGATGGACGGTTGGATGGATTAATGGATGGATGGAATGATGGATGGATGGATTGATGGATGGAATGATGGATAATGGATGGATGGATGGATGGATTAATGGATGGATGGATTAATGGATGGATGGATGGATGGATTGATGGATGGATGGATTAATGGATAGAATGATGAATTAATGGATTCATCATTCCATGGATGGATGCATGGATGGATGGATGAATGGATGTGTGGATGGATGGATGGATGTGTGGATGGATGGATGGAAGGATGGATTCATGGATGAATGGATGGATGAATGGATGGGTGGATGGATGGATGGAATGATGGATTAATGGATGGAATGATGAATTAATGGATGGATGGATGGATGGGTTAATGGATGGAATGATGGATTAATGGATGGAAGGATGAATGGATGGATAGAACGATGTACTAATGCATGGATGGATGGATGTATTAATGGATGGAAGGATGGATTAATGGATGTATGGACGAATGGATGTTATGCTTGAGTTAGAACAACAGTCCTCTGATGACATTTTCTTGACTTTCTTGTTTTACTTTCACAGAGCGACACTGAGAAAACTGAGAGCCGAGGACATGTTCGAAACTTGGGTGAGGATTACTCAAATATTTAAAATTTGAAGGAAAGAAAGAACGAAAGAACTCCGTCTATATAACATATTGTTGTGATCAGCATCGATTTTATTTTGTGAAGATTATCTCTAAACCAGGGGTTCTTAAACATTTTGCAGCCAGGAATCCCTTTAACTATAAAATAAATTCCACTGACCCCTAAGTACAGATTTAATTATAACATAGCGTAATCAAACTGTTGGATTATTTAACTATTTATTGGAGACCTGGAGACTTTCCTTTACACTGAGAGAACACATTAGGTCAAGTTATTTTTACTTTATTTATAAACCAACTTGTTTTTGAGTTATTGAGGTTTGGATTAAAAACCAGTCAATGAGGTTAACCATTATGTACAGTATATATCATGGAATGAACTTCAGCAGTTTGTGATTAAACTGAGTGAGTCTTAAGCAAAACCTTCCTGTGGTAGCTGCAGACCCACAAAGATGATTATTTATTCAACTGACTGAAATGTGCTGTTCTGCAGGAAGACGACTTGGACGGCTTCCACATTATAGCCTTTGCTGAAGAGGAGGACCCAGGTGCAGTGCATATAAAACATGTCAAGCTTACGGTGTTAGATTATTTAACTACTGATATAAGGGTCTAGGGACTGCCATGTTCTTTATGCATGTTATTTCTTAGACGGTTTTGAGTTCTTGGAGATTCTGAAAGAAGTCGCACGAGACAATACACAGAATCCTAACTTGAGTATTGTCTGGATTGATCCTGATGACTTCCCTCTGGTCAGTACCCCAAACTCTTACCCATTCAACAATGATATATGTGACAGAAATGGAACTGAGGCATGTTCCCATTGTTTTTTATTTATTTATTTTTCTTTCCTCAGTTACTTCCATACTGGGAGAAGACATTTAAAATTGACCTCTTCAGACCTCAGATCGGAATAGTTAACGTCACAGATGTAAGTACAGCAATAAATAAATAAATAAATAAATAATCTTTGTGTCCAGAACATATGTATTATTAAAAAAGATTCAATACTATATTGATTTGTTTACAACATTATTATTTGTTTTTATAATAAAGTTGTAATGTATTATATTTTGTATTTTTCATATCTTGTGAATTTTTACATAATACATTGTTATGTTAGATTTTCAGTAAGTATAGAGTGAAAATGACCTATTTTAGGTCAGTATACTTAAATATTGGCACCCTGGCCAAATGACATATTTTGTTGATTTTTGAAGTAAACACAAACTCTGCACCTAAATATTTTGAAGTTCAGAAGTCTCAGAAGTTAGGCCTTAATTGAATCGTTACTCAGGTCAAGAATTGTCATTACAAAATGTCAGCTGATGACAGTTCCAGAGTGTAATAAAATCTCACTCTTTAACAAAACTTGTGTTAAAACTCAACATTGGCTTGTTTAAACATCCGACTGGGGATCTGAAAATGAATCTAACTGGCACCTACAATGCAGGGAAAGACTATAAAAAGATTTGAGCTTGCAATTTTCACTGTCCAAAATGTCATGACAGTTATGGGGAGCTGTGGAAGTCAGGGCAAGATCTGGAAGACCAAGAAAACTCTCGGATAGATCTGGGCATAATCCACACATGACAGCAAGGACCTGCAAGACACAGGACACAGGAGTGGTGGTGCTCCATTCTACTCTGTAGCATTGCTTGCACAAACATGATCTGCATGGAAGAATCATCAGAAGGAAACCTTACCTGCAACATGCTCACAAAACGATAAGCCAAAAGCATTTTGGAAACAAATGCTGTGAACTGATGAATTAAGAATGTAACTCTTTGGCTACAATTAACAAAGGTATGTTTGGAGAAAAAAAAAATAGGAGAAGCATTTAATGAATAATATTCCTTGTCAGCTGTTTAGCAAGGGCTGGATCTATTAAGCCTTGGGGTTATGTGGAAGCCAGTGGCACAGGAAATATTTCACAGGTAGATGGAAGAATGGATTTTGTCCTGGATGTACTGTAACATTTAGCAGAATCCATTTTGATTTGTATTAGGAAATAATATCGATGAATTGGCCTAGAGGAATCATCACAGGCATTCAAATTCAAAGTCTGAAAAGCAAAGTAAAAACTGCACTGCAGATCAAACTGATCAGAGTCGAATACTGACACTCGAGGTTGACCTTGCAAGTATATATACCTTGAAATATAAAGATGATTGATTTATTTAATATGATTGTGACCTTTGACCTCTCTGTGATCCATTGCTAGGCGGACAGTGTGTGGATGCAGATAGATAGCGATGAGGATTTGCCCTCTGCTGATGAACTGGAGGACTGGATAGAGGATGTGCTCTCTGGGAAGGTCAACACTGAAGATGATGATGATGACGATGATGATGATGACGACGACGACGATGACGATGATGATGATGACGACGACGATGATGACGATGACGACGACGATGACGATGATGATGATGACGATGATGACGATGATGACGACGACGATGATGACGACGACGATGATGATGATGACGAGTAACCTATAAAGTTGAATTCCGTGGAACCAAAACTTAAGCGGCTTTTACTCGCTCAGGGACATCTAGATCCTGTATGAGCACCTTAATACCGTAATCGTTTTTGCACATCTCAATAAACGTCAAACTTTCGCTCTCATAAATGAACAGAACTCAGTGTAAAACTATGGCAGCATTAACTTATTGGACATATAAATAACTTAATAAATAACCTACTCGGACTGAATTAAAAATATTCCAAATTAAACACCATGTTTTATGGTTCTTTTAGAGCAGTAAATGTTTTTCATGTAATTAAAGCATAAAAATCTTAGTGGAATGAAATGACAGAAATTCTATGTATTGCCCACTGGTGTTCAGACTGTGTCCTGCTGCCATTTTTCAAAGCTCCTAACTATACCTACATAAAACTACAGTATGTGTTCACTCATTCATTCATTCATTCATTCATTCATCTTCCTTAACTGCTTCATCCAGTTGCGTGTCATTGTGGATCCAAACCCACAGTGGAAGGTAGGAGGTAACCCTTTCATACCAATTATCTTTAAAAAAAATACACTGGTTTCATTTTATTCCAGGTTGTTTGCAATATAAACAACATTTCAGATGAAGGTTTTGGGAAGACGTGGCAACACAAAATTGTCCTTCTGAAAATAGAACGCAAATACGAGAGGTCAGGATTACTGGCTAAAATGAATTTCGTTAAGGAAGCCTAGTACTTATTGTGTCCCTGACCTGGATAAAGCAGTTACAGAAGGTGAATGAATGACAGAATTAATTACAATATATGTCTCAAACTATGTGGACAGCTAACCATCACACCCATATGTAGCCGTTCCCCATACTGTGCCCAAAGTGAAGTCCATAAAGATATGGTTTGACGAAATTTATGTGGAAAAAACTCGAGTGGCCTGCACGTGGCCCTGACCTCAACCCCACCGAACATAAAGCAATCTGACTGTGCACCAGACCTTCTCGACTGATATCAGTGCCTGACCTCATTAATGCTGTTATGGCTGAATGAACACAAATCCCCACAGCAGCATCCCAAAATCTAGTGGAAAGCCTTCCCAAAAGAGTGGAGGTTATTCGAACAGAAAAGGGGGACTGAACCTGTGTTAATGCCCATGGTTACGGAATGGGCAAATATGGCTGTGATAGTCGGGTGTCCACATACTTTTGGCCATATAGTGTACTGACTGTAGCTACCTAGATTGAAAGCATGCAATCATGTGATGAGAGGCCTACACATACATAATGACATCAGTACCGGTAAATCAACCAGTGCAGATTGCTAGTCTGATTGTCCTTGCGTCTCAATTTCAGAGAGTCATGAGAAATAATTTTTGGTAATGTTCACATCAACCATCAGAAAATGTGAACGTCTATAACTGCTTTAGAGTCTTTAGAGTTTACGCAGAATGTTACAATAAATTAAAACATCCAGCTGACTGAAAGGCTCCAGTAACTCGGATAACCACTCTGTACAACTCAAGCAGAAAAGCATCTCAGAATGCACAACATGTCGGACCTCGAGGAGGATGGGCCACAACAGTAGAAGACCACGCCGGGTTCCTCTTCTCTCAGACAAGAACAGAAAGCTGAGGCTGCAGTGAGCACAGGTTCACCAAAACTGCACAGGTGAAGACTGGAGAAACGTAGCCTGGTCTGATGGATCTCGATTTCTGCTGAGGAACACAGATGTTAGGGTCAGAATTTGGCAGCAACAGCATGAATCCATGGATCCAACCTGCCTTGTGTCAACAGTCCAGGCTGGTGGAGGTGGTGTAATGGTGTGAGGAATGCTTTCTTGGCTCACGTTTGTCCCATTAACACCAGTCAATCATGGCTTGAACGAGTGTGTAACATAACACACTGTATATCACTAATTTGTCTCAGACATAAAAATTTTATTAGAAACCAGGATGAAGTTTTCTTTTAAGAGCAAACGTATGAGGTGATCAGAAGACAAAGGAAAACAGCGTAAGATCTGAAAGGAGTTCATATTAATGAATGATCTCAGAAGGAAATTTAACACTGTTATATGAATATATATACATGCAAAAAGTACATAAGATGTTTGTACATATACTCATAAATTAAATTCGCACAGACTTATGTACACAAAAATATATATATATACCAATGTAAACAATATAAAACGTACAGGATGACTGTATTCTTTCAGATTTTACAAAAAATAAAAAGGTTTCCTATTGTCATAGAAATCGGCAGGATTAGGTGACGGCTGCCTTTTTCTTCACAAGTTGACAGGGACACATCATATATCATCACACAGAAAGGACACGGAAGAAAAAAAAACTCATTCGTAATCCTATAAATACAAGTAGAAAAGAGTTTTTATTGGCTGTAATGTAAAAAAAATGTTCACTAGGTAGTTTTTCTGCTGCATTTGAATGATTAATGAACCCTTTTGGTGAAAAGGTTTTAAGCCCTCTTACATTAAAAGGTTTATCAAAAAGGTTTAGGCAGCATTCCTGGGCTCGGGTGCCCTACACGGTTTGTGGTCTTACCACAACGATGAAATCCCAAACGAGAAATTGGTGCATTAGAAAAGTTTTGAGGAGTTTATTATTTTTTTTTATTTTATGGACTAAGGTGACACCGTGTCTCATCTTCTCTTGTAAATGTGGTATTAAAGTCGTCCATCATGTCAAATACATTGTCAAACGGTTCCTTTAGGTAACTGTAGGTAATGATTCTGCGGTCACTTCCTTAGTGTCTGTTTTTGTCTATTAGGCAAGTCACATGACATGTAAGACAACACTTCTTAATGATCACAGTTCAGGTTTTACACTTCTGTTCGATGCCTCCATTAATAAACAGCAGCCTTTAATTCTTAAGCATAGCTTACACACATACAGTAAAACACACTCTCACACGTGTATCACACTCAAATACAAAGTCTTGTACATTAATACTTTTCATTTCAAAAAGAAACACACTGCTGCGTATCAAAATATGTCCGATATGAGAACGTCCGATACGGGATTTCTTTAAAAAAAAAAAAAAAGGGAATAAAAGAAAGAAACACCGTTTCTGAGTTTGTGTATAAAAGCGACGGACGCGGCAGAGGGTCAGACGGAGGTCTCTGACTGCACTTGCAGCACGAACTTGTGTGATTTTGGGTGGATGTACTCCTCGCTGATTCTGAGCTGCGGGATAGACTTGCTGCTGACCACCAGGCAGAAGTGGCTGTTTTTCAGCTGGAACTCGGTGCCATGACGCAGTGGGCTGGTGACCGATGCCTCGCTGACGAGTGTCCACTGCAGAGCTCGCCAGCACTCGCTGTTGTACCGCAGAGTCGGACCAGGAGTCAGGTAGCTCTCCAGAAACGCCTGTTGACAAAACATAGCACTGACTGTGCGCTCACGTCGTCCTGCGAAGTTCGTATGTACGAGTCGGGAAGTCGTAATTACGACATAAGGTGCGTTCGAGTCACGTTTATTCGGAGCGAGATGGCGGTCTACGTCCTCTTAATTAACTGCAAAAAAAAATACAGCGAGGTTTTATTAAGTTTTTAAACTCTCCTTCTAGAAAATGAAGAACAAAGAATGCGCCTGAGCTGCGTTTTTTTCTTTCTTTTCTTTTTTGAATCAATTCATGACGCCGCCGTAAAACTTTATCGTTACATATCATGCTGTAATTGAACAACGCTATGGTATTTTGTGCAGGCGATTAGCTTGTTTTATTGAAAATAATAAAACCTGACAATAACGTGCTGCATATAAGAGCTGAAATCAGCTTCTGATAAGAGTAAACATTCAATTTCTGCTAATTTACCACCAGCTACCTTCCACTGATTCCGCCATGTTGTCTTATCGACACGCCCCCAACTGAAAGAGAATCCTGCGTTTCCCCCGCTCGTAATTACGACTTCACGGCATGCGTTTCAACTTGTAAATACGATCTTTCCGACGTGAACTGAACGCACCGTGAGCACAGAGTGGAGACTACACATTGCTGAAACAAAAAAAAACACCTTTTAATGGAAATTGGCCGAATTGTCTAATCAGTGTCTAACAATTTGAATAATTAATGAAAAGTCCTCACTAGAAATAGTTTTTTTTTTTATAGTGTTTCTTTCTTTCTTTCTTTTTTTACAGCCACTATACTACTGCCATACATAGTAGTAAAGAATTATTATTAGTATTCTGAAGTAAGAATTTTCTTATAAATGCAGAAATATTACCTACAAACTATTCACACTGATGTGCTTTCATGTAAAGAAGAGATTGTGTATTTGTGTGTGTGTGTGTACCTTGGGACTCATGTTGTTGGTAATACAGAAAGCGAGGTGGCTCTGGATGCTGTCCATGCTGTGGCAGTGCTGCTGACGTGTTGTGCGCAGGTACTTTTGTAGCGCACGTGCCATTGAGGGGAAAATTGCCTGAGCTGCCTCACGTGCCTCCATCACGTCACCTGGAGGCTTCTTTTTTTCCTCCTCCTGCAACCGCCGTACATGTGTAAACGCCTCCTCTACTGCCACCACCAGCCTTGAGAGCACATCAAACAAATATTAATCCTGTAGCAAAGTGAAAACTTGTACCCTACAGTTGGATGGAACTCTGGTTTAGTGATGTGCCGAGTTCTAGTTCTCAAGTTACTTCATTTCTTCTCTGCTCTGCTTTATCAACATGTATCATAGCGTCAGAATGATACCCCACTATCATTCGGTTCTGAAGTCTCCTCGTCGTTCCCGTACCGTGCTCTGCGTTTCCGGACTCTTCTCTCATAATCAGCCTCCTCGTAGTAAAGCTCACTGTGGCCGGCGTCTTTCTGTCGGGCCGCAGCAGCCATCTTGGCTCGAGACTGACTCGCTGCACCGTCACTGCCAGGACCTGACAGGATAAAGAACGGCATGATGGGATCTCACAGCTTGAGATCTTAGAAAGTTCTAACCTGAGAAATCGCAACTTGCACACTGTATAAAAACTCGAATTTTAAAAAAATTGTATTCACTGTAAGGAAGAAAACATTTCAGACTGCTGTTTCAGGATAATAATCAATGATGGGGTTTTTTGACATCGAGCTGTTATCACCCCAAAATTGCTTCTTTTTCTATAACAGCACATCACAGAATCCCTTAATTCCTCATTGCCAATTCTAACAATTTTTTACTCATTCAAGAACGATATCTTATATTTTTTGTATCCCATTCATAGTTACATTTTATGTTGTGGGATATCTGCGAGATACTGTAAGATCCTGTTCTTGTAAGTCATTCTAGCACATTGTATCTCCCACGTGAGGTTAGTCAAACAAGACACAAAAATATGTAATACGTTACCAAGACACTGCAAAGACCTCTGTTCTGAAGACTTTCCTGTGTCAGAAACCTTCAAGTTACAGTTTTAGCTAGGACTGTTCCAAAGCACTGAAACTCAAATCTTTTCCCTTAAACTTCAACAATTACACACATTTTTAAAATCCACCATACAAGTCACTGTGTAAATAATAACCTACAGCGGGGGAAATAAGTATTGGATGCGTCAAGATTTATTTCAGTAAATATATTTCCAATGAGGCTATTCAGATGAAATTTTCACCAGACATCAGTATTAACTCAAGAAATAATTACTTACGAATTTCAGCTGGTTCCTCGCCTTACCTTGTCTTGGAGAACTGCTTTTTCTTAGCGTGTTCAATACTTTTTTCCCGTGTCATTCCTCTTTATTACACATAACTTAATTTATGGACTTTAATGTTGTGAATTCTTTATATTTCCGGATTTCTTGAGATAATACTGACGTCTGGTGAGAATTTCATGTGAATAACCTCATTGGAAATATATTTACTGATACAAACGTTGACGCGTCTGATACTTATTTCCCCCGCCGTATTAGAATCAGTGCGTTAATATAAATCTGTGATTTGCTGGAAAGACTGTCCAAGTCATGCTATTAAAGGTAATCAATCAACACCAATTGATTCAAGAATTCAACAGTGCTGTGGTATAAATAGTAATAGTTACATATGAGGTACTGTAGCCAGCTAGCAAAGTGTGATGAACAACATAGAGTAATATATAAAATGCGATAATCAAAATGGACAACTCTAATGCGGGACACTGTAATACATTTTCCATTTACACTGACAGACTCATAAACATGTAATCAGGATATTCAGATATTCCTTCTTGCAAGCTAAGAGTGAGCTGATTGCGCTGTTTTCAGCACCTTAGTTATTTTATATAGCTTTGAATATTTAGATAGTAAGCCTAATCTCATTAACAGCCTGTTGGAGATAATTGAGCTTCTCTAATGGGAAGTCTAGTATGACTAAAGGAGAGGCACTGCTTAATGGTAACAGGTTTTGAATTTCACTCTCTGGGGGTTACTGTTATTACTGCCAATTATGCAAGTTATGTTGTCTTGTCTATTGTTAAATAAAGCTTATTCAATCTGGTTCAATCGGGTTTAATCAGATGAACACATGAGGGCAGCACTGTGCCTGTGCACAACATGAGCGTAGTGCCTAATGATTCCAAAAACAATCCGTGGGCACAATCACTGCGTAAAAGAAACCGCTTTAGTTGTGAGATTTTAAAAAAAATAATAATAGTGAAATTTGGGTCATGAGAATTTTGCATACAATAGTGAATGCAATAAAATACTTTAATAGATCGAGACAAATGTAAATAGTGACATTAACGCCTACGTATAAATTCATTTCTGAATCAAAATCTATTTCAGTAATTCGTTTTTAATTCAAATGAAATTGTTTCCCCTCCAAAGCAAGTAGTTTTCATTTAGGAGAAACAGCCAACAAGTGCTCAGCCTACAGTATCTGGGGACCCCGGGAACATCCGCCTGGGTGACGCGTCTTCATGAAGCTGGCTGAGAAAACTGTCAAGAGCGTCCAAAGCTTCATCAGACATCTCTTTTCTGGTTAAAAGCGCAAAGCAAAATAATTTGATTTGTTTAACATTTCAAAGTGTTCTAGCATACGGTCCCCTCCAAAAGTATTGGAACAGCAAGGCCGATTCTATTATTTTCACTATACGTCGAAGACATTTGGGTTTGAGCTCAAAAGATGAATACGAGACGACAGATCAGAATCCCAGCATTCGTTTCCTGATATTTACATCTAGATGCGTTAAACAATTAAGAACGTGGCACCTTTTCTTTGAACCCACCCATGTTTAACAGATACGCAACCAAATATTAAGTGGTATTTACTTTCATTTACTTCAAGGCTTATCTGTTCCCATTCTCTTGCTCGGCTAAGGATTAGGTGGTCTGATACAAAAGGTTGTATGTTTTACGTTGTTTAACACGTCTACAGAAGATGTAAATGCCAGGTAATAAAAACTGAAATCCTAACCACTCGAATCAAATCCATCGTTTGAAGAATATAATAGAATCTATAGTAGAATATAATAAGAAATAAATGAATAAACCTATTCGCATGCATACACACTTTTGACTTTTATGAACTATCAATTATGCACACATCATTTTTTACACTGAAATACACAAGACTGTGTGTGCATTTCCTCTTTGTAGGGAAGGTCCAGGCACAGACGGGCTAAATATGCCCTGTGTAGTGGCCAAATACCAGCTCGGTATCTTTGTGATGTGGGATTGAATGTGTGAATACAGTGTGTGTACTCGGGCCAGGGGAGTGCTTAAAAAAACGTCAGGTTTCCCCGCCATATAAAATATAAGCTGTTCATAGGAACACCGCTAATGAATGTGCTCAGGATGTATATGTGCTATTGTTACTGAAGTAAATGTTGGATGAACCTCTGATGGGTGAATTTGCCTCCAGGGCAGAAATACACACACACACACACACACACACACACACACACACACCGTGGGCACTCAGTGCATTCCATGGTTTTACCTTACATTCTAAAAGAAAGCTTTTGGGGTTGACTTTAAATGTTGCAGAGAACACAGTGACACACACACACACACACACACACACACACACACACAACAAAAATATCAAGTGACAAACTAAATAATAATCCTAATATTCAGTAATCCTTAAACCACAGGAATGGAAACAATTTGCGCGATTCTGTTGTTATTATACACCAAAGACACATATTTCTATTGTTATTAACACAGTGTTTCCCCCACAGAAGATTAAGACGTTAAGACGATTTTTAGACCGTCCACGTGTCTGAAGGTCTCAAGGAGACTTGCTTTGCTTGAGCTGAATCTCCTTTTCACCGTCAAACAGACAAGACGTCTACGTTCGTTCTCAGAGTTTCTTCCAAATGCTCTTAGGGAGTTTTTCTTACTGCGAACTACGACTATGAGCCTGGACCAGTATAGAACTCTCTCTTCTAAAATCAGGAACAGTGCAACGGCAAAGTGAAGAAAGCAAAGTGCAGAACCCACCATCCACATTGTAGACCTTCAGAGCAGCCAGATGCTTGGCCGTCCTGGATTTGGCAGCAGTCAGCAGTGCAGCGTTATGTACTGAGAAGTCCTTATAGTAGTGTTCCAGGACCACCAGAGCTGCCCTCTGAATACTGTACACACAGAAAGAAGGAAGAACGAATAATGTTGGACTAAAGGTCTAGTCAGCGGTATATTAACTAAAGCTGTAGTGATAATCTACAGTGTTTCGTCCAAAGCCACGCCCACAATACACACGAGAATGCACTAACGATGCTGGAATGCCTGAATCCTAATGCGAGAGGAGAAGCCTGGTGAATTAACAGAGTATGCTAATCATTGAAAAGAGTAAAAACAAAGAAGTTACAGATGCAGGAAAGAGAGAGAGAGAGAGAGAGAGAGAGAGAGAGTGAGAGAAATCCATCCATCCATTTTCTACAGCGCTTATCCTACAGGGTCGTGGGGAACCTGGTGTCTATCCCAGGGCACAAGACGGGGTACACCCTGGATGTAGTGCCAATCCATCGCAAGGCACAATCACATACACATTCATACACTACGGACACTTTGGACACGCCAATCAGCCTACCGTGCATGTCTTTGGACTGGGGGAGGAAACCGGAGTACCCGGAGGAAACCCCCGCAGCACGGGGAGAACATGCACACACACACACACACCCACACACACACATACACACATACACAGGGGGCAGCAGCGGGAATCGAACCCCCGAGAAATAAATGGTTAAAATAATTGCATGATTAACGTCTGCCTTCTTCTTTGGCCTGAATGGAGTAAATGATTTATTCCTGGATCAGCTAATCCACGCACACCGTAGCAGAAGAATATAAAAGTGCAGATTACAATAACAAGAAATGACACACAGCAAAAATCATTCTTGTTAAGAATCAAACAGATTTGACATAGAAAGGATTTATTCTTCGACATTCTCTTACTCATTCTTACACACGGTGTGTGTTACCTGAGCTGGCCCAGGTTGTAGTGTCGTGTCTCTCCATCAGTCGAGCGTGTGACACACAACGAGAAGCACGGCTGCAGCTGCCTCACCTCCAACAGCACCACGGCCAGGTAGTGCGTAAACAGCAGCGTATCCACCAGCGACACGGCAAACTGCACTATCCCCTGATAATTCTCATCCTGTCACCCACAGACATAAACACACCACCAACGAAAACAGTCAACACACGCTCGACAGAGTTATCCGTTCTTTCTTCCTGGCGCACGGCCGGAACTTGAATCAAATGGGATTGAGTTTTCTATATAAGCCCGGCTCTTGCAGTAGTGCAGGAATTAAAAACGACTCACGGGTTGACGTTATCGCCCTGATACACGTTCAAACAGCTCATTCGAGGACTTTTATCGTATTCGCTATGCTATGAACTACTACTATGACCAGCAGAAAACGTGCCATTTTCATAAAAGATATATATATATATATATAACGTAGATATAACTGCTGACATAGCGAAGCTTTTTATACGGATGTTTATTTAACGTTTATGGAAAGAACGTCAGCGCTTTATCACAGTCAGTACATTTTCTGTCAAAGGAACGCCTTCTGGACAGATCACAGTGCTTTGTTCGTCAAAAAAAAAAAAAAAAAACGAAAGAGACCCTGGTGTTTATACCTGCTATAACGTAACCGATAACAGGAACTCGACTCGTACCCTCAGGTATGAGAGGAACAGAACGCTTTGGGGCATGCTGTTTTAGGAAAATAATCAACTTTGTGATTTAAATCAATTTAGTTGCGTGAAAATGATCATGATAATATTTTAAGTCATTATACCTTTAATACAAATGATATGAACATCTCAGACATAAATACACACACACACACACACACACACACACACACACACACACCTGTGTGTCAAGGATGCGCACTCCATAAAAGAGCCAGTATGAGAGTAGAAGCAGCAGCGTGAGTACAGCGAGCAGTGCTCTGTAAACAGCCAGGCGAGGCAGTGTGGACCGGGGCGGACGCAGGAACAGGGCCCAGCCTGCCAGCATTAGGATCAGCAGCTTAAAGGCCAGTGAGAGGAAGAGGCCCTCACAGGCTGTGCCACACGACTGCACACGCTCAGCCCACAGCAGCTGTGGCAGCACCACAAAGGCTAGTGGCGTAACCAGAACCACCAGTCCAAGGAGCAGTGTCAGGGCCAGAGGCAGCAAACGCACAAAGCTCTGCTTATGCACGCTACCCACGGTCTCCTTCCCAAAACTGGCCAGCTCCTCCTGAGAGAGACTGTGATCTGAGGTACCGGTCACCGCCGTGGTGGTCTCGGCCCAGTTATCGTCCTGGAAGGAGGGGGAGAGAAACCATGATATTGCAGAGAAAAACTGTTTCAGAACAAGTCAATTCAACGCTATCGCCATGCTTTTTCCATGTAGAAAACATTCTCTTTGGCAAAGCCATATGAATATGAATTCGATTAAAAGTCTTCATGAACACAAAAATGAGAGTCTTTGAAAGCTCTGTCTGGATACACAGACAGTACCTGAGCCAGGTCTAATGTTATGGATGCATCATAACCACCCGTCTTATTACTGAGCTATTCGTCTTCAAGCAAATGATTCAATAACTGTTAGAAATGATTTAGTAATTACAGAGGAAATGATAGGAAACGTACGCAGCTATGACTGAGAGGGTAAATCTGGACCTAACAACAAGTCCTGGGAGTTAAAGGGGTTAAGAATAACCAGACCTGATCTTATGAGTTTGTATAAAGTACATATTTTAGTAGCAGTGGCAGTGTCGTGCGCTTTGGTTATTGAATCATACCAGTGCGAAATCCAATTTAAATCCATCAGTCGTTTAAAAAACAAATTCGCCGAAAGGGCTGTCACGTGCAGAGATCACGTTTCACCCCCTTGACACGCTTTCCCTCAATATACACTAAATTATTCAAAATAACATGCTATATTGTGCTGTCTGTGTGTACTATTAAAGCAGTGTATGAATTATATTTAATCGTTTGTTGCCTAAACACCATGATAAACACCAAATCCTCACAATTCAAGGCAAAAAATCATGCAGATACAGGTCAAGAGCTTCAGTTAATGTTCACGTCAAACATCGGAACGGTGGAGAAAGACTGATCTCTGTGACGGTAAACGTGGCGTGGTTGTCGGTACCAGAAGGGCTGGTTTGAGTCTTTCAGAAACTGCTGATCTCTTGGGAGTTTTACACACAAGAGTTGACACAGAGTGGTGCGAAAAACAAAAAAACAGGAAGTGAGTGACAGTTCTGTGGGTGGAAATGATTAGAGAGGTCAGAGGAAAATGACCAGATTGGTCCGAGCTGCCAGGACAGATCTAATAACTCATACAATCACTCTTTACACCCGTGATGCGGGAAAGCATCTCAGCACGCGCAAGACATCGCACCTCGAGGTGGACGGGATACGACGGCAGAAGACCACACCGGCTTCTCCTTCAAGCGACAGTGAGTGTATTTAGTTAGCATTTGGATGACTTTTCCTATTAATGTTGACGTAAACAGTGAACATCCGCAAAACTGCTTGTAGGTAATGTGAAGAGGCGTTTAAGGCCGAACTGGAGGTCAGGTGATAACGCAGGCACGTTGGCATTTCTGGACCAAAATAGGTTATAAAAACTTCCACTGGGTCAGCAGATTTTGAACGTCGCACCCTCTCGTGCGCTTTCCGACCCACGTCAGCGCGGCGCGTTCATTTATAACCACGGATATAGCGAACGCGTGAAAAAATAAATAAATAAATCATACGAGTCATCGGTAAGTCGTCATCAGTTTGGTTATAGAACAGAAGTGAGAATCAAGTGAGAAAGAAAGAATTAAAAGTGTTAGAGTAGGCACATCTGTGCGTGTGTGTGTGTGTGTGTGTGTGTCCTGTTTGACTGAGGCAGACACTCGCTTCCTCGTGGTTAGCAGAGGCAGACTTTGGGCTCCAGCAGCGTGAGAGGGAACAGCAGGAAGAGATGGAGTGATAAACAAGTGTGTGAATGTCCTGAACCCCTCCTCTTTCCACCCTCCATCCCTTTTCCTCTCATTCTTTCCAAAATAATAGAGCGACCAGGCGTTCACTTTGGGCCAGGGCAGAAAATCAGTGTAAAACCGGCTGGCAGTGCAACTGCCTGTAAGGCAATGAGAACGTGTCACACAGAGTAATAACACCTCTAAGAGCTACAGCTATCATAATCATTTAATGACTGATGTGTGTGTGTGTGTGTAAACATTTAACATGAGTAAAGTGAATAATAATAATAAAAAGTGAGTAATAATATACATGTATGTGTCTTACAGAAAGAAATATGATTCGTGACTCATGTGACACCAGTGTAAATATTTACAGCTGCACCAAATATCCCTCCACGGATCCTTTGACCAGGGAAACACTGGAGCTGTAAACGAGCCTCGTAAATTGAACAGGAAAACAATTCATTACATTACAGTTACATTTATAGAACGCTTTTCTAGGCATTCAAATCGCTTTACATTGTACGGGGGGAATCTCCTCGACCACCACTAGTGGGTAGCGTCCACCTGGATGATGTGAAGGCAGCCATATTGCGCCAGAACGCCCGCCACACACCAGATGTTAGTGGAGGAGAGAGTGATGTAGCCAGTTCAGAGATGGGGATTATTAGGAGGCCGTGATAGATAAGGGCCAATGGGGGAATTTCGCCGGGAGACCGGGGTTATACCGGGAATTTTAATGACCACACGTAGTCAGGACCTCTTCGACTCATTTGAAATATGAAGTGACTATTATGTTGGTCATTCATTCATTCGTTTATCTTCAGTATTAATCCACAATACACACACGGACAATCTATCCTAGTCAATCCGCTGAACAGCATGGACAGTTGGAAGAAACCAGAGAACCCAGAGGAAACCGACACAGACACAGGGGGAATGTGGTCTTATTGCCAGCATGCAACAGGACCAGCAACAGGAATGTGTGTGTGTGTGTGTGAGTGTGTGTGTGTGTGTGTATGTGTGTTCAGACTCAGGGATTAGACAGCTCATCTTCCACCTGAGAGTCATTCTCGATGTTCAGCCCTGCATGCCTAAGGACTGTGTGTGAGCTAATGCACACAAAGAGCTACTGAAATCCCAACAAAGATTCCTCATCAGTTTCCAGCCAGAAACGTCGAAACTAATATAGAAATCTCGATCAAGTATTCCGAGACAGCCGATCGTGTTCATTTTTCAATATTTTTGATGTTCACGTACAGAATAATTTGGAAGCTAGTGGGCACACGGTGGCTTAGTGGCTAGCACGTTCACCTCACACCGCCAGGGTCGAGGGTTCGATTCTCACTGTGGTCCTGTGTGTGTGGAGTTTGCATGTTCTCCCCGTGCTGCGGGGGTTTCCTCTGGGTACTCCGGTTTCCTCCCCCAGTCCAAACACATGCATGGTAGGCTGATTGGTGTATCTAAAGTGTCTGGGGTGTGTGACTGTGAGTGTGCCTTGCAATGGACTGGCACCCTGTCCAGCGTGTACCCCGCCTTGTGCCCCATGCTCCCTGGGATAGGCTCCAGGTTCCCCGTGTCCCTGAAGTATAAGCGGTATAAAAAATATGGATCGTTTTCCCCGATAAAAAAAAATTACAGAGTATAATTTGTTTGACTGGGTCCTTTTTATCTACTTTTACAACTTGTGTGAAAATCTGATGTTGTTTTTGGTCATATTTATGCAGAAATATGGAAAATTCTATACTGTATAATTGTCTTAAATCAGTGGAGATTACAATAAACTATCAATAGTTATTATGGTTGTTATGGTTATTATTATGATAATAAAGTGTTCATCTGAGTTCAAGCTCTATTGCTTGAAACCGAGATATAATTTTCTATAAAAAATAAATGCTCTATCATGTATTTAGTAAAACATGTATTTATTTCTTACTTATCATGTCTATAAAATGAATCTGTACTGCGATCATAAGGGGTTCGGTGAAGATTTTCTTACACTGGAAAGGTTCCCTGCCCTAAAATTTGTTTCAAGTTATTCCATTTGGAATACATGTATTACATATTTATTCTCTACAGTAAATAAATCATTTCTTACAACCTTTCCTACTACCTGACAAACTCATTAACGTGTTTCTGCATGTATAAATACGACAGGAACAAAGTGCACAGGATTTGAAGGAATTCCTCTGCATGTCTCCGGTTTCTTCAGAGTAGAGAGGATTTCACACACCGTCACTATATGACAGATATAATAAAGGACATGTGAGTCAACACCAGGCTGAATTACACAGAGAAGAATAGAACTTCAAGCAGGCATGACAACCAGTCGCGGATTATCATTAGCCCTCTAGCGCTGTCGAGGAACACGCGAGACGCTAAAGCACTGGGGTACAAACACGGACGCTCATAACGAGGCTCGACTAACACATTTTATTCGTATAGCGCTTTTAACAGCGAACATTGTCCCAAAGAGGCTTTACAGAAATATATAAACACAGGATGGAGATTTTAAGTGTGTGAGTTTATCCCTATTGAGCAAGACAGTGGTGAGGAAAAACTCCCTGAGATGATACGAGGAAGAAACCTTGAGAGGAACCGGACTCAGAAGGGAACCCGTCCTCATCTGGGTCACGACGGGTAGTGTGAGAGTAAAAGAAAGTTCGTTATGGTGTTTATATGAAGTCTGTTTGTTGAACTAGTCCACTGTTCACTAAAGGAGACCCGAGTGTTAAACTGCATGTGGTAACCGCAGTCCCAAGGCCATCACTGCAACCGTAGTCCCAGCGACCACAGCGAGAACGTCCATGTGGACTTGACGTCCAAAACCATTTCCATGGTACTTCAAGCGGTACCGTCCTCAGCGATCTCCAGGCCGTAGCCTCCAGTTGATGAGAGCTCCATCCAGAGGTAGGGCATCCGAACGTATCAGGCAGGTCCGGAGAGCAGAAAGTGTTTAGTGTTGTGTACGAGTCTGTTGCACGCTCCATTATTAGCAAGTCCTGCTTTAAATATAACTACACACGAGTACATAAGGAACTCTAAATAACGAAATATAAATCACCATATAATTTCTTTATTTAAAACAGTGCTCTGAATGGTTCCCCTCTCCTAACGGGGTGCAAATAAGAGACAGGGGAAGTGCCAAGGACTAAAAAAATCCCCATTTTGTTTCAGATTTACAAACGCCTGTCACTCAGCACTTATTTCTTAATCAGTCTGTGGTCAGAATAACCTAAAGCAATAATCTCAACATGCGTATCATTTAAAAGATAATATCCCACTGAGCGGAGCACAAAAAGTTGAAAGAAATATTGTTTTGCATTATTTTAAAATGAAAAGAACTGGAAAGGTCACTTAAGAACTTCCAAATAGAACATTAAGGTTAAAATCATGCTGCATGGTACATGGGATTTATGATAGTAAATAGGATTGACAGTACATAGGATTTACCTGATTGTATATTTTTAGTACACACACACACACACACACACACACACACACACACACACACACACACACACGAGTTCAAACAGACATGAAGACTTATAAAAACTGTGTGGCTTCTCCCACTGTGCGAAACAACTAGGTCAGAGTGGAGTGTAATGCCTAGAGCAGCATCTCTCTCTCTCTCTCTCTCTCTCTCTCTCTCTCTCTCTCTCTCTCTATCAGAAAAGACTAACAAAAGAACCAAAAGATTTCCTTCAGTCTCCCTCGGCAGCACTGGTTCAGCTTCTAGCCTTTAAAATTGACTGACTTATGATAGCATGATAGAAACCCTATTTAGATAGATTCGACTCGATTGTGTTCACATGATGAATTAACATGAATCGAGCTATATGTTGTCGAAATCTTACATGAATTTTGTAACGATGTCAGAGTACGTGGTGCTGATGTGTTCGATGGCAGGATCCAACAAAACTGATTCACAGGTAATCAGCCTGATTACTGCTTCCTTTGTCACGAATTCAAACCGGACATACTTTCACCAAGCTTACAACAAACAACTGATTTCCTCTGAGCATTTCTATTGCTGACCTCTGCATCTGGGTCTCTCTCTCTCTCTCTCTCTCTCTCTCACTCTCTCTCTCTCTCTCTCTCTCAGCTGAGGGGTAACCAGTGTTGATGTGAGATTTTACAAGGCAAAGTGACAGACATTTTCCCACAAGCATTTGTCTGCCATAAAATTAAACGTGTTAATTCCATATCCTCATTCTATACCTATAGACGTACACTGACGTACAGTTGCAATCAAAATGATTCGACCCCCAGTGCAAATCAGGTTTATTGTCAAAATGTACAGACTTTCAGCTGTGTGTGATGAACAAATCAAACAAAAGCGACTGAAATAGTTCAACACGATGAATGCTTCAATTGGTTTCCCCAAATTCAACTGAAAATGCGACTTATAATGATTTCTCCAGTCTCAAAATTATTCACCCCCTTCATGGCGAGCATCTTTAGTACTTAGTAGAGCTCCTTTTGCTGTTATGACCTGCTGCAAACGAGATGCAGAGCTTCTGGCAGCGTTCCTGAGGAATCTTAGACCATTCCTCATGAACAACAGCCTGCAGTTCAGTAATACTCTTGGGTTTGCGTGCTGCAGCCGCTTTCTTCACATCCCACCAGAGATTTTCTATGGGGTTCAAGTCAGGTGACTGTGACGGCCCTGTAGAATCTTCCAGAACTTCTTCTGTAACCGAGCCTTGGTGGAATTTGAGGTATGCTTGGGATTAGTGTCCTGTTGGAAGGTCCAGTGATGCCCAAGCTTCAGCTTCCTCACAGACGGCATGAGGTTTTCTCCTAGGATTTCCTGATACTTCAGTGACTCCATCTCACCTTCCACATGCTGCAGGTTTCCAGCGCCAGAGGATGCAAAGCAGCCGCAGAGCATCACCGAGCCTCCACCATGCTCGACTGTGGACAGAGTGTTCTTTCTTCATTCTTCTTCCTCCAGACATACCGCCGATCCATCGTGCCGAAAAGTTCCAGTTTTGCTTCATCGCTCCACAGAACAGAATCCCAAAACTTCTGTGGATTATTTATATGATTTTGATCGACGTTTCTTGTGCTTTTGCGTCAGTAGTGGTGAACGTCTTGGAGTTCTGACATGGAATCCTTCTGGGTTTAGTACGCGCCTTACTGTGCTCACTGAAACCTCAGTGCCTGTTACACCAAGTCTTGCTGCAGGTCTTTTGCAGTCACTCGAGGGTTTTTCACAAACTGCCTTCTCAGAAATCTGCTTGCAGCCGTCGATAGCTTCCTTTTTCTGCCCCGTCCAGGTATTTCATACATTTTCTACCCCTAGCCAGTTCACGTATTTCATGTGCTCCAGCTCAACCACACCTGCTGCAACTAATGAAGCCCCTGATTAATTGAATTTGGGGAAAACACTTGAAGCATTCGTTGTGTTGAACTGTTTCAATTGCTTTTATTTGATTTGTTCATCACAAACAGCTGAAAGTCTGTACATTTTGAAAATAAGCCTGATTTGCACTGGAGGTTGAATCATTTTGATTGCAACTGTAGGTCTTCATTCACCCACAGCCTATATAGAACTATGTTAATTACAGCAATGCACCTGTAGGCAGGAGTAAAGTGGACTGACCTGAGGCTCTGTGCTAGCCGGGGTCTGTCCTGTCGCTCCTGTCTGCGCAGACAGGCTGCTGATGGTGACGTTCTTGTCGGACCGATTGCTGCCATCATGACTGCGTGGTTTGTGCCGGTCCTTACTGCGATCACTGCATGGCACAAACACACACATGGACAAGGGCCAGGGAAATACTGCTGCCATCACCACACAGACACACCCTAAGAATATTGCTCCTTTCACATCATCGTCTTCCTCTGCCTTCTATTTATTTATTTATTTATTTCGAGGATTTCTCAATCACTTTTCCTCATGTCCTCTTTCTGCAGTAGGAAAAAGAAACTTGGTTAGTTAAAGCCAGCTGTAACGTCCTTAATCCAAGTCCTTATAGTCTTCATTATCATTCTTGAGGTCAACTGCTTCATTCTTCTTTTTTTTTTTTAACTGAAAGAGGACAGTGAGCGTTAGGGTTTGGCATTGTAAACACAGCACATTTTGAATTGAGTCTGGATTCTTTGAACACATATTTTTGACAGTATTCCATCAGGACTTCGTGCATGCATACAAAATATTTATAAGTATTATGCTCCATCAAGGCAGCGGAAGAAGAAGCACAGTCTGGTTTCTCATGAGAGATTTAGCCGAACGCTTGACAAAAAAGCAGCAAAACCTCTCGCCATCTTTCCAGTAAATGGAGCAGGTTCTGTCCCTATGGCACAGATTCTCATGAAGCAGTTAAAACAAGCACACTGACACAAATTTGCCTCGCCCTCCTGTGGTTTCGCAGCTCTGTTTGGGTAATTGGAGCAGTAAAAGTCATCATACTTACAGACGGATGGAAAGGATCGATTAAAAGCTTTTGTAAATATCGCACGTGTAGAGTTCATTTTAAGCATTGTTGATCTGTTTTACTTTACAGATCCTAGTCATGTTTATTATGAGCCATTTTTTTTTTAAAGAATTGTTATATATCCACAACTGCTTAGAAATCTTCAATTACTTTTTAAATCCAAGCACCAGTGGGTCCAAACTTGCATTCCCCAACATAACTTTCCTATTAGTTTCCGTGTAGCTACTAAATAGTTCATGGGAGTTACTAAATAACATGCTTTAAGGTCAGTCGGAGCTGCAAGCCTTGCTGAAATCCTGCCTGCCCTGACTGTAAAAGACCATTGGCATAGGTTGAGTTCTGCATTCTGAAGCTACATGTCCAAATTCCCAATCCACGATTCTGATCTTGAACTATTATTTTATTCATTTATTAATTCCACAACTCAAAATAGCAAATTAAAAGCATGATAAAATAGTCTATATGCAGTGAACAAATTGTGACTTCATGATTTCATACCTCATAGTCCCACTTTTAACTCTCAGGGCCTCATAGAAATATTTTTGTGAAAACAGTAGACAGCATTTTTCACATTATAAGAGAGATTCACTGGGCACTTTATTAGGAACACTATATTAATACTGAGTAGGGCCTCCTTTTGATTTCAAAACAGACTCGATTCTTCATGGCATGGATTCCACAAGATGTTGGAAACCTTCCTTTGAGGTTCTGGTCCATGTCCACATGATTGTATCACGCAATTCCTGCAGGTTTTTCAGATGCACTTTCATGCTGTGAATCTCCCGTTCTACAACATCCCAAAGGTGATCTACTGGATTCAGATCCGGTGACTGGGAAGATCACTGAAGATCAATGAACTCATTGTCATGTTCGTGAAACCAGTTTGAGACGAGTTTTGCTTTGGGACGTGGTGCAGTATCATGCTGGAATGATCACAATCATTAGAAGATGGTAAATTGTGGTGATGAAGGGATGCACATGTTCAGGAACAGTACTCAGATAGGGCGTGGCATTCAAGCCATGACTGATTGGTATTAAAGTGTTTGGAGAAAACATTCCCCACACCATTACACCACCTCCACCAGCCTGGACTGTTGACACAAGGCAGGTTGGGTCCATGGATTCATGCTGTTGCTGCCAAATTCTGACCCTAACATCTGTGGTCCTCAGCAGAAATCGAGATCCATCAGACCAGGCTACGTTTCTCCAGTCTTCACCTGTGCAGTTTTGGTGAACCTGTGCTCACTGCAGCCTCAGCTTTCTGTTCTGGTCTGACAGAAGAGGAACCCGACGTGGTCTTCTACTGTTGTAGCCCATCCTCCTCGAGGTCCGACATGTTGTGCATTCTGAGAAGCTTTTCTGCTCACCACAGTTATACAGAGTGATTATCTGAGTCACTGTAGCCTTTCTGTCAGTTCGAACCAGGCTCGCCATTCTCCATCGATCTTTCTCATCAACAAGGCGTCTCCGTCCTCAGAACTGCCCTCACTGGATGTTTTTTTTCTTTATTGCACCATTCTGAGTGAAAATCCCAGGAGATCAGCAGTTATAGAAATACTCACCCCAGCCCGTCTGGCACCAACAATCACGCCACGTTCAAAATCATTGAAATCGTATTTATTTACCCCCATTCTGATGGTTGATGTGAACATTACCCTGAAGCTGCTCGCGCGTATCTGCATGATTTTCTGCGCTGCACTGCTGCCACACGATTGGCCGATTAGATAATTCCATGAATGAGGAGGTGTACAGGTGTTCCTAATAAAGTGCTCAGTCAGTGTATATCATATTGCTCTTTATATTTATTTATTTGTTTGTTTGTTTGTTCATTTGCTTGCTTGTTTATTATTTATAAACTGTATTTTTTTTATGTTATATGGTAAAAAAAAAAAAAAATCTACCTGCTTCTTCAGTCTGGATTTTCTCTTCCCAGTTTTAAGCTCTTGGTTGAACTCTTTTATATAAATGGTTCTGCTGTTCTAATATGCCATGCGCAAGCCTTAAAATTCAGATCTACCTGATTAGATATTTTTTTATAAATAGGTTAATCGTTGCTTTAACAACATTATGCGTCTAGAAATAAAGTCCACCCTCCCCTGAAAGACTGCATCATTAGTTCTAAATAATACTGATTAAACTGATCAATCACGCTATGACACAACTCACGGTTAGCATATTTAACGCTAATAAACTATCAAAATAACCAGTTGTTGTTAGCTATATACGCATATTTTGCTTTGTAGGATGTAATATGCACTAAAGGCGCCACTTACCTGTGTCTGTTTGACCCCCGTGAGTGCTGCGAGTGGCCAGAGTGGACAGAGTCTGTGTCCATGATGATGTTGTGTCTTTTCTATGATTGGTCCAGGGCTTTTTGTAGTTTGGCCACAGAAATGTAAAGGCCACAAGTCAGGAAGCAGGCACCAAGTGATGGTTACACCAATTTACTGTCAACCTGAGAGGAAGAAAGGGACTATTGTTTGTACTCTGTCTTTGTCACCAAATTCTTTTTAAGACACAGTGTACTATAAGAATTACGCACGTTCGGATGGAGTCGGGTGAAGGGGTGGTGTTAATCTAATCTTTTCCAAAAATATATTTATTCTAATTTAATTGAAAAGAGAACAGGTAACATCAACTAACCAGGAAAATAAGCTTTACCAGGTTTACTAGGCTTATCTCTTTCCTTGCTGGTTTCTCTTAGGTGATTGCCATCTGCTTTACATACCCGACTCCCCCCTGACCCCACCCCCCTTTCTTTTTTTCTTTTTTTACCAGGTCATGACCCCAAACTTTCTACCAAAACAGTAAAAAACAATCTAACCTATGTGGGGGAAACAGCACAACTTTCCTCTGCAGATCGAGCTATATGTATTTGCTGTTCTTATCTCACTCCTACCCGCTTCCTCCATTCCATACACAGCACCTCCTCTGAACAACCAGTCCTGCACAATTAGTAGACCTGTACACGTTTTCACACGGATACGTCCGGAAACACGACACAGCCGAGGTTAACCGACTGAGAGCATGTCTTTTCGCAACATCACTGTCATATATTGATTTTAAGGTATTTGTGGTGCTTACTCCAGCTAACCTTGAATCTTTATCCTGATTACATTCCCTCCCTAAACGCACCCACACACAGACACATCCCTATTCATACTCTATCATCCCGTACTGATAGCCTCTGCAGTCCTACGGTCACTGCCGTCAATATGGGAAATCTGAGCTGGGAGATACACTTACACACACACACACACACACACACGTAGTACACAAGTAATTCCTCTGGAGTTACCTCATGCTCCACACAAATAATTCCACTGGGATTACATCACGGACACGCAAAACCCCACAAACAAGTCGCCTCTCTGATTTTTCTCGCTTCTCTATGTGATTTGAGCAACATGTCTCGTTTTTGCTCTTTATAAGGAAGCTTATCTGTTGCCAAAAGTCCCTATAAATCTCATTTCTAATGTCAAACGGCAAGCAAGAACGTGTGGAGATATACGAGCCACTGTAAATCTGTAATACGGTATGGGCATTACGAATAGCTGGAGAAAAGGCAACAGATACACAGAGCTAGAGCAGATGTCCAGTCCAGATGTCTCATTATCAAAAGGATACACCAGTGCTGATTCCTGTGTGAGGGAGTGGGAGAGGGAAGGAGGGAGGGGTGGCTGTGAAGCAACAGGGATGGGCTGGACAATACTAGTTTGCACTTCACACTGCAGCAAACGATGGGGGAAGACAAAACGCGACAAAAGGGTTGAGGTTTAAAATAGGATAGGGGTAGTGCTTTCTATTCGCTTTCTATTCTACTTCTGCTTCGAAAAAAATCGAACAGCTCACACGTACAGTACATCCCTTTCCAGTACGTTTGCGCCCACTTTGAGGCCAGATAAGGCCAACATAAAAGTGAAACTGGACGTTGTGGGCAGAACCAGTGGTTTGACAAGCTAAGGAGGTCATGCTGACCGATTTACGGTATTGTAATAATGAGTCCATTACAGCAGAGTACACTGGGAAGTGGAGCAGGAGAAGAGAGCCTGCAGGCAATGACATTTAGCTTTCAAAACTCTGGCTTTATTCAGTCATTACACCTACAGAGTAAAGGCGCGCACACACACACACACACACACACACACACACACACACTGAGAAGTGCTTTCAAGCATTAGAAACTAAGCAACATATTAAATCTCCTCAGGGTATGAGAAAGAAACAAAAAAAAAAGAATCTAGGTGAAAAAAAATGTCCTACATATCTAAAAGTATCCCTAACCCCTTTAGATTTAAACCATGACCTATAATAACGTGAAAAGACTTAGAAGTAAGAAAACTCTTGAATTTGATCAAATCCCCCCTGTTTGGGGTAAGTAAGACGACTACAGGTATATTATAAAACTGAATCACCGAGGCAAAAGCCTGACTTGGGCTGAGTTTTTTACTGTGTCTCAAAATACACACCGAATGGAAGGATTTTTTTTTAAAAAGACTCAAGAGGTTATATTAGGTACTGAAGCTATGTGTATTTAAAGTCTTTTGTAAAGTTGTTTATTCTGTAACGGACATAAAAACATGGGCATTTGAACATGGGCGACTGAAACCTACATAAAGGTAGATATAACTAAGAAAGCCAACGGATTATAGATGAAGCCTTTGGTAATAATTCGCTTTTAATGAATGCACTGGCAACGAAAATCTCTTTTGCATTTTATAGCGCTTTTCTAGGCACTCGAAGCGCTTTACGTTGTACGGGGGGAATCTCCTCAACCACCACTAGTGTGTAGCGTCCACCTGGATGATGCGACGGCAGCCATATTGCACCAGAACGCCCACCACACACCAGATATTAGTGGAGGAGAGAGTGATGTAGCCAGTTCAGGGATGGAGATTATTAGGGAATTATAGAGAAGAGCCAAAGGGGGGATTTCAGCAGGACACCGGGGTTACACCCCTACTCTTTTACGATAAGCGTGCTGGGAGAGAGTCAGGACCTCGGTTTAACGTCTCATCCGAAAAACAGTGCTGTTTTATTTATTTATTTATTTATTTATTTTACAGTATTGTGTCCCCATCACTATACTGAGACATTAGGACCCACACAGACCACAGGGTGAGCGCCCCCTGCTGGCCTCAATAATACCACTTCTAGCAGCAACCTTAGGTTTTCCCCAGGAGGTCTCCCATCCAGGTATTGGCCAGGCTCAACCCTGCTTAGTGGGAAACCAGGTGAGAACTGCAGGGAGATACAGCTCTGGCAATCAACGAGAATGATGCTAAACTTTTTTCTCAGCATTTTTTAAAAGCGAGAAAAGAATAAGCCCGTCAGCTCTAACATGTGCTGTCAATTTCACAGCGTCACAATATTCAAAATGCTGTTCGGTTAAAAAGACAACACACAAACCCTTAAGCCAGGCCTCTAACTGAGCAGTTCTGAATCCAAGCTTCACTGAGGGTTTGGAAAAGTACAATGTGGCTTTGACATGATTACTCTTCTGTAACACTCAGTAAAAAAAAAATAGCTCTGAAAACCACTGTAGTGACAGATAATCATTTAAACTGTTTTCCAGTTCCCGGGAAAATGAGGGGTAAGGGATGTGTCAGAAAATTGTTATGCAGAAGCTTCTGGGCTTTCGAGGGAGAACAAAAAAAACCTCAGTGTTATGACAGAATGTGTGCGAGTGCCAGAGAGTATAGCAGAAATCAATTATTCATGTTCTCTGACAGACAGAAGCTGGGAGGGTGTGAGGTTGACTACTGATGTGAGGAGGTCTAGAAAGTTAGCCAAACAAAATGATAGAATTTGCCATTAATATATTATTCCATTACGAATAAGTCGCACTGTGGGTTAGCGGTTAGCATGTTTGCCTCGCACCTCCGGGGCTGTGGGTTCGATTCCCGCCTCCGCCCTGTGTGCATGTGGTTTGCATGTTCTCCCTGTGCTTTGGGGGTTTCCTCTGGGTTCTTTGGAAACAGTAACAAAAGTATAATGTAGCATAGAAATTGTCATCTAACTCTAATGCTAGTACAACAAGCCGTCGCCTCGCGTTATAACATGTCATTCGAGATCCTATTCAGATTTAGACACTTCATTTGAGAAAAGAAAACACCACGGCTGAAATGTCAACCAAAGATTTCCTGCCTTCTTGTCGCCTGAGACGTTATCAGGAAAGCGTAAAGCGTTATGCTTTATGTACCTACTAATGCACACACTACTGCAGCTTGTTATACTATTGAGCTAAAGTACATTTAGTAGCTGCTTTTTAGCCCATTAATTGGTGTTCTGAAAAGGATAACATCCAATCACATTAGAGCTTTGTCTTTCCCAGTGGGCTAGTCAATGAATTTATGGGTAGTCCTGCCCTGTATAAGTGACATAATGCTCTCTGATGTTGGCAAAAAAACCAAACTGGATCGATGCATCACCGCTTTACTTTGCATCGTGGCGTACTTTGTGTCCGCCTCATCCATTGTTTTTTTTTTTTTTTATATATATATATATCAGGTTGCTTTATTGCCCGTTATGTATTACACATCCTCTTGGATTTCCTCAGAAGTACCGCGGGCAGCTCTCAGATGACGGAGGGAATACCGCTACGCTAACATTAAAGCAGAAAGTGAAAAGTGAAACACTGGAGCTCCAGAGATGCTGGCCGTGACCGGTCTAAGATCAGCGCAAACACTCCCTCCCTGGGGAAGGGAATTGAGGTCATTTGTGTGCTTTGGGCTGTATTCCCAATCCCATCTGTGTGCCCGAGAATGCGACGTTAGTCAATTAGTTGTAAACAATTCACTTTTGTCCCACATGAAAGCTCGTCGTCTGTGTATACAGTACAGGTCAGTGAAAGAACCAACCAAGTCCTGGAGGAGAACAATCCACAGAGATCTGCATTTTCCTGCTTCTAACACACCGGATCCAGCCAGCGAAGCCAGTAATAATGAGCTAATGAGCTCAATCAAGCGTGTTAAATGGGGTAGAATGATAAACTGTGCAATAACGCTAGCTTCCAAGCATAAACTTCAGCTCACATCTGTCGTTTGAAGATACAGGCACATACTCCCGCCCTGCTCCTGCCAATCAACCATTACAAGGTCTGCAAATAATGGAGAAGCCTACGGTTTAGGTGCAGGTGATTCAGGATAGACAAGGCGATAGCATTGGCTTCCGGACAATATCATTCCCAGACTCACTAACGTCAAGTATGAAATGACTTCAACTTGCTATTAGCAAGCATTCAAATCTACCCAGATGTGATCTGAGATGTACAGTGACGCTTAAAGTATTCTTTCACCGAGCCTGGAACCCATCAGATTACACGCCACTTGATTCGGTGAACTTGCACGAGACGCGATTACGGACTTCACGATGGCGGAGATTGTTAACACCCGGAACGCCATCGACAGCTGGGTAACGGCTTACGTCAATCTCTTTCTCTCTCTCTCCTCGCTTGGGACAACATCAGCCCACACGTCTTGATGGAAAATTACAGCTCGTCAAGCTTTGAAGTGTAGGATCCTTAAGGTTTACTACAGATGCAGATCAAAAATACTATCACTGTCTCTGCAGGGTGTGCACATGCGCGGTCCTTTCTTACAGCTGCAGAGTTGGATCTAACTTGTCTTTTGGAAAGATCTGTGGTCTTTACAAAGGACGTGTTTGACCCATGCTTTTGTGTATGTGTGTGTGTGTGTGTGTGTGTGTGTGTGTGTGTGTGTGACAAGCAAACTGAATAGTCTGATCCTGATTTTCTTTTACCTGCACCTCATATCCTCCATGGATGCCTTTCTTGCTGGCTGAGCAGACCTGAACATCTGCTGAGCAGTCCGTCGGTGTGTCTTTCAGAAGAAGACACACAGCAAATATCTAGTGATAAATGAATCTCTGTGGCTTTTCTTTTTCTTTTTCTTTTTTTTCCCTCAGACGATGAGAGCACCACCCAGACCCATGCACTCCCGTGCATGCATTGTTCTTGAGCACGGTAAATCATCTGTCTAGAGAAATAAACAGCGGATGCGGCGCCAGCGCGCGCTGGAGAGGAACACCCGATCAGCACGCGCTACACCCGCTGCGGGGTTAAAACCGCACCAGAATGGTAGAAAGAAAAGGGAAAAAAGAAAGAAAAAAAAAAGAAAGAAAGAAGCATTTCCATGAACCGAATGCATGACATATGGTATCTCAGGTGGCGTGCTGCTTTGACATGACTTGGTGTACTAGATGCGGTGTGAGACGCCCAGAAAATTCCAATGAAAACCACGTTCCTTACCAAATGACAAGCCGTACATACACATGTCTGCAGTCCAAATGACAGGTGAGATACCAGTCACGAGATTTGCTCTAGTGGATTAAATCAGTAGCCTATAATAACAGATACAATAGGCATCCTGATCATTCCTAGACCGCCTGGACTGCTTAAACCAACCTAGCACACAAAGAATAATGTCACAGAAACGATTTAAGACATTACCTTCTCGTTTCAAGAACATCCCAGGAAAATAAACAGAAATACGCTGAGAGCAGAAATCACCTCTGGATACACATATGGACCGGACTGGAGCAGCGCACCTTTTTCCTCTCTCTCTCTCTCTCTCTGAGCAGATGGGCGGTGTAATACCTTTACTTCCCGCTAGAAGGAGCTCTTGTTAATAACTCTTACAGAAATGAATGTCTAGGGCGTTGTGAGTCTCATTTTGCAGTCGGGATGTGTTTCTGCAGGCAGGAAAGCTCAACACATTGTTTCTCAGGATTCCGAAGGCAGAAGTTACTCCCTGGAGCGTTGGAAAGACCAGGGATGACCTCTGCTGACCCTTTTGACTTGCACATGTCTGTGTGTCAGTCTGATCTAACATAACTGACTTGGCTGGTGGAAGGCTTGATGGTTATCTGATCAGATCATTTGGCTGTTTCAGAACCAATGTGAAGTGCGCTGGATCCTCTGGACAATGTTGATGTTACGATGTTATTTGCAAGCATGGGTTTTTATCCTCACTTTCTAAAGATACAAAGATGCGCTTTACTTCGTCACTGGGACGGATCTAAGACAGGCACTCTTTCGTACCTTTACCTGGAAACATGAATTTACTGTACTACTATACCTTTTAAGTGATGGACCTTGTGGACCACTGATGTACCTTTAGGTTAGGTTAGGTTTAACTTTATTGTCATTGTCAGAGTACAAGTGTAGAGGCAATGAAATGTAGTTAGCATCCAACCAGTTGTACAAATAGTAAACAAGTTCAATGAAATAAATAAGGTCATGGTGGGATAAGTTAGTGTACAGGTAAAGGTATAGTCTCCCATCCCTGCAAACCCCCCCCCCCCCCCCCCCCCCACCAAGATTCAACTAGCTTTATTAGCATGGTGGAAGGCTTTACATTGACAAAACATTGGTAACGTTAAATTACAGACATACACATTCACACACAATTTTTAAAAAAAATTTGTTCGATAAAATAATAGCACGATACAAAATACACAAGATTTGTTTTCTACTGTTTAGAGGCGGGCGATACGACGACGATCTTATTTCACGATAACGATACGTTTTCTCGGGTAGGTCTGTCAGTAGCGTTCACCTAAGAAATACTACGGAAATGCAATAAAGCAATTAAATGTAAAATACTATAGACTTCAGTATATGACATATGCAGTGATTCGTATTAAATGTATTGGAATTTAATTTCAGTGACGCTTGGGGGTGCCAATGAGTTTCCCGATGCCCCTGCCCAACTCACCCACCCACAAGAAAGACAGCTCCGGGGGCGTAACCTGGCCTGGGCATTGGGTGCTGTAGCCCTGAAGATCTTTTCATTAGCCACGAATAATTCTCCGCTTGGAGCGGTTCGTCACTGAACGTCAATAAAAGAAGACGACGGTGTTGTAATTTTATATCTTTAGTGAATGACGTGTTGTATTTTATCTTCTGTAAACGGGGGCATCTAAGTCAAGGGTATTGACAAGTATAATGTGTCTAAAATAATAGCACAAAAAATATTCTGATCCCTCATGTCTTTATTGAGAACAACCAAAAAAAACCTCATAGTACTTGTGGAAAAAGTATGTGAACCCCTGAGTTAATGACCTGAAAAAAGCTAATTGGAGTCAGGTTTTGGCACACCTGGAGTCTCATTAAGAAAATAAGTTTGGAGGTGTGGACTACAGCTACTTTGACTGATAAAAACCCCTCAAACTTTTGGAGTTTGCTCTGCACAAGAAGCACACGCTTATGTTAGCCATGTGTTATGTGTTATAACAAATGAGCTTTCAGAGGATCTACGATCAAGAATTGTTGATTTACATGAAGCTGGCAAGGGATACAAAGTGATTTCAAAGACTTTAGAAACAGTTATGCAAACATTCTACAAGTGGAGACACTTTGGGACTGTTGCTATTCTACCAAGAAGTGGGCACCCAGTCAAACTGACACCAAGAGCACAACAAAGACTCATCAATGAGGTAAAGAAACAATCCCGAATGACAGCCGAAGATTTGAAGGCATCATTGGAACTGGCTAACATCTCTGTTCATGAGTCTACAGTACGTAAAACACTGAACATGCAGGGTGTCTACAGCAGGACACCACGAAGGAAGCCACTGCTTACTAAAAAGAACATTGCTGCACGCCTGAAGTCTGCAAAAGAGCATGTTGACACTCCACAGTGGTACTGGCAAAATGTTTTGTGGACTGATGAAACTAAGATTGAACTATTTGGAAAAAGCACACAGCACTACATCTGGCGTAGAAAGGGCACGGCATATCATCATGAAAACCTCATCCCAACTGTATTTGGGCCTGCTTTGCCGCATCAGGGCCTGGCCAGCTCGCAATCATTGAGGGGAAGATGAATTCCCAAGTATATCAGACAGTTCTTCAGGATAATGTGAGAATGTCTGGACATCAGCTGAAACTGTGTAGAAGTTGGGTCAACGACCCAAAACACCGGAGCAAGTCCACAACAGAATGGCTTCAGAAAAACAAACTCCGCCTTTTGGAGTGGCCGAGTCAGAGCCCAGACCTCAACCCAATAGAGACGCTATGGAATGACTTGAAGAAAGCCGTACACATGAGACGTCCAAAGAATATGACCAAGCTAAAGCAGTTCTGCCAGGAAGAACGGGCTAAAATTCCTCCTGAACGATGTGCAGGTCCGATCCACAGCTACGGGAAGCGCCTGGTTGAGGTTATTGCTGCGAAGGTGGGGTCAACCATTTATTAATTCTAAGGGTTCACTTACTTTTTCCACTGCCATTTTGAATGTTGAATGAGTGTGTTCAATAAAGACATGAGGGATCAGAATTTATATTGTGTTATTATTTTAGACACATCATATTTGTCAATACCCTGACTTAGATGAAGATCAGATCACATTTCATGACAAATTTATGCAGAAGACCATGAAATTCCAAAACGTTCACATACTTTTTCTTGCCACTGTATATATAGTTTCAAGGCGTTGAAACTGGAACAGAAACATCCTCTGAGGCTGAGCAGGAAAACAAGGCGTGTAAACGTCTAGATGAGTTCCAGTTTACGTGAACACGATCTGAGCGGAGCAGAAGGAAAGATAATGTACTTTGTACGGTGCTGTAGCGGCTAAACCCATACAGTGATAGCTTGGCTATGCCTCCACTTGGCTAGCGACACAAAACTAGCCTAGTCTCGTGTTAGATAGCCGAAAGGTTTTATATTTTATTAAACAGCGATCACACCCGAGACAAGTTTTATGATAAAACCAACTTTTTGTCTGAGCATGTCATACAGTACATCGACAGCCAAGTTACCTCAGCTTCCAAAAAACAACACTTTAGGCTACTAGCTGAGCTGAGAACGCTGAGCGGGAGAATTGACCATTATTTTCCTCATGTTTTCTACCTGTACCATTGAGGTGGGAATTGTGGTTCATATCAAGTGAATCCATCAGAAACGATTTTGCAACCAGATTATGGAAGTTTACTCAGTCACTTCAAGTAGTTAGCTATTTTCAACTCGCATTCTTCACCTCAAATGATTTGGATTTTTTATCTGTGACTGAGACATGGCTGAGCGCCAGGGATATAAGTCCCTTTTCTGAACGTGTGCCCTCAAACTGTACATTTTTTAACTGCCCCAGAACAACCGGTAGGGCTGGATGGCTAGAGTCCATTTTTAAAAAGCAATTTTTGTTGCCAGACTCTACGGAATTAAACTGAATTGTTCTCTAGCGTTGAAGTACTCTCGTTTCAGTTGGTCAAGAATCAAACTGTGATTGCTGTGGTGAATCGTCGACCGAAGCATAACAAGGATTTTATAAAAGAGTCACTAAGTTTTTAGGAGAAAATGTTCTTCGGTACGATAGACTATTAATTGTGGGGGATTTTAATAGTCATGTTTGCTGTGACTCAAATCTTTTGGCAGGGGAAGGGAAGGGAGTTTTACAGTCTTGCTGAATCTTTTGGTTTTATTTAAATGGTAAATGGACCCACTCATAAACAAGACCATACATTAGACCTTGTTTTGCTTCTTTCTTTTTTTTTTTTTAATGAAATCTTGAAATCCAAGAGGTCAGTACACTGGACTTATATGTTCAGTTCTACATCTAGTGATGGATGATTTTCCATGTTTTTTAAGGAGGGTTGGCAAACCTATCATCTTGATTGCCCTTCTAATAAATTAAATGCAGAAGAACATCTTATGATGTACTGACATCTTGGACTTTGTAGCTCCATTGAGAATAAAACAACATAAACTGATCTCGAAGTCTGATCCTTGGTTAAATAACACCACACGGGCACTAAGACGGGCTTGTCGAAGAGCTGAACGGAAGTGGAAAATTACACGAGTCCAATGTTAAATGGCTCACTGGACAGATATCAGACTGCAGTATAAGTTGCAAAGTCAAAGTATTTCTCAGATATTATAGCAAAAAAAAAACAATAATTTCTGTGATGAATTCTACTATTACTGTTCACTTTAATGCATCAGAGACCGTATGTGAAAGTTTTTCATCGATCAAATAACTGATATTAGACAGCTTATTGTACCTTCAGATTATGATCCATCTGATCCTGCTTGTTGCATATCATTTAAAAAAGAATTTGAGACAATATCTTTAAACTCATTTCAAGACATGACTAAGCAGATATCATCCCCGCACACTTTCTTATTTGGGTTTTTAATGTTTGGGGGATGAGTGTTTTAGCAATAATACATAAGAGTCTTCTTACAAGGACTGTTTCAAAATACCTTAAACATGCAACTGTTAAACCCTGCTTAAAATGTCAGTACTTTGTGCTAGCTCGCTTTGTCAAGTTAACAGCTCTGAGTCTTCTCCTATAACGCCTGATGAGATTGGAGAATACATGGCGAGGGATCTGAGAGCGTTCCTTCATACAGAATCTCTCCAGATCCTTCACATTTCGAGGTCCACGCTGGTGGACTCTCCTCTTCAGTTCACCACACAGGTTTTCTATGAGGTTCAGGTCAGGGGACTGGGATGGACATGGCGGGACCTTGATTTTGTGGTCAGTGAACCATTTTTGTGTTGATTTTGATGATGATTTGGATCATTGTCCTGCTGGAAGATCCAACCACGGCCCATTATAAGCTTTCTGGCAGAGGCGGTCAGGTTTCATTTAATATCTGTTGATATTTGATGGAGTCCATGATGCCATGTATCCTAACAAAATGTCCAGGTCCTCTGGCAGAAAAACAGCCCCAGAACATTAAAGATCCTCCTCCATATTTAACCGTGGACATGAGGGACTTTTCCATATGGCTACCTCTCTGTGTGCTCCAAAACCACCTCTGTGTTTATTACCAAAAAGCTCTATTCTGGTTTCATCTGACCATAGAACCCGATCCCGTTTGAAGTTCCAGTAGTGTCTGCACACTGAAGACGCTCGAGTTTGTTTGTGGATGAGAGTAGAGGCTTTTTTCTTGAAACCCTTCCAAACAACTTGTGGTGATGTCGGTGACTTCAGATTGTAGTTTTGGAGACTTTCTGACCCCAAGACGCATCTAACCTCTACAATTCTCCAGCTGTGATCCTTGGAGATTTTTTATCCACTCGAACCATCCTCAAAATGTGGAATAATTTATCGCTATCCCTTAGAGAAATTTCGACAGAATCAGAATTTAAATCAAAGTTAAAAACGTATCTTTTTGAACAGGCTTACAATTGTTCTTAAAGTCAGAAAGTAAGAATTTATAAATGTGCTTTGATGTATCTCTTATCTTGCATTGCGGTCTGTACAGCAGAGCAGTACTGATGTATCTGTGTGATGTTTCTTTTACTATGCTTGTACAGCACAGTGGTCAACTACTGTTGTTTTCATTGTGCTCTATAAATAAATTGATCGATTGATTGCATTGATTGATTCATGAAATTTCCATTGTGGTTGGGGGATTAAAGCACCAATAAGAATCTCCTCCAGGCTGCCAAAATGGCCAGAAACGGCCCTGCTAGTAGTCAAAACAAAGAAAAACACGCTAACGCCAGTTCCTTCTAATAACCAGAAGATGGCGCCACATAACACGCTGTAAACGCGCCTCTTCAATAGCTCGACTCTTTGCCAACTCTATTACAGCCCTGATGACAGCTCATTACTGCATAATCACATTTCACAGTGGGAAGATTGAGGCGAGAAAATGATCTCCTAATCCTCCATACTTATTCACCATATACAATTTCATACAGCCCGTTCACTGATATAGGACAATGTTCGGCAATTTGGTTCCAAAATGCGCATTTAGATGGAAGAAGCGGTGCGGGATGGGATGAGATGGGATGGGATGGGATGTGATAGGAAGACAATGAGTAGTGCTGAAAAACGGCGACCTGATTACTATTTAAGTCACTTCAAACTGCAAATGACACTTCTGCTACTGGTCCAGATGCCAGCATTGCTCAGACACACTGCAGACTAAAGATGTCTTTAGAGAACATGCCTACTAGTATGCTTTGCATAAATAATAAAATATGAAGAAGCTAATGCTCTTCTAAATTCTCAAAATATGAAGGTCTGCATTGTGCCTGCGTGCATCATTCGCTGAAGCGTAATCATCCTGCTCTGGGTTGTGGTGGATCCGGAACTTATGGTCTTGAGGCGATGACACACTCTTAATGGGATGCCAGTCCAGAACAGGGCACTGTGGACATACGGATTCACACCCAGGACCGTTTCGCATAGCCGGTCCATCTACCAGCACGTTTTGTATGATGGGAAGTAACTGAAAGACCTGGAGGACACTCATGTGGACATGAAACCCCACAGAGATCTTAACCAGGAGCTCAGGATCAAACCCCGGTGCTGTGAGAAAGCAACACTATGTAACGAATCACCAGACGGAACTTTGAGGAAAAAAAAATCCCGAACGAATATGTTTTCACTTTCTGTCAGATGGACGATGCAGATGTGTAACAGCTGTTACGGGGGCACATGCAGAATGAAAACAGGTTGCTTAATAGGTTGCATTTATTTTTGAGCACTGGTGCTTTTCCACATCATTTTCCATCAAAAGGCACTGTGCTGACGTGGACATTAGTCATGCAGGTCTACCTACGTGTAACTCTTTCTAGACCATGTGGTCCACCTTACTTTCTATAAAGAGGAGAGGAAGTGGGTAAAAGGAGATCGCTAGGAATGGCTCGAGCTGGTGAAAGAGTTGCCAGGTGTTATCAGGTTTGCTGCCGTCTACACTCATTCAACGCTTCTGTACCAAAAGAGTAGCCATGTTTTAAGGAGTGAGAGAACAGAGCTGTATCTATATGTGGACTGACTTCATAGAGGCTGTACACACCTTACCTCATTACCAATAGGGAGCTGTAGTCCAGCTGAGATTAAGATAAACATATCACTGTAGGATTATACTTTCAACATGTGGATGTTAAGATGAGCAACGCACGGGTGTTACAGAGGGAACAGGGTGGTTGGTTGTATGCAGGGTTATTAACATGGCTACATGAACAGTGTATGAGCTGAGCACAATCCCCATACAGGCCTGTACACTCCAACACAGGGACTCTGGCCTGCAGTCGCTGTCTGTATGTGCATATTTTATTTAGTGTGGAGTTTGAGTTTCGTATTAAATCAAGAGTTTTTGTGCAAAATTGAACAAGCATTGTGTGTGTGTGTGTGTGTGTGTGTGTGTGTGTGTGTGTGTGTGTGTGTGTGTGTGTGTGTGTGTGTGTGTGTGTTTGGGTGGAAGGGGGATGTTGGTCCCAGACAGAACAACACATAGGAGGAGGAGAGCTGTCAGTCATACAGAAGATTAAACAGGTCACTCTCATGCTCTCTCTCTCCCGCCCTCTCTCTCTCTTTCTCTCTCTCCCTCTCTCTCTCTCACTCTCTCTCTCTTCCTCTCCCCCCCCCTCTCTCTCTCTCACTCCCCCACTCTCTCACACTCTCTCTGTCTCTCTCCCCCATCTCTCTCTCTTTGTCTCTCTCCTTCTCTCTCCCCCTCTCTCTCTCTCCTCCTCCGTCTCTGTCTCTCTCCCCCCCTCTCTCTCCCCATCTCTCTCTCTCTCACTCCCCCACTCTCTCTGTCTCTCTCTCCTTCTCTCTCCCCCTCTCTCTCTCTTTCTCTCTCTCCTTCTCTCTCCCCCTCTCTCTCTCTCCTCCTCTGTCTCTGTCTCTCTCCCCCTCTCTCTCTGTCTCTCTCCCCCTCTCTCTCTGTCTCTCTCCCCATCTCTCTCTCTGTCTCTCTCCTCCTCTGTCTACTATGTCTCACAAAAATTGGAGGAATCTAAATGGCTGAATCAAAGGACAATTTAAAAGTCTCATGCTCTCTCTCTCTCTCTCTCTCTCTCTCTCTCTCTCTCTCTCCCTCCCTCTCCCCCCTCTCTCTCACACTCTCTCTGTCTCTCTCTCTCTCTCTCTCTCTCTCTCTCTCTGTCTCTCGCTTGCTCATTCCTCATAATGCAATAGTTTATCACACTGAAATGATTGGAATGGTGGGAAGAGTCTTAAGCACACATTCGTTCTTTTTTTTTCCTTTCACCTTTTTAATATCTATAGTTAAAAGTTTTACCATCATTCCTGGAGTACCTTGAGCTCAGAATCATGAAAAAAAATGACATGATTGAAATTAGATGACATTATCTACACCAGTCTGACAAAGAATAACTATATATATATATATATATATATATATATATATATATATATATATATATATATATATATATATATATATATACATATATATATATATATATAATAGAACTTTGCCTTTCGCCCATCACCTGTCTGTATAGGATTTCTCTAAATATTCCAGGAAATTAAAGAAAGTTAATTAAATATTTAATTAATGCCATCACGTGTGACACTAACTATTGATTTTTAAGGCAGATTAATCAAGCGGGTAAAATTAATCTGGATGAATTATGCTTCATCTCTACGTAGCATATGGCATCTGTCCATGCTCTCCCAGTTTAGCAGTAAACAAACACAATGGATTGAATGTTTCATTTTAATTTAAACTTCTTTTTTTTCCCCATCAAGACATGAAATTCAGTGTTTTTCTTTTGCAATACAAAATGACACGCAAGGCCCTGAATTGGGCATCTTTGGCTATAAAGCAGATATGAATCATTTTGTACTATAAAATTTAAGACTAACAATGAAAATGTACATAAATAATATGTAGAAAATAGCTTGTCTGTAAAAGAAAAATAAACAAACAACCTTATCGTTTGCTCACTGCAGAGAAAGAATCTTTTTTTGAATTTACATAGTCTTGGGGCTATTCAATAATATTGCCTTCTTTTGTATTGCTCACTACCGATCCGTGAAATCAATTATTCTGTCTAAACACTAAATTGCTTAATCCCCAAACACACTTTTCCTAGGCCGTATCACACAGAGTTATATAAAGAAACGTGTAAAGATCGTGTAGCCTATCCGTAAGCACGTTGTAAACAGAGGAAGCACGTCTTGTTTCCACGGAGATATCAACCACATATAATCACTTGCTTCATTGATATTAAAGGCTTAACGTTTAGCATTAACTATCCAAATGTGCGAGCTCAGAGCGACGACAAAACTTTCAACACAACGACTTTACGATATAAATAATTGTACATTTACAGTATTAAACACCTTGCACTGGCCTAGTTTAAGAGCACAGTCAAACAATAAAATAAATTATCCAACTTTATAACACAACCGCACATAAAATATAGGCCTACAAGTCTGTTTACAACGCAAGCAGAGAATAAATAACATTTTAAAATAGAGACTAATCTGTGCAGGATGCTTCCAGTGCTTCAGGCTGGTCTGATCTGTGTGAGGTTTTCCTGATGCTAACCCCATATTCATCTGAGATTATTATTATTATTATTATTATTATTATTATTATTATTATTATTATTATTATTTTAAAGCATGCCTATTTAACTGTAGGCCATTTCACAGAAGTTAGATAAATATCTCTGACCCATCAGATATTGGTGACATCAGACCCATCAACAGATATTGCTATTACTACTCTGCATAGGCCTACCTATGTCTGTAGTCTACATCTAACAGCTGGCATACAATAACAATATTCTCATAAACAGACTACATCTTACGCTGCGTAAAATAGTCTTATAGATTAGACTAGATCTTATTCCTGTGTAAGATAGTCTTATAGATTAGACTAGATCTTATACCTGTGTAAGATAGTCTTATAGATTAGACTAGATTTTATACCTGTGTAAGAGTCTTATAGATTAGACTAGATCTTATTCCTGTGTAAGATAGTCTTATAGATTAGACTAGATTTTACACCTGTGTAAGAGTCTTATAGATTAGACTAGATCTTATTCCTGTGTAAAATAGTCTTATAGATTAGACTAGATCTTATACCTGTGTAAGATAGTCTTATAGATTAGACTAGATCTTATACCTGTGTAAAATAGTCTTATAGATTAGAACTGGTTTTAATGGTTAAGGTGTTCTCCGGTTCCTTCACACGTCCAGCACGTGATTCAGGTAAGATATGTAACATATGGCCAGACGGAGGATCTCTATCTTGGAGAGCTTCTTGTCGGGTGGGAGTGTAGGGAGTAACTTCCGCAGCTCGGCGAACGCCACGTTGAAGGCCTCGACGCGGATGCGCTCGCGCGTTGCGTGCGCCAGTCGGTACTTGGCGGTCGCGCGCCTCCTCCGCCGCTTTTCCTCGCGGGTCAGTGCGGGAGGCGCGAGCGCGCGCTGCTTCCCGTCCGCCAGAGGAGACTCCTTGGGCATACACTCTACTTTAATGACGTTCAGCACCGTTTCCGGGTCAGACTGAGCCCACATCAGGTCAGGATCGGTCTGATCCGGACTCAGCATCATCTTCATCAAGCGCAAGGCTGAATCACACCTGGGTAAAATAAATAAATACATAAATAAATAAATAATTTTTTTGTGTATATATATATATACACAAAGACCAAAACATAAATAGTTTAATAAGAAAGAAAGAAAGAAAGTAAGAAAGAAATGTTAGGCTACATCTTGATGACAGAATGAAAGTTTCACCTTAGAGAGAGAGAGAGAGAGAGAGAGAGAGATTGAAAGAAAGTTACCTAGGTATATGTAAATGATGAAAGGTTACATTAGGGGGAGAGAGAGAGACAGAGAGTGAGACAGAGAGAGAGAGAGAGAGAGAGCGAGACAGAGAGCGAGCGAGAGACAGACAGACAGACAGAAAGGGAGAGAGACAGAGAGAGAGTGAGAGAGAGACATTCAGACAGAGAGAGACAGACAGAGAGAGAGTGAGAGACAGACAGACAGACAGAGAGAGACAGACAGAGAGACAGAGAGAAAGAGCGAGAGACAGACAGACAGAGAGAGAGAGAGTGCGAGAGACAGACAGACACACAGAGAGAGAGAGAGAGAGAGAGAGAGAGAGAGAGAGAGAGAGAGAGAGAGTTTTAATAGAATTATTGCAGCTCAGTCAGTCTGTACAGTGCAGCCACAAATTACTCAGAATTTGGAAATTGAATTAAAGATTTTTGTACAGATTTTTTTTCAGCACTCTTAAGAATGACTGAAAGAGAAGCGCAAAGAGAGTAAAAGGGAAGGTGAAGAGAGAGAGAGAGATAGAGAGAGGTAGACAGAGAGAGCGAGAGAGAAAGAGGAAGTGATGGATAGAGAGAGAGAGGAAGAGAGAGAGGTATCTAGGTAGCGAGAGTGAGAGAGAGGTGTAGAGAGAGAGAAAGAGAGAGAGCAAGGGGTAGAGAGAGAGAGAGAGAGAGAGAGCAAGGGGTAGAGAGAGAGAGAGGTGTAGAGAGAGAAAGAGAGAGAGAGCGAGGGCTAGAGAGAGAGAGAGAGAGAGAGAGCAAGGGGTAGAGAGAGAGAGAGAGAGAGAGAGCAAGGGGTAGAGAGAGAGAGAGAGCAAGGGGTAGAGAGAGAGAGAGGTGTAGAGAGAGAGAAAGAGAGAGAGAGAGCGAGGGCTAGAGAGAGAGAGAGAGAGAGAGAGAGAGAGAGCAAGGGGTAGAGAGAGAGAAAGAGAGAGAGAGAGAGAGAGAGAGAGAGAGCAAGGGGTAGAGAGAGAGAGAAAGAGAGAGAGAGAGCGAGGGCTAGAGAGAGAGAGAGAGAGAGAGAGAGAGAGAGAGAGAGAGCGAGGGCTAGAGAGAGAGAGAGAGAGAGAGAGAGAGAGAGAGAGAGAGAGAGAGCGAGAGCTTGGAAGAAAGTTACCTAGGTATATGTAAATGATGAAAGGTTAATATTAAGATTAGGAAGAAAGGAAGAAATAGATGAAAAGTTGATAATTAGCTACACATTAGGATGGAAGGAACGAAAGAAAGAAATATATTTAGGCTACATCTTGATGAAAGTTAAACATTAAAGAAAGAAAGGAAAACTAGCCTACTTCTAAGTAACCTACTTGTTCGATTCGCAATGCACAGTCTTTCACATTTTATTTTATTTTATTTTAGTGTTTTCATCGACGATGAAAGTTGTCTTTAGGTAAAGTGAATAATGAGATTCATTTTTTTTCTTCTTACAATATTGTTGACTTACTTTTAGGAGTTTTATTTTCCTTGACATCCCTAACAGCGACGGTAAATATAGACCTAACAAGTTAATGGAAAACCAATTAGCCTCCGCGCGCTCAAAAGCACATTTGGCCATCTGTCGATAGCAGAGTTGTGTGTAACGCGTTACTGTAACCTAACGACCCTTTCTGATCACGCAGTGATGTAACACGTTACATTATCAATTCATGTCATTTGATTACAGTTACAATTTCAGTGTGAAGAAAACAATATTAAAAGTAAAATGCGTTTTTAAAACAAATCACCTTTTGCTCGAAGATTTTTTTATTTAGCCGCGAACGATTCCGCACTCGGAGCGGTCCGCCGCTGCGTAACCGGACGTCGGTAAAAGAAGACGGCGGGGTTGTGATTTTATATCTTCAGCGAACGGAGGCGAGACCGATCAGACAGGGTTTACGGGAAAATACACACGTGGGAACACTCGTGTCTTATTGGCTGACGGATCTCGATTCTGCCGAACGCCAGCTCATACAGTCAGCGTGAGGGGAAATGGATACGCGCTGATTTTTATTGAAGCAGTAAAGGAGTTGAAACTGAAACTGAGGCTGAGCAGGAAAACAAGGCGTGTAAACGTCTAGATGAGTTCCAGTTTACGTGAACACGATCTGAGCGGAGCAGAAGGAAAGATAATGTACTCTACATGGCGCTGTAGCAGCTAAACCCATACAGTGATAGCTTAGCCGTGTCTCCCCTCGGCTAGCGACACCAGACTAGCCTAGTTAGAAACGTTTGATATTTTATCCGTCTGGTCGTCCGACACACGGTGACAACCCCCGAGGCAGGTTTTATTATAAATCCGACTTTTCTTTTTCTGATCATGTCCTACACGCGCTAAAATTACTGAAAGAACCGCGAGTTTCACCTTGTAGTGTATTTTTGTCGGTTTGATAAGTTTTCAAAGTGGCGTAATGAGTCATTTTAAAGTAGTAATTAGTAAACTGTAGTGGATTACATTACATACCGGACGTTACGGGCCACATCCTGCACCCATAGAGGGGCGACTACACTTCTAAATAATATGCGGTTGTGTGTAAAGCCTGCGATCGAGTGCGGGAGTGTGCTGTTTGGGATGTGCTGTACACACACGACAATTCGCCCATCGACAGCAGCGTCAGACCAGGATAAATGCTGTCAATCATAACGTTTTTAAGCACAAATGAAAACAATGTCGTGTTAAATATGTTCATTTTGTTTTGTTTATTTTCATGTCTCGTCTCGTGTATATATATAAAAATATATATATATAAAAAAAACCCGGCGTCTCGGAAAGCAAGTCATTCGGGACGAAGTGACATTTCCTAAAACGACGCGATGATAAACAAATGAGCCGATAATAAACCCGTCGTGTGAGCTGGACGATCCTTAAGCGCGGCACCAAGACAGTTTTTCATGAAGTGTATACGAAAACTTTCCGATGATTAGGCAGTAGTGTGCTCACCTTGTGCCTCCTCCAGCTGTGATATGATGTGAGCGGAGAGCGAGAAAGCAGCTGGATTATCAGGGTGTTGTCAGTGGATCTGTATCTTCTTCAGCGTCCCGTCCATTCATGAATTTCGCACAAGTCTTTCCGATGCAAAGTTCTGATCCGTTTAATTATAGCAGTCACGCGTTTGGAAGATCCTGACGCCGCAGCCTGTCAGCTGTAACGCATGCTGAGAGATGATGCTTTTCTGCCGCGTGACCCTTCTGCGTAGAGAGCAAAACTGCGAGACGTGAGTGAGATATGACTCTCCTCAACTCCACACGCTGCTGTCCTCTATCCACAGGATGCTGGAGTGATGCGCGAGACGCCGCGGTTGGGGGAAGGACACGCACTCGGCGCGTGCCAGACTTGGTGTTGACGGTTCCGGAGGAGAAAATAAAGTGAGGGGTGAGGGTAGACAGCAGGGTTTGAATACATTTGGTGTGCGCGCGTGAGCACACACACACACACACACAGTCACTGTCTCGTTCCCCACCCCTTTCTCACCCCCACCTCGTGCTGACACAATCCGCACGGATTCAGCCGTTACACAGTGATATAGATCCTCTGAGAATATGTAAAGGTTTTCTGGTCTTTCGGAGAACTGTTCGTGAAAGTTTTTTTTTTTTTTAATGTTCTACCTCGGAGTCTATTTTAGCACCTCTGCTTCCTTTGCCACCAATTATATGGAAGCACACCTGAGCTACAGGAGCCTCGCGCATCATTCACCATCACCTGAGCTCAGGTCATGGTCATCTACACCTGCGCTTCTGCACAAATCTCTGAAACTTTCTCTGGCTTTACGCTTTTAATAATAATAATAATAATAATAATAATAATAATAATAATAATAATAATAGTAGTAGTAGTTAAGCACTCCAAATCGAATCATTACCTTGAGAAGATATTGTCTTCAAATGGGTTTTTATTGTCATTCCTCTAAATCTCAAACTTTTTTTTGCAGCCTTTTAACTGTGAAATAAATTCCACAGACCCACACAGTTCAGATTTATTTGATGAACTTTTTAAATAGTGCTGAAAAAACAACAATAATAGAAACCCTCATCGTATTTGTAATGGTTTTAATGGTTATATTAGGAATTGTACATCCATCCATCTTCTATGCCGCTTTATCCTTTTCAGGGTCACGGGGAACCTGGAGCCTATCCCAGGGAGCATCGGGCACAAGGCGGGGTACACGCTGGTGCCAATCCATCACAGTGCACAATCACATACACACTCACACACCCATTCATACACTTTGGATATGCCAATCATCCTACCGTGCATGTCTTTGGACTGGGGGAGGAAAGCGGAGTACCTGGAGGAAACCCCCACAGCACGGGGAGAACATGCAAACTCCGCACACACAGGGCCACGGTGGGAATCGAACCCCCGACCCTGGAGGTGTGAGGCGAACGTGCTAAGCACTAAGCCACCGTGTGCCCCCATTTGGGAATTGTATTGTTTTTAATGGAAACTGTAATGGTCTCTGTGGGTCTCTACTGGTAATTTGTTGCCTTGGTGGCATGTTTTCTCTAGTGGATACCATTAAGGACCAGTAATGGTGAGTTTTAATAGTCGGTTGATGGTCTGTAATGGTATTTGTAGTGGAAACCGTTTGAATCTATTGTTTTTCCCCCCAGCAGAGTAGAACCTCAGTTTGAGAACCACGGCTCTATTGTGCACATTGGAACAAAATGTCATTTCTTCAGGACTATGATACAAAGCTGGGGTTCAAACACACGACCTTCTGATCAGTAACCCAGAGTCTTAACCACCAAGCCACCACTGATGTGCCTTATAACAGCCACAGCGTCCTGATCGATCATTGATCAGTAATCAATGCTTATGATGCGTTCAAGTCACGTCGGAATTTACGACGTGAACGCATATGAACACCACCATAAAGTCATAATTACAAGCGAGGAAACTTGGGATCTTCTTTACTTCGAGGTCGGAGTTTCCGACTCGGGGTCGTGTCAGTAAGAAAACATGGTGGAATCAGTGGATGCAGCGCCTGTAGTCGACGGTAAATTTGCTGAAATTGAACGTTTACTCGTCTCAGAAGCCGATTTCAGTTATCAAGCGTTGGGTTTACGCGGCAAGTTATTGTCCGGCTTTTTTATTTACAATACGACAAGCGAATCGCCCGTACAAAATACGACAGCGTATCAATTATGACGTAAGATGTAACGATAAAGTTTACTTCATAAATCGCTTAAAAAGCATCAAAAAGCAAAATGCACCTCGTGCGCATTCTTTGTTCTTCATTTTCTAGAAGGAGAGTTAAAAAAAAAAAAAAAACCCTTGCTATATTTATTCCGCGGTCAATTAACAGAACGTACACCGCCATCCCGCTCCGAACAATGTGACTCGAACGCACCTGACGTCATCGTTACGACCTCCTGACTCGTGAATACAAGTACGAGTAAATACTTCTCAGAACGCACAGTTACACAGAGAAAGAGCGAGCACACTGGCACACTTCCCTTAATGAACCAAAACTCGACGGTGTGAACTCAAAACACAGTTTACTCTCATTATTAAACTTCCTAAAAACTTCCCGCGGCGTTCCACCTCTAAGCAGAAAATTGTACTATTCTTCTTCCGTACTTCGTGAATACGAAGCAAAAGCACTGACCCCACTGGCGCTCACTAACTCTACAGAGCTTTGACTCTAAACCGCCGTATGAGTTAAGAAAACAACACCCAAACGTCATTTTCTACTATAATAATGCCTTTGTAAAAATAATAATAATAATAATAATTCAAAGACATAATGTAATAATGTCTAAGATAGTACATACGTATATAAATGATCATTCTGAAGCATATAAATACAACATAGAAATAAATCATATTCATCAAATGTAGTATTGAAGACCTGCCAAGGTTCACCTTCCAAACAGGACGACTCAGCAAGAATACACACGTAAATACAAATACTCGCTGTGGTCGCCGGGACTACGGTTGCAGCGATGGCATCGGGACTGCGATTACCACATGCGGTTTCTGAAAAATAACTTTTCTTTTACTCTCACACTATCCGTCGTGACCCAGATGAGGATGGGTTCCCTTCTGAGTCCGGTTCCTCTCAAGGTTTCTTCCTCGTATCATCTCGGGGAGTTTTTCCTCACCACCGTCACCACCGTCTCGCTCGATAGGGATAAACTCACACACTTTAAATCTCCATCCTGTGTTTATATGTTTCTGTGACGCCGCTTTGAGACAGCGTCCGTTATTAAACGCGCTACACGAATAAAACTGAATTGAATTGAATTGAAAAATCCGCTATGACGGAGAAGGATGGAGGAAGAAGAGAGTATAGAGTTAGATAGACGGAGATGGAGAAAGAAGTGTAAGAGGAAGCTTCTGCCCCAAACTCGTTCTTACCTGAAGTGTGTATAAGCGAAGGCAAATAAACGGGAAAGCTCTGCCGAATGTTTTTCATAGGCCGTGATTTACCTACATGACGTACATTATGTACATGGAGTTTTCATCGGTTGTAGTCTGTAACGTGTTTCGATGTGAGTTGGATTGGGTCGGGAATAGTCGGCATGTTTTGTAAAAAAAAAAAAAATGTTATGTCATTCTTTACCAGAAAAAATGTAGGCAGTGACAGATATGTACGCTTCGTGGGGTTTTTGCTGGAACGTGGGTGTGGTGGTTGGGGGTGGGGGGGTGGGGTGGTGGGAGAGGGTATTATTTGTGCCAGCAGAATAAAAACATTCTTCAGAAAAAGAAAAAAAAAGAAAAAAAAAAAACATTTTCCCCAGATGTTAGCAACACGAGCCACACATTAGCACACAATCACTCCCTCCTCTCCATAATCACATACACATACATTATGTAGGAATCAGATGTGAGAAAGGAGCATATGGTGTCCTGAGATAACTACCCCCACCCCCTGTGCTGCTCACTGGGCAACAGTACGGGAAAGGGGCGAAGATTTTACTGACAGAATTAAGCTCTCTCTCTCTCTCTCTCTCTCTCTCTCTCTCTCTCTCTCTCTCTCTCTCTCTCTCTCTCTCTCTCTCTCTCTCTCTCTCTCTCTCTCTCTCTCTCTCTCTCTCTCTCTCTCTCTCTCTCTCTCTCTCCTCTCTCTCTGTGCATTGTGGGGCAGCTGGCTAATAGTGCTCAGAGGATAGGAAGATGGATGAGCGGATGAAGAGATGGATGTAAGCGGGATGCCTCACTCTGCAAAAGTGGATGGTTTTCAGAAGTGAAACAAGGAGACAAGGAGAGAGAGAGAGAGAGAGAAAGAGAGGGGGGCGAGATTTTGGCTAATAAAGCAAAAGGTGAGCAGGAGAGCCGACAGCGAATAAAGACAAAAGCCGTATAACAAAATTTTTCATCTGAACATGATCGAAAGTAAGCGAACGTAATCGCTCGAAACTGTTCCAGAGTAAAAAGTATGATTCAAATAATAATAATAATAATAATAATAATAATAATACAAGTGGTTAACGGGTCAATGGCATTATTTTTCTGTTCCGGACATCTTAGCAAGTGGAAATACCTTGAATATAGTCAAACTCATCGAGTACTTCTTATAATATAAGATCACAATAAATCAAATATGCACACTCGGGTCTCCCTTAGTGAACAGTGGACTAGATCAACAAACAGACTGCATATAAACACAACAGTGAACTTATCTAGTACGTCTTATTCTATAAGATCACAATAAAGCAAATATAAGATTATTAAACCTACTCCAAGCCACTTGTTCTCATTCCAAGCGTGAGATGAGTAATAATGTCCAGAAATAGGTTTAACGACCTTATATTTGGTTTATTGTGATCTTATAATAAGAAATACTAGATGACTTTTGACCATATTCGAGACATTTTCACTTTTTTTTTTTTTTTTTTTTTTTTTTGCAGTGTATACGCTAAACCTAAACATTTTTCCACCAGGCTCAAATTGGTGTCTGGGAATTTCGTCCTTTCATACTGTATGACTAGTAGAATTCGACAGATGCTATAGCTTTGTTTTTCAAGATGTGGTGATGGCAGGAAAATCCGTGTGGGAAGTATTTTATTTTTCTCCTCCGATTCTGCAATCAACAAATCGCACTGCAGCGTCGAGGGGTGCTCTGGAAAGGTCCGGAAAACGAACCCACGTTTCCGGTTAAACGCGGCGCTCGGTTTTATTTCTACCCTCGGCTCCCCGTAAGCCGAGGAGTGCAAAGAAAGCTCTTATCCGGGGTTTTATTTCATTCTGAGTGCAGAAACGATACTAGAAAGGATATAAGTAAAAAGTGAGTATGTTTTTATGACCATAATCTGCATTGTGTGTGTAACGTGGGTGATAGATAAATACTTTAATAATGTCTCATCGTATGGCCTCGGGACTGCGATTACCGCATGCAGTTTTACACTCGGGTCTCCTTTAGTGAACAGTGGACTAGTTCAACAAACAGACTTCATATAAACACCATAATGAACTTTCTTTTACTCTCACACTATCCGTCGTTACCCAGATGAGGACGGGTTCCCTTCTGAGTCCGGTTCCTCTCAAGGTTTCTTCCTCGTATCATCTCGGGGAGTTTTTCCTCACCACCGTCTCCACCGTCTCGCCCAATAGGGATAAACTCACACACTTAAAATCTCCATCCTGTGTTTATATGTTTCTGTAAAGCTGCTTTGAGACGACGTCTGCTGTTAAAAGCGTCAACATCGTTCGCTCTCTCTATCTCTCTGTGCGCTGATACAGGACTGCTAGCTCGGCACTAGCTGCCTACCAGCATGCACTAACATGACAACAGAGTGTGTGTGTGTGTGTGTGTGTGTGTGTGTGTGTGTGTGTGTGTGTGTGTGTGTGTGTGTGTGTGTGTGTGTGTGTGTGTGTGTGTGTGTGTGCTGTTTAACGTGTTTTTCGTGTTCTCGGTCGAAAGCGAGGCTGCTTGAATCACGGCTATCGATTGGTGTTAAGACAGCTTGATTGATGAAAGACTCTTTCACAGCTTAATTCGACTTGAGCACTAAATCAATCAGAATCCCTCCTGCCATGCTATACCATGACACATGACATTTTAACAAACATAAACA
>NC_030421.2:2765000-2792500 GCF_001660625.3 Ictalurus punctatus | reverse complement strand
GATAAGGATTTAAAGTTTTACTCATAGACGCTGTGTGTTTAAACGGATTACACAGGGTGTCCGTGTCACGATTTCAGGGCGGAGACGGAAGCAAGCGCAGATCAGAATTTCAATTAGTAGCAAAACACTAAGGAAAAGAATAACATGGACAGCGGAGTGCAGTGCAAACTGCGGCGATGTACACACAGACGCGATTCAGGTGCGGGTGGTCATGTGACTTTGATGCAGTGAGGTGCAGTGGCCGCTGGGAACTGTAGATCAGATCATTCTCTGATTTACGTGGCAGTCGGAATGCCTCCATAGTCTCCGTAGATAAGGGCAAATTCACACTTTTCAGCACGCTTCGTTTACGTTATATAGATTTGAAGACTTCAGACTCATCGAAATGGTTCTCCTGGCCCGGATCGGGACGCCGGCGCGTGGTTGCAATGGACTTCACCAAACGCGTTAACGTGCGTTCATCGTGAACGAAAGAGACGACTCTGTGCATGTGTGTGCTAAGAACGTAGCAATCATGTAGAGGATATTTTATAAATAAAGTTTAGCTAACAAATGCTCATTTCCCCCCGTGTATGTGTGGAGACTTTTGGGACACCCTGTAGATTTAGAAACACTGAAATGATGAGCGTAAACAAGCTAAGCTAATGATGGATGCTAGCGGTAGATTTACTGTGTGTAAAGTATGTAGCTAGATTGAGGTTGGTACTATCGCATGGACAACGTAAAGGTGAAAGTATGAGAGAACAGCCAGGGAAATCCTACCTGTTCCTTTCATTGTTGAATTGTAATGAAGTGAGAATCAACAGCGAGATACATTTCCAAGGGTTCACGGTGTATAGCGCCGTGAAACGGGAACTCAGGGCGATCATTTTAATTCGAATACCACAGGATATGGAAACTCCTTTAACTCGACTGATGTTTAAAATATTTGGTTTTGTTACATATCGACGTAACACACACGTTATTCCGTTTACTCTGTTTACAATCTTATTATTGCTGATATTTTACTTTATTTTAATGTGAAATAATGTAGAACTGTGCTGCCATCTCTACTCTGATGGATTATTATCAGACTCGTGTTAATTAGTACTTGGACATTGGGATTTTGGAAGACGTTGACCATGAGGTCTACTCTATCAGTGCTTCTGTCTTACTGTAATACAGGCGATATATCATTTTTATCACATCTGTCAACTCTGTGTGTGTGTGTGTGAGTGTGTGTGTGTGTGTGTGTGTGTGTGTGTGTGTGTGTGTGTGTGTGTGAAATAGACACATGGGTATGAGGTATGAGTGTTTGACCCGAGGAGGTCTGTCATTGTAACACAGCTTCCATCAAACCTCTCTCTCTCTCTCTCTCTCTCTCTCTCTCTCTCTCTCTCTCTCTCTCTCTCTCTCTCTCTCTCTAATTCGTGCTGCAACTCTTCCAACAAAACAACAAAATTTCCTCCCCCAAGCCACTCCCAGACAACTGGCCACTCCCTAATGAAAAGTGACAGGCCCCGTGATGATGGATTCTTCCTTTAAATGAGTTTCTCTCCCTCTCTTTCTTTCTTTCTCCCCCTTTTCCACCACACCGTGCCTCTCAGTGGGTGAGCGTGAGCTCGATGAGACGCAGCTCGTGCGTGTATCACCTCTAGATGACTCATCCAGAGATGGACGACTCCGTTCCTTGACTCAAGGAGTTTTAAAATGACCCGTGTTAGATAACATGCGGATCTGATTCACGATAAGCTAACCTCCAAAAATCCCTTTGCTCATGAAAGCTCCTGTGAGATACACCTAAGCATCTTCAAAACATATACTGCAATCGAACACGTGTCCATGTGTGCACGTGGGCGTGTACGTGTGTTTGCCAGTCATCTGTTGTCTCGTGGCCTCTGAGGCTTTGAGAGGGCCAGGTCACCACGGTAACGATGTTTAGGATAATACCTAGGGAGAGTGGTGAAGTGTAAATTGGCTGAACGCGGAATATGAAGTGAAACCTGGTGTGAGCCTCTTAAGCTAGAGAGAGAACAAGAGGGAGGAAGAAAGAGAGAAGGCGGTAGGGGATGAGTTGCACTAAAGCATGTCAGGGCATGAAGAGTCTCTCTGGAGAACGAGTCCGTCGCAAAACAGCACTCGAGCGCATGTGCGTGAGCGTTACTCGCTCTCTCACAAATACACCTTCACATCATAAACACACAGGTCTGTGAAATGTTTCCTGAGATTTTGTTCTTTTCAAGCAGAGTGAATGGTCTGCACTTATATAGCGCTTTCTTTAACCTTAGAAGTTCCAAAGCGCTTTACACTGTGTCTCATACACACACACACACACACACACACCAATGGTAACTTGCCATCCGGAGCAACTTGGGGTTCGGTGTCTTGCCCAAGGACACTTCGGCACGTGGAGTCACGTGGGGCGGGAATCGAACCGCCAACCCTACGGTTAGTGGACGACCCGCTCTACCACCCGATCCACATATTTTCAATCAAGTTGAAGAAGAAACCTGTAAAAAATTACTAGCACAAACTCTGATCTATCCATTATTCTTAAATGTGTGTGAAAATACTAGGTTGCTACGTTTTATGCTGAAACAACAACAACAACAACAACTCTGGAACAATTTATGCTACAGATAAACAGTTTCACAATTACATACCTGTCAAGTCAAATGAATCTCAAACAAATTGATCAGTATTCAATTACCCTAACATATTTCATTCATCTTCAGTAAGCGCTTTACTCCGGAGTCTATTCCGGGAACACTGGGAATACCAAGGATGGGATGCTAGATCGTCTCAGGGCACCATGCACATACACGTTCATGCCAAGGGGCAGTTTAGCATAGCCAGTGCACCTATTAGCACTCCTCAACTCCTTCCTAGAAACAAAGGTTCCTTAAGAGTCATTTGGATTAATGATTCTTCGGGGTGGCTGTGGTTCAGGTAGTAGAGCTCGTTGTCTATTAATCATAGGGTTGATGGTTCGAGTGCCAGCCCACGTGACTCCACATGCCAAAGTGTCCTTGCACACCGAACCCCAAGTTGCCCCTGATGGCAAGCTAGCGCCTTGTTAGCAGAACAATTACTAATAATTGGCGATACCATTTCTTAGCTTCCAGGCCATCATGCTGGCTTCAGGAACACTTCACTTTAAAATAACGAAATGCCTACAACTTTCGAGTCACTAGAATTTCTCAAATGATCTAAAAGGTCTTTCTGGTGGTTTCTCAGAAGCATCTTTTCACCGGGGACCAAAAATCCCTGAAGGAAGTGGTGTTTAGGGCCTGAGAAAAAAATACCGTTATAACGAAGGATTCAGGCTGGAGATGAGATCAAGTTCTACACAGTTCTGGAAAGATCCATCTAATAAAGTGGCCACTGAGTGTGTATTAGTACATTCTGGACAAAAAAAAAAACAAAAAAAAAAAAAAACAACCCTGGCTTGTCTCGTCTCGGGCTGGAAGCTGTGCTAGGGCGCAGGTGGAACTTTCAGTATGATAATAAAACCAAGCACACCATGAAATCAGCTAGAATGGGTCTGTTTGTAGGCCAGATTCATAGAGAGCTATTTCACTCAACGATCTACAACGAGCATGTGGAGATTAATAATAATAACCACCGTCTTTAAACAATCTGCCTTCAAAAAAAAAAAAAAACCTTTATAGAAAATATTACTACATTTAAACCTAATAATCAATCTTTGCCAATTGCTCCAGTATTCTTACAATTATTTCTTTTTTTAAAAGACGTACATTTATTTACGCAAACCAGATGAAACGACGCATACATTCGCATACTTAATAAAAGATACCATGTTAGCGTATGTGATTTATGAAGGAACTTGAAACATACCGCGCGATGAGAAGGACACATGCATGACGTGTATCACAGCGAGCTCGCCGAGGTTAACACTGCATCAATCTTCACGTCGTTAGAGTTCGCTCTTAACGTACATTAATACGATTCTTTATTGTTGAAGCTTCTACGTGCCATTCTAAACAGATGACATGGTTGCACTACAGTATATAACATACACACCAGTAAATATTTTCAATTTTTCATCGTCCGTGACCCGTAACACTGCGTTTCGATAGAGAGGTCGTGTCTATCTCTCTAGGTTTTTCTTTGTTTGACCTGTTGCTAGGTAACCCATGGTCACATCTGGGATCTAAATCACAATATCTCCTTCTCTCCGAGTTAGTGTCTCTTACGCCGCTGTTATGGAAGGGATGGACTGTAATTTATTAGCTTGATACGGGAGCAGGCGGCATTATACAGAGCAGCGGCTCTAGGCAGAGCTCGTTTGGAATCCTCACCCGATCCTATTTCCGCCGCATTCCTCTTGCCATTTCGGAGACATTCTTCTTTAAATTGACAATCTGAGGCTCCACGCCGACCACCTGAGCCAGCTCTCTGCATATTCAGTTGGGAGCAAAGACATGGCAAGAAGAAATAGCTTAGGAACACTGCCATGCCACTTCATCTAAAGTCTGTCAGGATCGATCTTGTTCCTGTCATGTACGAGGGCAGTAGCTGCTTTCATAAAAACGTGATAACTTTTTCACACGTCGAAAGTTTCTATCTGGGGTAATCTGCCTGTCTCCTCTACCAAGCGATTGTAATCATGCCGTTATATTTTTAATGGCAAGGCTCATCTGCGTGGATGTTAGGATCTCGTATAATCAGTCAGCGAGCGCGGCGTGGTCAGCGTCCCGTCTAACGCGTACGCACGGAGAACGAGAGCAGGACCGCAATACGCGCGGTAATGTCGTTTATAAACACACAATTCGGAACAGATGGGCTTTTTTTTTTTCTTTTCCGAGCAGATTGTTGTAATATGCGACCGGGCGCGGCTCATATCGGAGAATTCCCACACCTGCCGCGCTCGCTCTCAAATCTCAGCTTAACTCGCAATCACAATAGAATATTTCGAGATGTTCCCTGTTCTAGTTTCTAATGATATTTGATTCATCCATCACGAGTCCTGCTGTGACGAGAGAAGATTCTGAAGGAACTTGCTGGAACAACCTAGAGGCCCTGAGATGTGTCGAAGGTGGAAACCGCTACGATGATAAAGTCAAGGAACAAGTTTACTCTGTTGTAGGCTAGTGCTTAGAATAGAGTCAAGCCTCAGGTTAATGTTAATGCTAAATAAAATACGATCACGCATACATTTCAGCTGAAATGGACAAAGGGTGCTGTAAAAATGGGACTCTGTGTTAACCCCACGGCTATTAAATCGCCATCTGCTCCCCTCGCCTCGCCGTGGCCCAGCCGTCACGACGAGCCGCGCGAACCCGCTGTCCAATTAAGCGCGGTAATTGGTCGTAATCCGTGACCGATTCTGATTGGAGGGCGACGTAAATTACTGAAATAAGCTCGGGCGACAGCCGAGTCTGAAGTTGATGCCTCGAGACCAACCTCGCTCGATGCATGAAAAATTACACTTCTGAGATTTACAAATAGACACATCAATGATTTCAGCCCTATTCTTTCAAGTATAAAATATCGTGAATTCCCTGTCTATATTTGAAAGCAACAACATCCGGGAAGGATTTCCACTAGATCTTGGCGCGTAGCTGTGGGGATTTGTGTTCACTCAGCTACAAGAGCATGAGTGAGGACAGGTACTGATGTCGAATGAGGAGGTCTGGGGTGGAGTCGGCGTTCCGGTTCATCCCAAAGGTGTTCGGTGGGGTTGAGGTCAGGGTTCTGAGCACGCCACTCGAGTTCTTCCAAACCAAGCTTTGCAAATTTTTAACGCTACAGCATACAAAGACATTCTAGATAACTGTGTGCTTCTAACTTTGTGGCAAAAATTTCGAGGAGAACCACATACGTGTGTGATTGTCACGTAGGTGTCCACGTATTTTTGCCCATATAGTGTCATATACGCCAAATGTAAGTTAAATTAGGTAAGTGTCCAACACCTGTACCGACTCAAAATCATAAAAATAACTCATTAATAGTAAAAGAATTAAAAGAACAACATCTTTCGAGTAGGCTGGCATACACTCTTCACTTTAATCGGAACACCTGCTCATTTAAGCAGTTATCCAATCAGACAATCACGTCGCAGCAGCACGGTGTATAAAATCATTCAGATAGAGATCTTCAGTGAATATACACATCAGATATCAGAACGGGGGACAAAGTGTGCTCTGTGTGACTTTAAATACGGTATGGTTGTTGGTGCCAGATGGGTTGGGTTTGTGTGTTTCAGAAACTGCTGATCTCCTGTGAATTTCACACATAACAGGCTCTAGAGTTTACACAGAATGGTGCGAAAAACAAAAAAAAACATCGCGATTTGAATAATACGATGAGCCCGCTCCATTTCCACTCACGTACACAAAGCTCCACCCTCAAAACTTATAGTGGTTCAACTAGACTTACCATCAGCAAGGACTGGCACGATATCACTTTCAAGCGCACTCGAATATTCTTCTGCTTTACAGCCATGTTACAACACAACAAACACGCGACTTCTCCTCGTACTGATTTATGAGGACGTGAAGGGGGAACTGGGGTGCATCTATAAAATGATTGACAAGCATTCCTGACTGGAAGGCAGGTTTCCAAACTGGGTTTCTTCAGCCTCTTAATACACATGTTCTAAGACTATTTACTTATTTATTTATTTATTTATTTATTTGAACATCTCTACAAAATATTCAATGTTAATCATACTAAAAAGAAATGAAAAATATTGACTATGAAACACCAGAGTGGTCAGTGTCATGTTTGTGCTTGCCATTATACTGTCTCATCACATCCAGGGTGAGCTCTGCCTTGCTCCTTTCGCTCCTGTGATTAGGATTTGCCACAAATTTCCAAACAATCGACAATGTTTATTGACATATAAAAAGGTTTTTCAATATTTAATCGATCTCTGTTTTCTTTGTATCGGACTTATCGTATTGAAGATGTTTAAAAGAGAATTCTGCGGCATCAGCAATCGATCAATCAATAAACAAATCCACAGTCGGTTTAGACACTAGGGCAGTTAATTCGGTCTTTAGATTATATTAATCGGACTTGTTACCGTACTTAGTCCTTTCACACGGAGACTTTACGGTACAGCGTCAGTTCACGGGTCCGCTCTAGTGCACTTACTGAACAGGGAATTATCTGTAACGTGGCTTCATTTCACTGCCTGTGCTCTCATGCTGCCATCTTGTGTTGAACAGAGGTGGATATTTGAGACATTATAAGGACAAGTTTTGGAGCTGCACTGTTTTGCTCGATCGGTATAACATCAGCAGAAGAGTCTTGGATCTCAACCAATGACACTTGATAACTGAAGTAAATAATTGATCTATTTTATTCTACTTCTCTCTCCATGTCTTAAGACACTGTCTTCTTTTCGTTCGCTATCCTCGCTTCTATTTTACGTCTTTCCCCTCATCTTTATCTTCTTCCCCTCCATCCCCCTCACCCCTCTCTTCTTGTGGTTCCTCCTCTTGCTCTCCTTCACCATCCCCTACGTCCCTCTTTCTCTCGGTCTCATCGTCAGATTCGCTCCCAGCCCCCTCGGCCACGATGCCCTCCCAGCCATCGGTCTGCAGTTCCAGCTGCTCCACACGACCCATCATCTTACGGACGCTAGACTCCAGTTCGACCATCAACCGTGCCAGCTTGGTCTGTAGCGTCTCCAGGCTGGACTCGATGCGCTCCACTTTGTCTTCCAACTTCTCCTTTTCCTCCTCCCCTTCATCCGAAATCTCTAGCATTCCCATCTTGGTGAGGATCTGGCGTCCCTTTTCCTCCAGAAGGCGCTTGGCAGCTGGGAACTCAGACAGAGTGTCTGTCAGGTCCTCCTTGGACAGGCTGAAAAGGTCTGAGTAACCGATGCTGCAGATGTTAGCCGTGCGCCGATTGCCTGATTTGTTGCCTAGATGGTGTAAAATGAAGCAATATCATAGGATATAGTATATATTTTTTCTTAATCAAATGAATTATCTACAGATCCTTCCACAAGTATTCACCCAAGAGCCCCCCACCACCACCACCACCACCTCCCCCAACACATGGGGGAGATACAACCTGGAACTGAAAATGACTTGTATTAATTGGGATTCTAATTACGGTTGGAGAAGATCAAGTGCTACATTTTTTGGAGATGGGCTTCTTTCTTTTAATGTTCTACATCGAAAGCACTTTATTAAGAACACCTGCACATCTACTCATTCATGAAATTATATGATGTATAAAATAATGCAGATATGGGCCAGCAGCTTCGGGGGATGTTCACATCAACCATCAGAATGAGGGGGAAAATATAGGATTTCAGTGATTTTGACCGTGGCATGATTAATAATGATAATGAGTCTTTATGATCACGTATACATTACAGCACAGTGAAAAAGTTTTCTTCACATATCCCAGCATGTTAGGAAGTTGAGGTCAGAGTGCAGGGCCAGCCATTATACAGCGCCCCCTGGAGCAGAGAGGGTTAAGGGCCTTGCTCAAGGGCCGAACACTGTTGGTGCCAGACGGGCTGGTGTGTATTTCTATAACTGCTGATCTTCTGGGATTTTTCACACACAACAGTCTCTCAAAATGGTGCAATTCAGAAAAAAACATCCATCTGACAGAAAGGCTACAGTAACTCAGATAACCACTCTGTATAACTGTGGTGAGCAGAAAAGCATCTCAGAATGCACAACATGTCAAAACTTGAGGCAGATGGGCTACAACAGTAGAAGACCACGTCGGGTTTCTCTTCTGTCAGACAAGAACAGAAAGCTGAGGCTGCAGTGAGCACAGGTTCTCCAAAACTGCACAGGTGAAGACTGGAGAAACGTAGCCTGGTCTGATGGATCTCGATTTCTGCTGAGGAACACAGATGTTAGGGTCAGAATTTGGCAGCAACAGCATGAATCCATGGACCCAACCTGCCTTGTGTTAACAGTCCAGGCTGGTGGAGGTGGTGTAATGGTGTGGGGAATGTTTTCTCCAAACACTTTAATACCAATCGATCATGGCTTGAATGCCACGCCCTATCTGAGTATCGTTCCTGAACATGTGCATCTCTTCATCACCACAATTTACCATCTTCTAATGACTGTGATCATTCCAGCACGATACTGCACCACGTCCCAAAGCAAAACTCGTCTCAAACTGGTTTCACGAACATGACAATGAGTTCAGTGATCTTCAGTGATCTTCCCAGTCACCGGACCTGAATCCAGTAGATCACCTTTGGGATGTGGTAGAACGGGAGATTCACAGCAGGAAAGTGCATCTGAAAAACCTGCAGGAATTGCGTGATGCAATCATGTCGACATGGACCAGAATCTTCCGACATCCTGTGAAATCCATGCTACGAAGAACTTGAGGCCGTTTTGAGAGCGAAGGGAGGCCCTACTCGGTATTACTGTAGTGTTCCTAATAAAGTGCTCAGTGAGTGTACTGTATATATGTATGGCTCAAAATGTTTCTTTGACACACTGCACATGAGACATGCCCCTGTTTGTCATACCATTAGATGTTACCTTTTATGTTGAGAATGCTGATCTCTCCAAAGAAGTTCCCGTCACCCAGTACAGCAAACTGAGTGACCCCATCATCTGCCACCACAGCCAACTTCCCCTCCTTAATGATGTACATCTCATGCCCTACGTCACCTTTCCTACACACGTACTCTCCAGGGTTGTAGACCTACACAAACGGGATAAAAAGCACTGTACTACAAATGATCGTTTTACCATCTCGTTTTTTTTTTTTTTTTTTTACCATGAGCTTTAAAGTTTGACCTGTGGGGTGAGCTTGAGCACCAGTTCCTCCAGCAGGCTGCTCTCACAGTTCTGGAAGATGGTAACCTTGGATAGAATGGGTAGGTGCACGCTCACCGCAATGGCCGTCTGCAGTGTGACTGGTAGCTGCTGGAGGATTTCATTCTCCCGGGTGATCTTCCTGTTTCAGAGCAGAGTTAAATAGCTACCAAAGCTTTTCTGCTGTGCAAAATGATATGTATACAATATACAGTCGCCGAACGAGTTAAATAGCTAGGTGAACAAGCATTAAGACTCACTTGTTGATATGGAGATGTTGGTACCAGGTGTTGACACGGTTGTGTAACGCTTTGTTGATTCGCCGACTGCGCAAGTAGCTCCTTACCAGCTCGTGATTTGGAAAGAAGACATTGTCCCTGTTACGCAGGTTCATTATTACGCTCCCTACGCTTCCCACTACAGAGGCGAACACCAGCACGGCAATCAAGAGGTCAGCAATCATGAAGAGGAACTCCTCCTCACGAGTCGGCTGTGGGGTGTCTCCTACTGTGGTGAGGATCAGAGTGGAAAACCAGAAGGAGTAGAAGTACTGACGGCGTGTGGAATTAAACTCGATGTCCGTGGTGTCGGGGTAGACCCAGTCATCACTTCCGAGGCCGATATATTTCGAGAGGGCAAAATAGAGGCACGCGTTCCAGTGGATGAGGATAAAGATGAGGATCATTAGTTTGGATATGCGGAATATGTTGGGGTAGGCAGTACGTGTCTCCATGCGTTCCAAGGCCTCAGAGAGGCGGGGTGAACGAAGGAACCGGTTTATCCGTACTACGGGGGTCTTGAAAAAATCGCTCAGATAGAGCAGATCAGTGGGTAGTTGGGACAGCACATCCAACAAGAACTGAGAGGAGTGCAGGTAGCGCTTTTTTAGCCGTGACATATCGCGCACTAGGCTGCCCTGCTCCAAATACCCTGTGGACAATACAGGAGAGAAATACATCAATTACCCATTTAACGTTTCCCCTCCTCGGCAGTTCTCCCTCTCAGAAGGAAGTGATTAACTCTAGCGTTAATTCCCTTTCATTATTGTTTCCAAAATCCTGATTCTGGAGTAAAATGATGCAGTTTTATTCATCGATGCACCTATTTCAGCTCATGAAGGACTTTTAATTTGGCGATGTGTTAAATCTGGTGTGTAGGAGCAAGGGAACACCAGGATTGGAAGACCAGGGTTTAGAATCTCTTTCTTTTAGGATAAAAAAAACACCCCTTAAAGCTTTGATTTGACAGTATTTGATTTGTATGAGAACATTGCAATTTCAAAAATGGACCATACCTATACTGTATAAATTCAAATGCTAGCAACATTAAATAATGAAACCGAATCGATTACACTTACCCGTACGGACCTTGATGAATATGTCAGCCACGTAGGCCAGATCAGAGATGTAGTCTAAGGTGTACCAAACAGCCTGAAATTTCTGGTCAACTTCATAAAAACAGATCCTTAAACAACATTAAGAAAGGTTTTGAGTTAATTGCGTAAAACGTGTAGTGATATCTGACGTGGTCTCTTCACCTTTAGTGAACAAATCTTAATATCATTTGATCATCTTTCTCGGCTTTGAAAAGTACACGCTTGTTATTTGCAGATGTGCAGGCTGTTTCTTATTCATGTATCAGCATGCTAATGCCACTGAGTTTTAGTCAGGGTCTGTTCTGTCTTTATTGCCATCATAAAACCTCCTACCTGAGGATAATAACAACCCAGTTGTAAATGATGGGAAAGACCATGACCTGCAACCAGCCATAGTAAAACTCTTCAGAGGGATCAATCACCCACTCCCTCCAGCTGAGAGAGAGAGAGACGGAGACAAACAGACAGAGAGACACAGAGAAAGAGAGAGAGAGATATTATAATCTGGTTTAGAAGAAGAAGAAGCCTTTATTTATCACATTAACATTACAGCACAGTGAAATTCTTTTTCTTCGCATATCCCAGCATGTTAGGAAGTTGGGGTCAGAGCACAGGGTCAGCCATGAGGGTTAAGGGCCTTGCTCAAGGGCGCAACAGTGGCAGCTTGGCAGTGCTGGGGCCTGAGCCTCCAACATTCTGATCAGTAACCCAGAGCCTTAACCGTTGAGTCACCACTGTATATCTGATCTGCATATTTGATTTGGTACAGGTTTTAGGCAACCCTGCCATTTTTCCCAGGCTTGGGACCAGCACTGACAGTGCACTAGCTTGTGCAACCCCAGTGGCTGGGTGTGGTGCCCAGCATGGTGCTCAAACCAGTGATCCTGAGATTAAGACTCTCGTGCTCTACCGACTGAGCTAGCCTTGTTGTACTTAACCTGCTTTGCAAAAATAACGGAAGCTACTCTTTTTATAATTAAAAAAAAAAAAAATCAATGTCATTATGATGACAAAATAATTAGCCAGGTGTTGCTTCAGGTAAATTGTTTTACCATCTAGCTTTAAAGTAAGCTTAATGATACTGTATGTTTTGCAGCGTAATTACAATATAGTCACAGGAGTCTATCAAGTCCTTTGATACCGTATAATCTATCAGTGCAGTAAACATTTTTACATTCACATTTATTCATTTAGCAGACCCTTTATCCAAAGCGACTTACAAATGAGCAAAGCGGAGAACAATACAAGTAGAAGAATACATACAAGATTTTTAATTCAGTGCTAGCGGAGCAAAGTGCACAGAATAGACGTGTACGAGTCAGTGCAAGTGCAGTATCGTACAAAACACGAGATATTTGTGCACGAGGGAAAACCTTTCACCTGCACTGATGTGTATATTTGTACAAAGCATCACAGTCATTCATATACTGATGTTTTCTTTCTCTTATACATTTCGAATTTCTTTCTCCATGTAAATGGTTTGTATAAACGTACAATAATTCAGGAAACACTCACTTTACTTTTATTTTCTGTTCCTTCGTCGCTTCTTTTTGTCCTTCTGCTTTTGCCACTTGTGCTTCACCGTCTTTTTGTGTGTGATGCAAACTAAGAAGTTTAGTCCAGCGATTCATTCTAGCTTATACAGTAGTCAATAACAGTAGCTGGGCATGATCCTCGAGTCCTTATTCTAACAGAAAAACAATAATACAGTTAGATCATTTTCTCACACATGCACTGATATTCCTTCATCCATAAACCAGTCAGTGTGAGATGTGTGTGTGTGTGTGTGTGTGTGCCTCAACCTACGCATTGTTTGGCCTCATAACCCTATGTTCATAGTAACGGGCAGCTCAACCAGTGCAGTGTAAGAGGAAGGTGATGCTGGTTGCTGCAGTGACGTCTCCCTGGAGGGACTCACGGGTACAAGGTCTCTTACTGACACTGTAGAAATGGCCTAAAACTCACATGAGATAACCAGAAGGTGAAGAATAAGTGAATAGGTGAATAAATAAGATGTACCGATACTGAAATAATTCACGATTTGAAATGCTTGACTCACGTTTAAGTCTGTGTTATCGTACAAGTGAAATAAAAGAGGGTTAAATTTTAATCCAGATGCAGATAGTTTTAGGAGAGAAGCATTTATGCAGCAACATGATTGGTGTGTGATTTCATAAATAGATAGATAGATAGATAGATAGATAGATAGATAGATAGATAGATAGATAGATTGGATAGATGGATAAATAGATAAAAAGATAGATAGATAGATAGATAGAAGGATAGGTGGATAGATTGGATAGATAGATTGATAGATAGATAGATAGATAGATAGATAGATAGATAGATAGATAGATAGATAGATAGATAGATAGATATATTGGATAGATAGATAGAGATAGATAGATAGATAGAGATAGATAGATTGGATAGACAGATAGGATAGATGGATAGATAGATAGATAATATAAGATAATAATATATAGCACATTTTATTTAGAACACTGGCTCAGATTGATAAAAATATTTTTTAAAAATACATTAAAAAACAAGAGTATAAAATAATTTAAACAGTTACAAAAGTACAGAGTATAAGGCAGCAAAAATAAATGTACAAGGCACATGCATGGTTAGGAATATAAGGTGTGTAGTGGGTAGTGTAGATACAGTACAGATGCAGTACTGTACAGTCGTCGTATTGTTGTGGGTAAGAATGACCTGACAAGGCATATCTTGGTGCAGTGCAGTTGTGTCATTCTGCCATTTAAGGTGCTATTTTACTTGGAGAAATTTTGCCCCCACCCCATGAAGTCACTTTGAATCATAATCACGTTCTCCCTAAAATGACAGCATCCCTGTCTCAGCCTGGCGAGAATCTCCACCAAGGCAGCATGCTTAACTATTTATTTGAATCACAGAGATAAAGTAGGGCAGTGAAAATTACTGACAGGAAGCAGAGGCCTGTTTTACGAAGCCAGTTGAACAAACTCACAGTTGCAGAGTAAGCTTTGAGTTGACGAAACCCAACAAATCTAACCCGGGTTAATTAAGGTTAACAGTTTTCATGACGCTGGTTATCGACTTTCTCGGTCGACCCAGGTTTTCAACGCTGAATCAAGCTTTACTCATGAAAAGCCAGACGTTTGACGCAAACAGCCTATAGCGTTCAACATGAAAAAAAGCCGGTGTGTATTCTGGTTGAAGAGCAAGAAAGGGGAAAACATGCAAACTCCGAACACATAGGGCCACGGTGGGAATCAAACCCCCGACCCTGGAGGTGTGAGGTGAACATGCTAACCACTAAGCCACCGTGCACCCTATAATTAAACCCATCCATCCATTTTCCATACCGCTTTTCCTACACAGGGATGCAGGGTCACCTGAAGCCCATCCGAGGGGGATCGGTGCACGAGGCAGGGGACACTCTGGACGAGGTGCTAACCCATCGCAGGGCACAATCACACACCCATTCACACACTACGGACAATTTGGAAACGCCAATCAGCACGGGGAGAACACTCAAACTCCACGCACAGTTATTATAGTATTGTAATGCCACAGCAGTGCTGAATTATCAACTCTGATATATCAAAAGGTGGTAATTCATTTTCTATAGTAGCTCAATAATCTTGGTAGCATTTCCAGGTGCAAGCCAAACCGCAGGTTTATATAATACACTCATTGCAACATTTCTATCGTGACAACTCAACCACAGGCATTTAAGGTGTGTTCATTCTGTACAGGTGACCACTAATTTTCTGTTCAGTTCCCCTCTCACAACTTTAGTTCCTACTCTGCAATTTGTTCCTATAAACTGTTTGACTCTGGGGGATGGGAGAAAAACTTAACATAACTGTGGTGTCACCTCGTCCTGTTCTACTGTATATGAACTCTGGTTAAATGTGTGTAGAGACGTTACAAAAACAAATAACACTTGGAAGAAAATAGCAGAGATAATTGGTGTGCCTAGAGAATGTTTGTAGCGAGTACGGTTAGATTCCCATGCTAATAGCTAATATAAATCTTGGCATGTTACGTGTTCCTCAAACAACCTACTTTGACACTGATTAGTGTGTTATATAGTTTGTGTTTAACTCGATAGAAGAAGATATAAACATATATAAGTATTCGGTGGTGCTTCTGGTGAGTGTATGGAGCTAGTACAGTTAGCTCAGGCTGCTAATCTGCTAACAGAGCTAATACGAAGCCTGGGATGTAATATACATAAAAACAACCAATTTTCACACTTTTTTCACTTTATTAAAATATAACAATGCACTGTAAAGACAAATAAATTGTATAGTGTAGTAAATTGTGTGCACAATTTGGCTACTATCCGTTCTTATCGGAGCTAAAAATGCCGGACGGACACTGTGCAAGCTACATGAGCGAATTTGTCGCTCGCTAGTGTGAGCAACCTATATAATCTAAGGCTAATCATAATCAAATTATTTATTTATTTTTAAAAAAGGAGTTATTTGATAGAGAAAATGTATAATCGCATATATGGGCTTTTCTGTAAGGAGTTGTATATGTATTAACGTTACAGATTTGTGGGAGGAGTTTCAAGTGTAACTAAGTTTTCTGACAAATCTTCACGCTGAAATAATAATACTAAAAAAAAATATTCTTAGATAAAAATTAACCAGGAATTCAATTTCGCTGTCCTTCAGATTAACCCCTCATAAGAGTAAACCCTGAGGTGTGTCTTATTGATCGGTCACACAGTCCCTTTGCGTGTGGGTGTGTACTTGAGCTACCTTATTTATTTTCCCACACGCGTTCGTACTACTTCCGCGAAGGCTGTCTCTTCGCTCCGATTGGTGGATTACACATGAGCACAGGCTCTTAACCAATCCTAGAGCAGGAGGCGGGATTTCTCAGAATACGGGTGAGGAAAAATAAAGCATTCGAGGGAACTCGAGAAAGAAGATGGCTGCGAAAGGCGAACGGGATTGAGCTATAGTACAGTCCCGGTACTGCAGCAAACGGAAAGAGAAACCAGTGGCGTTTCTCATGTTGTCTTCCTCTTTCGGTAGGTGTTCTAGAGAAGGACTCGACAGAGAAGAGAAGAGGAGAGAAGAGCCGAGACGCCTGGTTGTGGCTAACTGCAGAGCCAGGACTAGCTAACAGTTATTTCTTCAATATTATTGGCACCCCCAGTGAGCCTGTCTACGAGGAAAGCAGCTTTAATCAGGAAGGTGAGTGTTATTTTTCAGACGGATGATGGGGTTTATTGGGAAGTTTCGCTCCGATATGAGATTCATTTGACTCGAAGAGACTTGTTTGCTTTTAATTAGCCTGAGAGTAAGCTAATGTGAGCTAACAGCACCGTGGTGCAGGACAGCAATGATTAACGTCAGCTGAATGGAAAGTGTTTACTCATCGTCAGTGTAACGCTAGCTAACCCTTACTACAGACTGAGGAAGCCTGAGGAAGGTAATAGTGTGTGTGTGTGTGTGTGTGTGTGTGTGTGTGTGTGTGTGTGTGTATATATATATAGCTGGCCCTGTCTGTGTGTAACGGTCTCTTCTTCAGTTAAGGTTCAAAATGTAACCAGGAACTCCTAAGTACTGTGTGTGTGTGTGTGTGTGTGTGTGTGTGTGGGGTGGGTGGGTGGGGGGGGAGATTACATTTGCAGGTCACATTCCTTGAGTCAGTAAAGTGATCAAAGTTCATCCTGATATTAAAAAAAGAAAAAGTTCAGCATGACATTGCCGTGATCAAGAGAATACATGCACTTACTTATTAAGCCCTATTTGGATTGTGTTGTTGTTATTGTTATTATTATTATTAGTATTATTGTTCGAATCGGTCAGAAAATGATGTCTGGAAAGAGTTTGCAATATTTCATCTTTGATAAAGGTAAAATGTAAAGGTAATTAGATCTCCAAATGAAGGTACTGATAAAGATTCGGTTATATCTATAATCTATGGGAAAACAGTTTAATAAAAAAGAAAAAAATCAGTATGAAGATGCACTGTTTAAAAATCTAACTGTGTGTGTGTGTATGTGTGTGTGTATGTGTATATGTGTGTATATATATATATATATATATATATATATATTATATAACCTGGCGGATACGTAGAACACGCCATTACCGTCGCAGTTACCGTAATTACGCGATGACGACCCGGACGTTCTACCCGAAGCTGTTCACATCCTCGGACTCTGAATTAAAGTGCATCTGTTATGCTTTTTCAAATATTACCTTTCACGTAGTGTGTTATACAGTTTTTAAAAAAAAAAAAACGCGCAAAAGCGCACGACAAACGGAGTTATTGAATCCTGAAAGAAGGAGCCGATTCTGAACAGCTGAAACGAATTCGTTAGTAATTCCAGACTTACTTCCTGTACTAACCTACGTAGGTTTGTAACAAACAAACAAAAAAAATCCTGCCTGTCACTGACAACAGACTGGGACATCTGACCAATCCGAGCAGAGTATGCTCTCTGGAACCAGTCGTTCAGAACCAGTCGTTCAGAACCAGTCGTTCAGAACCAGTCGTTCAGAACCAGTCGTTCAGAACCAGTCGTTCAGATCGTTTGTGACACTGGGGGGGGGTTAAATTATGAGCACGATAAAGTGCTTTTTGACCTCGGATGCACGTAAATCTATTATGAGAGCTTTAAAAGAAGATTAGGCACATTTCAGAACCATAGTAAGTGCACTTTAATGAATCCGTACGTTTTAGACGACGATGTTGACGGCCGCACGATTACGTTAAACTGTATCGTGTGTGTGTGTTTTTTTTGTTTTGTTTTGTTTTGTTTTTTTTTTACATTTATTTTTATAAGATTAATCCTGCACTTTGAAGACGTTAAGAAGAGTCAATGATGCGAATTATTACCCAGAAACATCACCAGATAACTTCTTAACTACATTTTACCACCGCCGCCATTTCAGACGTTTCTAATCTTCCAGAACGCGTCTTTTAAAAGGACTAGCGACGCATCCATCCAGGGGTTTTAGTTTACGTTACTACATTTACCTTGCGTACGTTCTATGATCATGTGACGTACCGATAATCAAGCCATACTCTCTCTCTCTCTGGAGCTTTGTATGTTCTTCCTGTTTGTGGGGTTTCCTGAAGGTTCGACAGCTTCCTCTCGAAAGCACGCCAGAAGGTGGATCGATCACGCTAATTGATCGTATTTACAAATTGAGCAGAGTGGAAGTACCTCATTATCTGAATAAACAAACAAATCCCAGCTTTCTCGTACAGTTCTCAAACATCGAAAGGCGGTGGAATGATCCGGAACGACCGGGGGGGGGTGAAGCGCATCATCATGTAGAAGCAAATAGAAACAGCGGTGACGCCGTTTTGTACCGGAACCCGGAAGTTATCATCACACCGGTTCCCTCGACAGAAACCCAATAGGATTTTCAAATCATCTTCACAACTTGTATGAAGTTTGAAGCCTAAATCCAATCTCCAGAACATCTAAACCGTACGCTATAAACGAGCTACACCACGGTCGCTCGACTTCAACGTCTCCATCACCGAGCTTCCGAGAACTTTCCCAAACTTTATTTAAAACATTTTCCATAATACGGATTTACTCTGTGGATGAATCTTCCCCCGTGTGTTTTGGGGAATTGTGCACAGCAGACCTGAACCAGTTTATCTGCGAAGTGTTTTCCTGCTCGGCGTGATGACGTTTAATGTCCCCGATAGCCTCTGCGGTCCCGTTTAGCAACATGTCAGTGTCACGATTTCCCCTCGCGCACGCGCTGGAGCACAAGCAAAGCAAACCTCGTTTCCGGGTTTTAGCGTTACAGAATGACGTCATCCCTGCGCCGCTCTATGGTGACTGGCTGTACGTTTAAGTAGCGCTTGATTTGATGTGCAGCGGAGTTTTCTATGAGCAGAGGATGAACTTTAAACGTCAATATCGCAGTGGATCATTTCCACGTAATCCTGGGCAGTCAAAACCCCTAGTGAGGATGCATGTTAAGGAAACGAATAGGTGCGCGGTGGTGTAGCACGTCACAGCTCCGGTGTCGCCGGTTCAGTCCTGAGCTCGGAATAGTGTGTGTGTGTGTGTTTCCCCCACTTACGTCCATGTGGGTTTGCTCTGGGTTCCTCTGTTCTCCCAAAAACACGCCAGGAAAGTGGATTCGTGGGGTAGGCTCTGGAGCCGCCACACCCCAGGTCTTGACTGAGTGAGTGACTGAGTGAGTCGAGTGAGTCGAGTGAGTGAGTCGAGTGAGTGAGTGAGTGAGTGAGTCGAGTGAGTGAGTGAGTCGAGTGAGTGAGTGAGTGAGTGAGTCGAGTGAGTGAGTCGAGTGAGTGAGTCGAGTGAGTGAGTGAGTGAGTCGAGTGAGTGAGTGAGTGAGTCAGTGAGTGAGTGAGTGAGTCGAGTGAGTGAGTGAGTGAGTCGAGTGACTGAGTGACTGAGTGACTGAGTGAGTGAGTGACTGAGTGAGTCTGTGACTGAGTGAGTCTGTGACTGAGTGAGTGACTGAGTGAGTGAGTGACTGAGTGAGTGAGTGACTGACTGAGTGAGTGACTGAGTGAGTGACTGAGTGAGTCGAGTGAGTGACTGAGTGAGTGACTGAGTGAGTGACTGAGTGAGTGACTGAGTGAGTCACTGAGTCAGTGAGTGAACGCGGACTTCAGGTGTTTTGTAAGTACGTTAATCTCTTGGCTTAGAAACAAATGTCGGACACCAGGCTCGTCTTATTTACTCCATTTGTTCCTCCACATATACTGAGGGCGATGTCTTTTGCAGACCCCTGTGCGAATAGTGATCGGACTGCCACTATTCCTGTATTTGTACTGTTCATTTTCTACACGATCAGTCGAGAAGCAGGGCGGTGTCTTTTTATTTTATGTTTTTTTTTTTTTTTTTTTTTTTAGTCCTTTCAGAGTAGAATTAATCGTTTGTAAACCCGTTCGCCTTCCCCCTGAGCAAGTCAAGTCCGAACCTGAGCGCTGTCGGTGAGCGAGCGAAGACGAGTCAGGACGCGTGGATGCGTTCGACTCGTCAGACTCGACGGTCCTCGACCGTGCCCGAGGGGAAGCCGGTGAATTCGGTAACTCGGGCTAAAACATGCACGTCTCTCTGGCAGCGACGGAGAGCCTTTCGCAAACCCGTACATCTCGCGTCCTGTCCCACTCGCAGCGTGAGGTGTGTCGAGAGCGAGGCTCGCGGTGAGTCGTCTCGGAGCCCTGCGGTTCATAACGGCTCTGCTTCCACGTGGAGATTAATACTGTATCCGTGTGCCGTAAAACCGTGCGCAAACATCACGCTCGTAAAAACCCAGACCGCACAATGAAGCCCTGGCTGTTCTAGATGGATCTGTCATAAAGTTTTAAACACACACACACACACACATGCACAAGAGGCCAAGGGAAGGGAGTGTTTCTTTCTTTCTTTCTTTCTTTTAATTGTGAAGCTGACTGCACTTTGATCTCTTACTGATTTGTTTAGCGTGACCTGCGGTTATAATCATCACCTGCTCTTTTACCTTTACTGAACTAGCCGTGTCAGCGGTCCGACTCCACAAGATTGGAATCGGATTTGGAAAATGTTCGGAACTGGAAATGTTTACGTATGGAATTGTAAAAAAAAAAATTTTGGGTTTCCGATCGATTTTTAGTTCGTGATAATCCACGGCTCGGTGTTCGTCACACAATTTTAACGCACGACGCGGAGACGGAGAACCGCCCAACGTGGAGCGGAGCGCTTTAAAACGCTGGTACGCGCACCTCGCCGTAGATTATCCCGCCTTTACCCCGTCCGCCTCCCAGCGGTGGCGGGTTGCAGCCGGCGTCGGTGTTCGCTGTGCAAAATTTGACGGGAAGGATCAAAAAAGACGGTCGATTCTCGTTAGTTATTTTACGTACGGGTCGTTAGATCTAGAACTCCGCCCACTCGAAATCATACAGAGAGACAACGTAGTGCGATAAGATGACTTTATTTATTTATTTATTTATTTTTTTAAAGAATTATAATAAATAGTTATCAGAGATAGAAAGAGTGAATTCCCGGTGTCTGTTCCACGTCTCTACTGATAACAGTGAAGCTGTGAGTGTAACTACTGTATGTTACTATGGTTACAGTTGTTTACTGATCGAGAACGGCGATGAAACTGACCGGAACCACCTGTGCGTTATACTAGGCCCGTCCCGATAACGACTTTATCGAACGATCATACGATTATACGGGCGTGACCTTCGTCGCGTGTTTGTTTACACGAGAATGACCGTCACCGCGTCACGTCCGGCGAGTAGAGACGGACGCACACGCGGTTTCAGCGGTTCATTATTGGCGAGGCAGGGCAGCCAGACAAATCCGAATTGTGACCCAAAAATCAGTAAACGGAACTCGGGTACAGGTCGGGCGATCAGCGGACGGGTTCGGTGTTCACAGCAAGGCCGGTTTTCACATGTTTTATTCACAAATATTTAAATATCCGGTTGAGTTTTTCCGTTTCCTTGTCAACTCAGGGTTTCCGTATCGGTAAGCGGTGGCGTTCTTTCTCAAACCTTTCGGACCTAGAGTACCGACGAGAAGGAACTCCTTTACGGTAACTCGGTTAAAGCTCTCACCCTCCTTTCTTCCTCCATGTTCTTTACGATGTCCCTCCGTTTCCATAATTACAGGCTCAGCTCTCGTGTACATGTCGTGCCCGATGCTGTTGGAAGTGGAAGTCCCGCCTCCGGTGCAGCCGCAGGCCACTGGCAGAAAATAGCCGAACCCTTCGTGACAAACGCGCTATCCCGAGACTCCTCATTGTTGCTCGTGACCTTTCCTGACCCGGAGCCTTTTTTTTTTTTCTTTTTTTCTTTTCCCCTTCCCGTGAGCCAGTCAGTAGCTCATGCTGTGATCTCTACACGTCTGTACTGTGCCATGACCGAATCCCGATTCCGCAGCGACCTGCTTGTATCAGACCTCTGGCTAATGATTCATCATGACCCGAGAGCGTGAATGACTTTGTAAGAAAGATCCTTCTCTGAATTCTGGTTTAGACGACGTCGGGTCTGTAGATTGCTTTATAAATAACAGCCTGTAGTTTTGTTTGTTTTTATACGTATAGTTTAAGTGTACATTATATCTTGGTAGGTTCCAAATTGGTCGTACCTTTCGATAGATGGTCCTTCTGCTCAATAATTTTATGTAAACAGTACCTCTGGGTGTATTATAATACAGTTAATGCTAGATCAAGCTAGCATACCTTCATACCTGTGCGACTGTGTTTGTTTATACAGACAGAACATCTACTGTTTCTCGGAGGCCCTGACTCTACAGCCCAGGATACACGAGTACGGCGGGTTTCCGGGATTTCACAACGTGCGTCATTTTGCGCATTTAAACTACGCCAGAGGTTTGACCCCGAGAGTTAATTTAGTCGAAATAAAAACGATTTATTCATGAACAGTAAAACACCAGCGCCGTCCAGATCAGAGATTTTTTGTATTACCGATACCGATTATTTGCACGTTTATGTGCCCAAGAATTTAGTCGATTTCACTTCCTCGGTGTTTACAAAACCAAAAAATAATTCTTATTCATAACATCGATAAATAAAGGGGTCTGAAAGAGCGCGAAAAATGTAATAAAAATAAAGCGCTGTTACTAAAGTGTGTATTTTATTTTATTTTATTTTTTTAAATAAAAGCTTAAAAAAAAAATAAAAGCAGATTACGTGAGTCTGAGTTTGTCTGTATTTCTTAGCGCCGAGCTGCTTAAACTAGCCGAACATATATACATAAGCGTTTACACGTAACCCGTCCAATTTGTGAATTAACGTTACGTTAAATAAAGCGCAGTTCTCGAAACGCCCACAAGATGGCGAGCCGTTTATCGCCGGAGCCGATGTTACAAAACCCATATCCGATTATTGAAAAACGCTGAAATATCAGCAACACCGATTATGGGGTCGATGTCTAATCCAGATCCACGTGATAAACGTTATAAACTGTTAGGGAAAAGTGTTTGTTTTATTGCAGATCAGTTTTTATGCTTCTTAGTTCGACGGTAAGAGTTTCGGTCAGACTCAGCTGGATGAGGTTTGTTTACTGTTTGTAAATACTTCATTGCGTGTGTGGTTATTTTTAGCGATGGAAATCTTTATTAGGGTAACATTACTCGGTACTCGGACTCGCTGGGAAATGCTGCCGCTGTATTTTGTCATTGAGTCGGGGTGTGTGTGTGTGTGTGTGTGTGTGTGTGTGTGTTTTGGTTTTATTTGAAAAGGTCATGCAGATAAAGCGTTTGTTGACTCTGTGTGGTTTCGTGGTTTTACGGTTCAATAAGGAAACGTCTGAAGCTTAAAGAGTTGAGTGTCGTGCTCTTCGCAGTCAGTCACACAGAACAGACTCGGTTTCAGTACAACCAGGTGTATTTACCTACACACGCCTTGCCTGAATAATGCTGCGTTCACTCCTCATACACCATTTTTAAAAAAGCATTTATTTATTTATTTTTACCGGTCGCTGTAAAATGAAGTCGCCAGGCAGGAGGCGGTCCTACTCCTGGTTGCCGTAGTAACGTTTATCCGCGTGTGGCGCGACTGGCATTCCGTGTTCCAGAACGCTTATTACCAGGCGGGTGATTTAACCCGCGCGGATCACGTACCGTACACGCCGGATGGCCGATAGTTTGCGGACACCCGCCCGTCTACACCTGCGTGTGCTTGTCCGGATTTATTCCCTTCTTTGCGGTCGTAATTACCTCCAGTCTTCTGGGAAGGCTTTCCACTAGATGTTGGAGCATGGCTGTGGGGATTTGTGTTCCTTCAGGGTACTGTAGGACACTAGAGGTCTTCCCGTGTCTTCATGGAGCTCACTTTGTGCACCTGGGGCAGGTTCGGGCGTCTTAATTCCTGCGAAGGGAAACTGTAACGCTAAAGCACACCGAGACACCGAGAACGGTTTTGGGAAGAACCTCATATATGGATGTGATACTCAGGTGTCCACGTACTGCTACTGCACTGCTCTGCTCTGCTGTCGTCTTTCCTCGGTGTCCTCGTCCTTCTGGCCCTGAAACCTATGATTACATTTAACCCATGTCTGAAAATCATGGTGATGATGATTATTATTATTATTATTATTATTATTATTATTATTACAGTTGTATTTTTCTGCATGCAGGGTGACGTAACACCTGTTATTAATAGTCAAGTACCGTGTTTAGCCGTGACTTCAGGGATCAGTGCTGATCTCTGACCTGATCTTTTAGGTTCCTGTCAGTTAGAAGAAGAAACTTTATTTTTAAAATAAGAATAAATAAAAATGTTTAGTGTATATACAGAAAGTTTTGGTCTGACTGAGATCTTTACCGTCAGACCAGAGGTCTTCAACCATGGCATGTATCCTTCATTACTGCGCCAAAGGTGTCTAACGTCAAATCGGATGTCCTCCAAGAGCACGAGTGATTCATAAAATGTCAGCTACAGTTTTTGGATAACGTCGTAAATTTCTGAGAAAATCCAGAGTGTGGTAAAAAAAAAAAAAAAAAAAAAGTTTTTCCACCCGAACCGATGGCCAGAAGAATGTCTTCGCCAAGTACGATGTCCAACCCAGACCGAAGGTCTTTAAGAAGCACGTGATCTCAACAGGCTTCCCACTGGTGTGAAGAAACGCTGCTTCTTGTATATTCTTCTCTTCCAGACTGACCGTCGAAGGTTGGAAGACTGTGCTCCGTGAAGCTCCGTCCCGGACGAATCAGAAGATTTTCTACCACAGGTCTCCCGCTGTGTTGCAGGAACTATGGAGCGTTAGCTTTCTAGGCTTACACGGTGCTCCAGGTAAGAGTCGTACACCTTTAACCGTTCAACACGACGCCACGAGTCAGGGCTGCAACGACTAATGATTACGATCGAGAAAAATCAGTAGTGATAAATCTCCCATTTGATCATGAATGAGTTCGGCGCTGTGGTGAGGCGTGTTACTCCATTTAGACTGAAAACATTAGACGGAGATGGTGAAGGAGGCTAGGACGTACAGGGGTAAACCTCGTCTACGCACGGAAACGTCTTGCGTTAGACGACACCGTTTCATGACGTGCAGTACACTCGCTCACCGAGCACTTTATTAGGAAAACGTGTCATCTCGGTGACTCTGAGCACCGTGTGATTTGTTGGCGCCAAGCCAGCTGGTTAGAGTATTTATTCGAGTATATAGTAGAGTGTGTAGAGTTTACTCTGAATGGTGCAATACAGAAGAACATCAGTGAGCGGTAGTTCAGAGGACGGAGACTGCTTGTTGATGAGATCAGCGGAGAATGGATGGACTGGTTCGAGCTGGCTGAAAGGCTACAGTGGCTCCGGTAACCACTCCGTACAGCCGTGGTGAGCAGAACAGCATCTCAGAGTGCACCGCACGTCGAAGCTTGAACGAATAAGAGCTTGAAATGCAGATAAGACGGATACGACTGCTGCACTATATGGCCAAACGTGTTGCACGTCCCATTCTTAAAATATGGGCGGTAATATCGAGTTGTCCTGCCCTTTGCTGTAGTGTAGCTGTGGGGATTTGTGCTCGTTCAGCCACAAGGGCTCCAGGCGTTGGGCACCGATATCAGGACGAGGAGGCCCCTCGAGTTCAACCCCGGCAAACCACGTCCTCACGGACCTCACCTTACCAGCGAAGGGAATTCTTCATGCTACAGCATACGAAGACATTTATTAGATGTCGTGCTTCCAACTTTGTTTGTTTATTTATTTATTTATTTATTTATTTATTTATTTATTTACTTCCTAATTTAGCCTCGGCCAATATCCACCCATCAGTTAGGTCTCCCCTGTCATATGACCGCTACCGGATTGGGAGGGTGAAGGCCACACCTGTCCATAAAACTGCTGATCAGTCAATTGTCCGATTACTTTTGAGCCTACGAACATGAGGACTAACCGGTTAAATCAATACCATCGCTAAACCCCTCGGATAAAACCCGAAAATCCAGACTTCAGCCCCGTGTCGACGGCGTCACTTCAAATCCATCGCGGTGGCGTGCGGAGGCAAAATTCCGAGACCGTGTCGCTGTCCAAATACTTATGGAGCTGAATGGGGGGGGGATACATGCGTACCTAAAGGGATATCGCGTAATGGCATCATGCTCTAGGGAAATATGATGAGGTGACTATAACATGAGGTTATAAGTGTATTACTCTGCTTAGGCTGATATCTGCTTTGCTTTCTAAGGAGTAAGGAGTTTTCGGCGTCGACGCATGGGGTTGTCAGATGTTACAGATGTTCGGACGGACGCGGATCCGTTGCCGTTTTCGATGTGCTTCCAGTCGGTAGTCCGATGACGCTGAGACGGCGTAGATTTGCTGTGATGGACAGACTATAGATCGTCTCGCACTTTGAGACTCATACAGCCCTCTTGTGCCGTTTCAGCCCTCCTGCCTCGTGGCTAGCTTGGCACGACGCCCTCCTTTGGGGTGACAGAGTTCCTTTTCGGGAAGCAAGCCATCCTGTCGTAACGTTCCAGGAAGATTTCTGGATTTTTCTTGGTGGAAGTCATGGGTCGCTACCCGTCGTTAAGGCTGCGTATGAGATTACGTAGAGACGCTGCTGGAATAAAGTCGTTCCTAACTTCAGATCCGTCTCGCTGGTCTAAAATGTTCCTTTGTGGAGCTACAGTCGGGGTACGAGTTGAATTAAATAAGATTAAAGAGGGAGGGGGGGAAAAAAAAAAAACTAAACTTGTCTGTCATTAGTTCCTCCGAGTTCCTCCGTTGAAGCTTTTTCCGTGGACTCCACCCTGCCGTTATAAAAACTTCCCGGAGCGTCACATGACGATGTTCCCGTAAAGGAACATAAGCTTCTGATTAAAGCCTTCTCGAGAAAATTTATTTGAGTCAGCAGACGGTTAAAGAGAAAAAGAATGGTCACTGCGCCGGGTTCGGAACATTTCAATTTATTTATTTATTTAAACGAAGAAAGAAAAGCAGACGCCTTGTGTCGGTTCCGAGGCTTGATTTACAGATGGAGTCCTGAGAGAAACTTTAAAGTGTCCTCTTGTGTTTCATTCGTTCACTTCACAGACGAATCAGTAGTGGAAACGTGCAAGACGAGCCGTGTCGTTTTGAACCCTTGTCGCGATCGCAGTAGTCCTGCATTATAAATCTGGAGTTTATCAAAATAAAAAGGAAGGGTGGTCAAGGATTGCGGAAAATTCGAGCGCGTAACGTAACGGACGTCCGGGATCGTTCGACCCTCGAGGAAAGTTTTAGGAGTAATCCGAGTTAGTATTGTGCTTGTGACGCACCAGGTGTTTTTGCAAAGAATAAATAACTACGGGAGAAAAGTAAGAGTCTAGCAGGATTGGATGATGAGTGAGAAGATGTGGAGGTTTGGGGGACGGAAGATTTTGGGAGATAAAGAGATGCAAATCAGCAGAA